>NC_137943.1:13539369-14114369 GCF_963969265.1 Rhamphochromis sp. 'chilingali' | reverse complement strand
TTGTTTCCCATCATCAAAGAGGAGCCTAGGAGTGAGGAAGATGAGTAAGTTAAAATGTACAGACCTGAGTTGCAAATTCCTCTTTGCACTATTGCAAGAGGTGCACTGTAAAATCTAAACCAACATTTCCTTATTCCAGTGAGAGAGGAGGGCAAACTAGAGAGAAAAAGAGAAACACTGAAACAGAGCCAGAGGAGGGTCCGTCCACATCTACAGCAGGAAACCAAGATGAGGAAGGTGGCGAAAAGGGTGACAAGAAGGATGGAGAGGAAAAGGATGATGTTGTGGAGGCTGTTCTGACGGAGGAGGACCTGATCCAGCAGAGCCAAGCGGAGTATGACTCGGGTCGCTACAGCCCAACGTTGCTCATGCAGTCTGAGCTGCCGCTGGACACCCACACGATCACCCCAGAGGAAGACGCACACCGGCTGCAGTTAGCACGCAGACAGCTCCAAGTCACAGGTATGAGATGACAGCAAAGCATTCTCACTGCAGAAATGTATAACCATGCATATTGGGAACTGTAGCCTCACTGTTTTCCCACTTTCTGTCTGTCAGGTGATGCCAGCGAAAGTGCAGAGGACGCCTTTGTGCGACGGGCCAAGGAAGGCATGGGCAACGATGAGGCCCAGTTCAGCGTTGAGTTTCCGGTCACTGGGAAAATGTACCTGTGGGCAGACAAATACCGCCCCAGGAAACCACGCTTCTTCAACAGGGTCCACACAGGCTTCGAGTGGAACAAGTACAACCAGACACATTACGACTTCGACAACCCTCCCCCTAAGATAGTCCAAGGTTACAAGTTCAACATCTTCTATCCAGATTTGATTGACAAGCGATCCACGCCGCAGTACTTCCTCGAGCCCAGTCCCGACAACAAGGACTTTGGGATTTTAAGGTTCCACGCGGGCCCGCCATATGAGGACATTGCTTTTAAGATCGTAAACAGGGAGTGGGAGTACTCGCACCGACACGGCTTTCGCTGTCAGTTCGCCAATGGGATCTTCCAGCTTTGGTTCCACTTCAAGAGGTATCGCTACAGGAGATAAATGCCACAGATCAGTACGGACCAAAGCCGCCAGTGACTGGGTTTTACACATGCTGTACAGTAAAGGTGCTTTGTTGTTTTTGTTTTAGCTGCTCTCTTAGAAAAGCAGTATTAAAGCTTCAAATCACTGTACTGATGTCTAAGAAAGCAGAACTGTAATTTAGTCAAAAAGTTACACATTAAAGATTTTTTTTTCCCCCATTCTCCTTTTGGCCACTGGTTAATGGGTTTCATACAAACTTCACGTTAGAGATGAAACAGTAAGCATTTTAAACTCGCTGAAACAACTTAAAGAACATATAGAAATTGTTTAATTACAATAAAACAAAGTCTTGGTAGCTAGTGGTTACAGAATAAGTGGCTCGATTTCAATTACTGTACATTCCCTGTTTAACAAAAAAAAAAAAAAAAAAAATCAAACCAGTCATTGCAACATATTCCAATCTGTGGTACTTAAAACAATTAGTAGGAATTTGAGCACAAACCTGCATATAAAACAAAAAGGCAGGAATTCAAGTACATCATATTTGTACCAAAAATAACTTAGTTTTATCAGTTTTGTTTATCAAAACAAGCATTTGAAATGTTTTTACATCCAAGTTTCTATGCAAATATTACCGCTGAACCCCTATTCTCATTAGTTCAGGGCAGAAATGAAACTGTTTCTGTCCCCCCCGCATTGATTTGACTCTAAAGTCTATCTTTGTTAATGTCATGCGCTTCAGCTTTGTGACTCTCAGTGTTGGTTGTTGTTACTGTTGCTGCTGATGACCACAGACTTTTCCTCTCTGGGTGCAGCTTGGTAGCTCACACCAGAGTGTAAAGCCTCCTGGTTCTGGCTCTCCTGAGATTGCTCTTCACTTTTACTCTTAAAGCAACTCCAAGGCATACACAGATGGCCTTTGTAAAAGTTCCAGGCCAAAAGGGCAAAAAAAGCAAGCCCCAAAAGAGCACATGCAACCTGCAGTCCTGTAACTGATGCACAATCAGTCTGAGCTTGGGTATCCAGTGTCCTATCACCTGAGTCTGATAGGTCAATTGTGACCAGATGCTCAATTACAGTTATGCTGTGCTTTTTAGCTCTGGAGTGCTCCACAGACAAGCAGCGGTAATGACCGGCATCGCTTAATGAAACATTCTGGATCAGAAGTCCGTCTTGTAGCTGAAGTGCAGCTGAAGGCGTCAGATCAATATTGTTCTTCTGCCACATGATTTTTCCCAAGCTGGAAAGGGGTAGACAGCTGAGCTTCAGGTCCTCACCTTCCCGGACGGACAAATTCACAGGCTTGATAGGGTCTGAAATTTCAACAGACACCCATAAATCCATTTTCAGTTTGACAACTGCAACAGATCACATGCAGAAACGTGCAAACTCCAGAAGATTCAGTTTCATGAATAAACTCACCAGCATCAGGGCAGAGGGAAGCATCTCCAACTTTCAAACTTTGAATTATTTCACTACAAAAAAAAGAGCAAGTAAATGGAAAATTAGTTTGCATATACAACATCAATATCACTTGGTCCTTGTCTTTAAAGTGATGCCTACCGGTGTGATTTAGAAATGAAAACGCATTTCCCCAGAGCACTGTTCCAGCCACAGTACGGGTCTCTGGCTAGAACACAGTCCATACAGGATGAGGACCTCTCACAGGTGGCCAGTGGTATCTGGGCTACTCCAGTGTCTGAGCCTGCATAGAGCTGACCATGTACATCTTGGATCTATGACAGAAACACAGAGCACCGATGATGCTGATGTACATTGACACCAAACATATTGAACCTGTTTATTCTTTCTGAGAAGACTCTTTATAAATAACTTAAATATGTGTTTTTTCACATTCTTGATGAATCCCGTCTTGCTGAAGGATAAAAAATAAATAAATAAAAATGTAATGGAATTCCTGAAACAATATCACTACTGAGGCATCAGCTGTGATATAAACTTTTTTAAATGAATGGTTATCTCAAATTACCGTGATATTTGAGAATTTAAGAATCTTGATTGGCTGACGGGGGTGGAAGATTTGTACTTCCTCTATGATGAACATCTCTCCGTCGTAGTTCACAGCTTTCAGCACTGTGCCTTTGTCTTTTGTATAAAAACAAGAAAACATATTTACATGCATAAAGTCCAGTATGCTTACCACTGTTAAGTCATCAAAAACAGCAAAATGGACAATAAACAGGAAGTGACAGAATGATGTACTGATGCAAACCTGTGCCTATAAACATCACGGGGTACTTGTTGCCATCTGCAGCTTTCATTTGGTTTACTATGATTTGTGTGAATGTAGCTCCTCTGCGCACCAATAGAGGTTTATCTCCTATTGGCTGGATAACCTGGTCCATGAGGGGCTTGTCCTTGACAAACTGAAGGGTTCGGTCTGGTAGATCCAAAGTTTCATGTATGCCCGCTTTACGAGCTGCATTATTTATACACTAGCAAAGGATCAACAAAAAGGAAAGAGAGAGCAGGGTGCAAAAAGGAATCAGCTTCCTGCTAGGGTTTTCTTTAAAAAAATAAAATAAAATGCACAAGGGAATTTTGGGAAGACTTACAGCTCCAGGCCGAGGGACGGGCACTTCTCCGCTATACATCACCCACTTAACAAAGGAGGTTTCTACGGGGACTGGGGTCTTGTACTTCCCCTCTGCAAACACTCGGCTTATGTCTGACACGCGGTACGCACACACTGCAGACAAGTCTGATGTGTCCCTTAAATAAACACACACACCAAACATGCAGGACATCTTAGCCAACTGGTGTCCTAAAGACATAAAAGAGGAAGTTAGCCTTTTCCTTCTTACACAAACATGTCCAAACGTACAACTGTGCTGTGAAGACGGTGTAAAAAATACAGCTCTTCCAATCCTTCTCGGGGTCACACCAGCGGTATGCGTCCCGGATAATGTACGGCAGCTGGGACTCCAGCACCGGACAGTCTATTCTAGCTTTCAAGAAGGTTGTCCACTTTTTCTGCAAAGTCCTTAGACCGCCAAGATCCCCCTGTGAACACAGAAATTCATAACAGGAGGAAAAATACACATAGCAACGAAACAACGGAAAGGGCTGCAGGAGCACAAATGGAGGAAGTGCCATTTATGTGCCAGTGTCATTGGAAGTGCATGCAATGTAAAACCTTTTATCACCTTGCAGACGCGGGCCACGCGGGACACCACCAGTTTGTTGTAGCAGTCACACTCCACAGCGGTCTCACTAAAGAACAGGTAAACTTTGTCGTCATCTCCGCTTTCACTTTCCTTGCTCTCTTGCATCTGAGCCATGGAAACAAAGGTGGGCTCTGGCACAAGAAGAAAAGAAATCTTTAACTTTGACTCAACTAATAGGTTTAAAAAAAAAAATTTTTTTTATATCTTACCATTAAGCCAGGAGCTTTTAAACTCAGTCCGTATGTTACCAGACGAGCGTATTAGGACGGGTTCAGAGCCGAGGAAGTTCATTGACGTGGCTGAGTAAAGATCATCACCTAACGAGACCAGAGAGCAAAAGAAAATCTGTTTGCTCTGCTAATCTTTTCAACAGGTTTCTTAGTGTAGTTGGCAAATTTCTACCTACCTGCCATGATTGAAGCGTATCTCTGGAAAGGATCAAATGGACACTTCCCTTTGCCATCCTCTATCTCCTTCTCAAAAGTCAATGCATCACCTGAAAAGGACTGCACCGGCAAACACCGTTTTATCTTTGGAATTATTCTGCACTTATTGTGAAGCTGATGAAAAGCCACAAAAACCATCTATTCAATCAGTTAGTGAATTTATCTCACCACGTATTTGCACTCGGGATCAAAAGCATTGGTTCCACACACATACATTCTGTCATCTCCCACCTCATGCAGGATCCTGATATAGTTCAAGCACTCCGTCTGTGAAAGGAATTCAAGAACCAGTGACTGCCTCTGCTTAATGTAAATTGACCTTTACAAAACTACAATTAACCAACCTCTGCATTTTTTCCTTTGTTTTTACATTCTGTCTTTTTTGCTGGAGTTGCTTCCCATGCAGCCTAAAATATAAAAAACACAATTTTGGTCACACTTCAAAAAAATTAATAGAAGTTCTGTTGAATAGGGTAAAGTTTGGGCCTGTCATAATAACTGATTGATGACAAACGTTATGACAAGTCCACAACTCTGACATTGCTTTCATTACTGGTCACACTACTCTGTGTGGTAGGAGAACATGTTTCTCAGGGCTAACAGGTTTTCTGCTGTACAGAACAATACTTCCAACGTTTACATTTTTTTAAAGAAAGCACAGCTGCTGTTAAGATGGTTAAACTGTGAAGATGTGGCTAAAATTGTTGCTGAACAGGAAGTGTTGCGGCTCAAATGAGATGATCTGCTTTAGTATGTCTGCTAGCTTTGTTTACACTGTGTTAAGAATCAACGGTCAAATACGCCATGATACTTGCCATTTTTTGACTGTAGCTGATCATTAATAAGGTGCAATCTGAGGTGAAAACAGGATAAATTCATGTGAAGGAAGAGTAATTTAAGGACAAAGTTTTAAACAGGTTTTTTTCCCATCTTTGAAAAATGTGTCAAAACTCTGGTTATGAGACTTCCTGTTAAGCTGGTGGTATGGTATGGTATGGTATGGGAAATGGTCTTATCGGCTATGTTGGGCACTTGCCCTGGATTGGTGAAAGAGATTGCTTTAAAAGGAATAAAGTGGGTGCTGCCTGTTAAAAAAACAAACAAACAAAAAAAACGGTGTTCTTACTGAAGCACGTTTCTGGGAGATGTTATAGAGGTCAAGTGCGTACACTTTTTCCCTAGCACCAAGCATGAGCACGCCTTTATCTTCTATCAACAGCATGGTGGAGTAGTTATAGACATCATTCTCACTAAAAAAACGAGCATTGTCCCCTAAGGGAAAAAAAAGAGACAGCAGACAAATGATTAACTCGGCAACCACCAGTGATTAAATCCCATTTCCTTTTGAGTCAATCCAAATTATATGAGCTAACACAAGCTGACGCACTGTAAGTCAAGTTGCAAGTTACACAAGACAAAAGAGCAGCGCTTACTGTGATAAGGCACAGATCTGCGGGGGATGCAGTTCAGTGGTAAGTTTTCCTTGGCCATCAAGGCCAGAGGCAGCAGGCAGAAGACAGTGAGGGACAGCAGCAGATTCATGGCTCCTTTTGCTCAAGCTCAGAGGATTTTTGGCTTTATTGTTTCCTCAACAGTCAGTCATAGAGCGGTAAAGGCGGCAGGGTGGCATCTATGACGTGATGTGGTCTGTGGTGTTTGAAGGGTAGCAGCCCCTTTACTGGCCCCGCTCTGCAGGCTGTCCATGGGGAGATGGATGGCACGGACCAAAGACACAAAGGCGATGGGGGCTGAAAAATACAAGGGTGTACAAGATATTAAAAATGGTTCATGAGTAAAGAAGGAAAAGTATAGAACCTTAATGGATGTACAGCACAACACCAGGACAATAGCTGACAGGGGTAAACATTAAAGTGCATCAAAACAAAGTGTAAGAAACTTAGCCAAAAAAAAAGGGGGGGGGGGGGGGGGGGGGGAAGAAAGAAAAGAAAAAGTAAAGGAATCGCCAGAAAGGACAGAGTGAGCTAAAGTCAGCACTGCAGTAATTCTGTCAGTGCCATAGTGATGTTAATGCAGGGCCATGAAAAGCATTCAGCAGGGTGCAGGGATGTCAACCTCAGCTCTCCTGCAGCACCAAGCACCGAAACAATGAAAGATTCACACAGAGTGCCAAATTCTGGGCTCGATTAGAGACGAGCTCTTGCACAAAGTTGGCTGCAAGGAAGTTAGATGCAAGAGTGGTTTCACTGCACAGAGCAAGAAACTGAGGTAACCTTTAATTAGGTCGTTGTTACAAAAGGAGCATCTGTTTTCATTACTCTCACAGTAATCAAATTTGAAGTAATGATGTGTGTGTTACCTGATGAGCCACAACATGTCAGAGAATGCACCCCGATAAGATTATTTAGCCTTGAGGGCCAATCCCAGCTTCACTCTACACCCACACGCAGGCGCACACGCACACACTCACAGCACAATGCCTCTCATGTTTACGTTCAACTGAATCTGGACAGTAGAACAAACCCGATAAGTGTGTGAAAATCAATGTAGAAACAAAAATCCATAAAATAAATGAGAATTTAACAGTACGCTACTTAGCTAAACTAGTTATAATAATAGTAATAAAGTACGTTACCCCATGTAGTGAAGCTTTAACGTGAAATTCACCCTGAAGCTGTTAATAAAGTAGCTCTTGCAGGTTAGCTAAGAGTGAGCAAACACTCGAATCACAAGTTAATGTCTTACCTGCGCACGGACACACCCCAAGGTTTCCTCTAAGAAAAAAAAAATAGTCCCAGCACCTGTTTACGACATATTTCACCACCGCTTCACGGATAGTTTGATAGTTTAAAAAACAAAAACAAATAAACAAGGCAAAATCAAAAACTCCCACATACCTTTAGCAAACACTCAATAAAAGTGTGAACAACTGAGACTAACGTCTAACGTACCCCAGAGGTGTCAGACGTTGGCCGTAGCCAGCAGCTTCACTGAGATTTATTATCTGCAAGCTTGCGTCTAAAAATCAGCGACCGCACAAAAAATTAAAAAGGAAAGGCGCTCAAGCAACGGCTCAGCAGCCCGTCAGCCTCCAGTGAGTGTTTCTAAAGACACAGCGGTGCTTCGTTTCTGTCCACAGCCTCTCTCAGCGGTCATATCCCTCGGTCGGTGAAAGGATCTGAATGGCCGGGGCTCCTACTCCGGACAGCCGCGCAGGTTTTTTTTTTTTTTTTTAAACTAGTCCCCCACACCCCTTCAGAGTGTGGCGGAAGGCGCTGACCTCCGGTCTGATTAAGTGTTCGTTATAGTACTACTACTGTCGGTAGAAGGCACAGCTGACTCCAGCTGGGCGGATCAGGTAAACCGTAAAAACACCTGGCAGCGTGTCCAAACAGGAGTGATGAAGCAATGCAACATAGCAGGGCGGCGTGTTGTTATCTGCCCTCCACGATGGAAACGATGTATTTACATTAATGCCACCATCATCTCCCTGCATGTGCAATATTCTGGCACTATAATAATCCTGCACATGCACAGAAATATGAAAAGCGCAGAGAACTGATGCATATTTGTTATGATCTTATAGTTACATTTGATTGAGACGCCACAAATCAAGAGAAAGGTTGTAGAGAAAGGGGAGATAGAGGGTTAGCCACTTTGTTATTAAACAAAGAAGCATGTTTGACAAGGTAAATAGATTGATTTTTCTTCTAACTTAGCAAAACCTCAGACTTTAAAAATATTCTCCTTGCTTCCAATTGAAACCAAATGTCTAGCCGTATTTCTGGCAAGACATTTCTAACCGTTTAAATGTGTAGAAACTGTCGATTACATATTAACATTTATTTCTGATAGTTGTCGAGATCGTGGAAGGACTAAAATCGCAATAATCCCCATGTTAATACCTTAACTTTTAACCTAAAAGATTTTTTTAAAGGAAAAACAGGGCACCAATAGTCTTTCTAATCATCAACTGATAACAGTGGAATTTATCAATACTATCTCGATAACAAGAGGCCTTAAAACTCACAACGGATCCATGCAAAAACACATTTAATTCTTCAGATATCCAACTACCTTTGATAATAATAAAGTAGACGAGACAATCATGTACCAACATACAAGAAACTGTTCACTGCAAGACATTTAAGAGTCATTTGACACTGATCTGTAAACGTTTTTTACACGTAGAGTTACTTGTCGTTGTTTGAGCACCTTCAGACCTATAATCAGTTAACTGTAGTGCAGCTGGAAAAAAAAAACTATAACAAAAGTTTCAGGTTTACTCTGCAAAGTAAAGGGGTTGACCTATTGAAAGTGATTGTGCTCATTAGGGTTATGGGACAGACGTACCACAAGAGGGCGCCCTCACTTATGACTACACTAGACTGATTTTTTTTTCTTTTTCCCTTTTTCTTACAGAGGAACAGAAATCATCTAGAGTTACATACAGTCTGTGGTTTCCAGGCAGGTCTGGTCAATCATAGCACCATACAATAGCACGTACACAAGAGAAGAGAATAAGGAAACACGCACAACACAGTTAAAGTTGAGCTGTAAATGAGCTACATTGTGTCAACAGCAGTGTTGTAGGACTCGGAGCAGGCAGGCAGAGAGTGTGCAGCTAAGTTGTATTGTTATTATTCCAGTCATGCTACATGTAGTGATGTGAATGAGGTGACTCAAGGAGCTGAGCATGCCTGGATTTGTCTCATGTCAGAGTTTGTTGCATTGGAGTTGATCATGGCAGTCTACATGTTGTTTTTTTAAGTGGTTTCCAGTGTTGTAGCAGCAGTTTAGCACCCAGTATTTTTTCATTTATTTGTTTGTTTTTTTGGCTCAAACAGGAAAACATGAGGCTCAACTGGAGGTCCGATATGTGCCAGTCCTTCTGTGAGTGATTCATAGTTCTTGTGGACTGTATTTTTGCTCGGAGGCAGGTTGTAAACAATATTATGCAACTGGACAACGCGCAAGTGGGTCATCAGCCAACCAGGGCGGGCAGCATTTTGAGAGATTGCATGAAAGTAATCTGTGATAACCAGTCGGTCTTGCTCTTAGGGAGCTAGCCAGAGTCAGTTAACTCATGTCAAATCTAACAACATAAATACTGAAACAAACATACACAGTTTTAAGGTTCCCCAAGAGAAAGTAGTGGTTCTGTAGTCCCTTGTCTTCCACATTGAAGGCACAGGATGAGCACGTAGCTGCAGTGAGAGTAGGTTTGGCACCGAAGATTGTGTATGCTGTGACAGGAAGTCCCTCCCAATCAGTAAAAGTCACTCCTGACTCACTCGTCTCTTCTCCAGCTTCATTTTCAGCTCCTCATTGAGCGCTGTGGACAACCAGGGATAAACAATTTGGGATTAAAGGACTGCAGATAAACTGCCGCCACTGAAATCAGCACATCTTGTACTCACTCTGTGTGAGAGGTGAAGGGGAGAGGATGAGTCGTCTCATCGGGTTGCTGGGCGAGGCCGGGACTGGTGAGGTCAGAATGCGACGGTCTGGGGCGGGGGACCTGGACAGGGGACTGCTGGAGGACCAACGATCTGCACCAGAATGGGAGCAGTGATCACGATATACTCTCTGCCTCTCATTGCACATGGTTTATATGACCGGCACAAACCTTGTTTTGGAGGAAGGACAGGGGCCCTAGGCAGGGGGCTTGAGGGGGCAGTGTGGAGGATCCTCTCTCCATTCTCATCATTGGCAGAAACATATGCTGATGACATAAACTTAACAAAATTAGTATTAAGAATTTGTTTAAAAAGGTGGGTGAGAAATGTTTAGTAATGCCTCACTTATATTCTCCTCATAAGGCTCCTCGAGTAGGAAAGGCTGAAGAGTTCCTGCTGTTTTCTCTACTAGTGCATCAATGACCTCATGAAGAGTGGCACAGGGGATCTGCAAGAAGATACCTCTGTGTTATAATAATAATAACAATAAAAACAATAACATTAACTTAAAACACACAGCTACAGTGTGTTTCATAGTTTGGATAAGCTTTACATTAAAAATAAGTATACATAATCTAGCATACAGACAAATAGTCAATCATATGTTATTGACATACTCACCTCCATATACTCATTAGATCTAAACTACGGCTAAAAAAATAATGGGAGAAAGATGAAGGGAAAGATAATCTATAAAAAATTAGTTTTCAGCAGTTGTTAAAAACAAAACACAGATTCACCCGACCTGATAGGCTGAGGGAAGCTGTTCTAAAGTTTGGGCACTCCAACTTCAAAAGCATCTCAATATCACCTCAGGCTTAAAAGTAAAAACGTGGAACAGTTCAAAGAACCTGTTCAGATAAACTGACAGGCTGAGCAGCAAGAATAGAGGTGCCTCATCAGGGCCAGTGACTTTTTAATAGCAATCTTAAAGTTGTAAATTATGAAATGACAGCGACCGATTTTTGCAGCGTTTTTTTAAATGAAAGAATCAAGTCTGGATTCCCTTGGAGGTGTATTTCAAATTTCAGTTGCAGGTCAAAAATAATACCAAGGTTTTTAGAAGATCTGATATTGGTGGAGATGGGGAACAATGTAATTGGCTGGCCTCCCTGGAGAAATTGTCAGGGCTGAACACAAGAGCCTCAGTTTTACCAGTGTTGAGATGGAGAAAATGTAAATGCATGCAAATATTAATGGCAGTGAAGCATTTGCTGAGGTAGGAGAGGGCCCTGAGGTTGTTGGGCCTAACAGAAAAGTATAGCCGTGTATCATCAGCATAGCAAAGTAGCTGTTAAGCAGAAGACCGAGGGGTACTGCATATAAACAAACAAAAACCGGTCCAAAGATTGAGCCTTGGGGACTCCACATACAAGAAGCACAAATGAGGACATATAAGTGTTAATATGAAGTATAGCCCTGATTCTCCTGCTTTCTTCAATCTCTCTACTCAAATTTAGAATTTGTCTTACAGTTCTATTTTCAAATAATGTTTTTAAGGCCTGTGTGCCAAAATATCCACAAAAATCCTCAAAACCTGAAAACTCAAAAAGCTTTAAAGGATTAATGTGAGGACAGAGCTATATTTGATTTGGACCAGCTGTCAGTACAGAGAAAATAACAGCTCTGAAGAGATCTGAAACATCAAGTTTGTATCTGACATCCTGCATAAAAGCTCTTTATTTAAAAAAAAAAATTATCCAACATAGAGCATCATGGTTAAGTAGCTGTGATTCACAATAAAAGAGGTGAACTGAGACCCGTGTTTTTAATAATCTCATGCATCAGTCTGATCAGTTGGATTTAAGCGGTTTGATGTTTGCAAAAATAAACAAACAACAACACACATTTCTTCAATAAAAACACAGCCATGATGTTAAAATTCTGAATCTATAACAGTAAGGTCTATAAGTTTTTGATCAGGCCACAATTTTGTGAATTTTGGCTCTGTGCACCACCACGATTGATTTGAAATGATGCAAATAAACTCTTTGACTCTTAACTTTGATTCAAGACAAAAATAAATAGCATTGCCCATACAGAAACTACATCATTTTTTTATATAAAAACTTAAACATTGTTTTCAGAGGGATTATTTTCAGTGCTTGAATGCAATCCTTTGCATACAAGGATTCTCTGTTGTCTGGAACTCATGGATATCACCAAACAATGTGGTTCCTTCTCTGTGATGCTCTGCCAGGCCCTTATGTGCAGCTGCTTTTGGTTGCTGCTTGTTAGTGGATTTCTGGGTTTTTTTCCCTTGCACAGGTGAAAAGCATGCTCATTTGAACGGAGATCCTGAGACTCACTCAACCACTTTCATTTCACTTCTCTGGCTTATCAAGCTCCTGGGTTACTTTTGCTATAACCTTTTCAAACTGTACCTTTTTTACTCAAAATGTATACATCCATTTCAAAGTTCACCCACTTACTTCTATGAGCAGTCATATCATCAGTAAACACTGGTGGACTTTGTTCCACTGGCAGCCATGCATGCACATGCTATAACGCTAATTCTGGTGTATTTTACAGCCGGTGTGATCTACTTTGGATCGTGTGCTGTTATTTTCCTTCTGCCCACTCTTCCCATTCTTGAGATAAAAGTTCATCTTGGTTTAATTTTAGCAAAGAATCTTATTGCACAATAATATATTGCTTTCTGTTTCCAAGCAAAGTCTAATCTGATCTTATTGTTCTTAAACGTAAACAGTGGTTTTTGTGTCTTGCCGTAAACCGTCTGCACATTCGTGAAGGCGTCTCTTGATTGCAGGCTTTGACAATGATACACTTACAGTGCCTCCTCGAGTGCTCTTAACTGGCTAGATGTTGTGAAGGGGTTTTTAATCAGTTAATTCCACAATCATCCACTTTACTTGTCTGTTATAGTCTTTAACATCTTTTAGTGTTGCTGAGCTGGAGAATGAAAGTATTTTTAGAAGCAGGTTTCGCCATTTGAAAGCCATAGTGATGACACTTGTGGCAGTTATTTATATGTGTCATCTGACCTAACTTTGATGGTCACTGAGATATAAAAGAATCCGCAGTCAAATCTGATAAACATTTTAAAAATGTGCTGACTTAACACCAAAATAAGATTTAAAATCACTGCTTTGTTACAAGTCTTGTATCTTGTGTCTCCTAAATGAAAAAAGGCACCCATGTCCACAATGTGTAATTACTTTTGAGCCTGTGAAAATGCTGTAGTTTCTAAATGGCTGATGCAATAATTGTTAAAATCCTTCCTTTTCTTTGTGTTTATGTCAATCACACCATTCCTGATCCACTGTGGTGTACACTAGAAAAATTAAACCTCTTCTCCTTTTCCTAATACTCATGAATCTGTAAGTAGGTCAGTTATACTAACATGTTTTACATTCCTCTTATGAAATGTTGTAAAACTGTAACTGATGACACTTGTGCACTTACAGGATTTTCAACATCAATGACATAACCACCTTGGTCCCTCTGTGTGACTCTGTAATGTCTGAAAACTGACCTGGAGCCACAAAAAAGAAAAAGACAGCATGTAATGATATTCTAGTTAACCTTTGATGTTTGTGATTTTGTAACTGCGGTTTTCAGATATTCAGAATGTGTTTACCCGTTGAGATCCTGTCGAGTAGTAACGGCCAACGAGCATCCGTCTCTGCCTGGACGAAGCAACATGTTGCCACAGTCTGGGTGTCTCTCTAAAAGGACTTCAGCCTCCGTCCGGGACACAGGCCGAAAACATCTGCAGATGAAACACACAGTATTACAGTTAATGTGGTGATATACCAAAGCCACTTTAGCTGCAGTGCATCTTCTCTATGTAGCACAGAGGAGCGCTCACGGTGGGATCTCTCCTACTAAAGGAACGGAGAGAGGCGAAGGAGGAGCTCGTGCAGGATTGCGACTTCTCCGCCTGGCTCTTTCTTTGTCCACCACCTCCTGTAGCATTTGTAGCTGCCCCGGCAGCAGTGTGAGATAGGATGGTACATTCAGCTGTAATTGGACAGGAAAAACATGTGAGAGGCAGGCTGGTACAGGGACGCAGGGACAGCAGCTGTGTAAAAGATTAACACCTACATCTATAACAGAGTAGAGGAATCCTTTCCACAGCTCCCGTGATTCCAAGTTTGGTGCCTGGAAAAGACAGCAGCAGCATTTTCTGTCTCAGCAAAGATTTGTTAATTTTAGCATCTTTGCGTCTGAGTGTGTGAGCCAAGTGGCTTACTGTGAGTTTGGTCTCTCCATCCTTCATTTGGAGGATGAGCCTAGCTGCCTCTAGGTTTCTGTCCCGGCTGCAGTCGTCCTTCAGGGACACAAAGCCGCTGAGGTCCAGCTTCTCCACATACTGTTGCACACATAATTATATTTTAGTACCAGCACACTATTATATGAAAAAAGACACACAAGATGCTATATAATCTGGAACTTACATGAGTGTCCTTGGCGTTGTTGAAGAAATACAAAGAATTCCCACACAGGCACGTCCACAGCCGCCTGGATGCCTGTCACATACAGATGGACACACAGACCTGAACTAAAAATGTTAAACCAAAAAGGGCCAGTGCTGTCTTCCCTGTCAGTGTAATGGATATTTTCCTTTTATCACCCCCACATTTCCTGTCCCTGGAGATGGCTGTAGTGAGTGAGCCTCAGCTGCTGTCAGTCTGTGGCCATGGATCACTGCGACACCCTGCACCTGAGCCATGCTCACATTACATGTCCACATTGCATTAAAAAGGAGCCTAATCAGAGAGGGGTAGGACACCTGGGGAGTGTCTTCTTTATCGTCTTCCCTATAAATAAAGCTAATACGTGAAAGTATCCTTGGGCAAAACTGCCAATTTCTCTGTGTAACTTTATTTGAAATCTAGGATATGTATTTCAGAGATCAGACTGGCGGATCAATAATTCAAAAGATTGAGTGTCTGTGAGTCAGCTAATGGATTCTGAGTGGAAACACTTGGCTGGGGTACCGTTTGTGACAATCAGATGCCCCGTTATCAACAAAATACAGTCCTGTTCGGTTCATGTGGCAATAACATGTAATGTTCGACAGCAGTCGTGATTTCTGTCATTCAGACGCTGTGATTAGATGCTACATCGTTGCATGCTTTGCCTCCAATATGCTTCACCGCTGTGTGAATTAAATAAATCCCCGCCAGCAGCAGCAGTGCAGTTTCGCCTCACCCATTCTCGCACAATAAGGAAGTTGACAGCTCTCTGGGAATGGTGGCTCAGCCGGTGTGCGGTCCATACACACATATACACACACACCGACTTCCAGCATCTACAGGACGCGCCGAAACCAAAATACGGCAATTGATGTGCACCGGGTGAGCCTACCTTTTCTTTCGGTCCTCGCTTCTCCAGGTACCCTTCGTAGTAACAGGGCGGGAGCTGTGCCCGCTGCCCCCCTGGTCCGGAGCGCTGCCTGACGGGTGCAGCCGCCATGAGTGTCGCTGGCTGGCCACCGAACGAGGACAAAGGGGCGCTGAGTAATTCGGGGACTGACACGCCTTCCCCGATGAGATAGTGCCGTGGCAATAATCCAACAGCTGGCTGATGCAGCCTGCTGTGTCTGGGGGTCATGCAGACGGGTGGTTATAGAGATTAAAAATAGGATGACTGGGGGATGAAGTCCCAAGTATTGAGATGTTTAGTGAGCAAGAAAAAAAAAGAGCATTTGTCGAAACGTCAAAATATGTATTGTGTGATAATCAACGAAAAAAAAAAAAAAAATCAAAACAAAAACTGTAGCAGTTTAGTTTTACACAGACACACGGGACAAATTACTTAACATTTATTTAAAGAAGCAAATGGACAGCATTCATTCATACACCACATTAATTATACAATACACAAGATTACATTTAGCATAGAGGTAATTCATACATCCTAAAGATAATCCAGGATAATCCCACTTTTAGTCTCAACATTTCTCCCTATTGTGTCACAGTTACAAAAAATGAGGCATTGCATATGGCAAAAGCTAGAATAAAAAAAACATACAAAAAGTTAGGCTACTTTCACAGAAAATTCAAAAGCGTGCATGATGGGGGGGAAAAGAAATAAAAGCTTTATTTCCACAGTAAGAGCAGCAGCTGACAAAAGCTGATCTTAGCCCTTTGTTCTTCATGAATATTATACAAGCTACAGAACAGCTCAACCTGAGCCCCTGAGTCCCTGACCCTCCTCCTCTCCTAAACTTGGGAAGGGGGCTTTTGATTAGGTGTAATGAGGCATGTAAACCCACACCTGAACCACAATTATTAGTCTGCTATGCCAAACCCCCGGTGCAATGCATACCACTAATAACAGAGCACAGATGCAAGCAAAACATTAAGAGGTATCTACTGTGATAGCAATGATGGTATTATGGACTGGGAGACTGAGCCTCAGAGGCACCGTGGGCTTGGGATGGGGTAGATAATGAGAAAGGGGGTAGGGGCACAGGGGCAGGTGGTGAATAACGCATAGTGGGGGAGGGCATAATCCAGTGCTGTGTGCCCTTGCCTGCTGAAAAGACCTGTCTGTTCCACTCTCAGTTTAAATGGAGATGGGAGAGATGAGTGGGGCAGGGGGCGGTCTAACAAGGGGATCATGACAAGAGGAGAAAGTTGGCATTCTAGTGAACAGCACAGACCATGACAGTTCATAGTTTGCTTGTAATAGGCTTAATTGGAACTGAAACCAGCCATTGTGCAAAGGTCCTTCCTTATTATTTGTAAATTCAGTACACAGTCACTGGAAGATAGTAACCCCCATCAGGTCTGATGCAGTTTCGGCCTGAAAACTGAGGCAGGTACAAAAAACACCAAACACACATCAGATTAAATTCCACGCATCAAATTGGAGGTTAGAATAATAAGGCCAAGCTCACCCGAGCACTGACGTGGAAAATGCACCAGTGACAGAAAGTTCATGAAACAAACAGCTGAATTAAAAAACAAAAACAAAAAAACACCCCACAGAACATTATGAGTGACACTGCCAGCAGTATCAATAGAGCCTGAGAAAACAGGAACTAAAAGAACATGGTTTTGGCTTTGGTGTAACGTTGCACAACATGAACGGTGGGATGCTGCATGTAATCATCTGAAATATCAACACAATTGTGCACACGAACAGCCCTTTGCATTTTGGAAATTAAAAAAAAATAAAAATTCTTTGGCATCCATGTTGAATAAAATGAGGGCAGTATGATCTAGGTTGTAAGTAACCTGCGTTACATAAATAATGTTAAATTGTAATTTTTAGAGTTTAACTGCAATTCTTTTTGTTAATGCTAAAACTACCAATGTTTAGAAAAAAATACATCTATTGACTCACTCACGCTGTTTCAACATCTGCAAACTAAAACTTAGGACAAACTACCCAACATAGATTTGGTAAGAAACAGCCAACAAACATCACAGAATAGTGTTGCTGAATAAGGAGCTAAGAAGAAACTCTGTGACCACTAGAGGGCGGCAGAGACTAAACATTGATAAAGGGTAGCCAGTCCTCCATGTTGGCGCACAGTACTAAGGCCTTAAGGTACAGAGATTAAAAATGGGAGTGTATGAATAGTGTTTAGAGGAACGCATGCATGTGTGTAGTACCAATATGAACAATGCATAGAACGAAACGTAATATTCTGAGTATAAAAACAGGATAAGAAAAATAAAGTTGTTGCACTTAGGAGTTTGTAGACCATTTCTTCCCCAAACACCATTCTCTCTCAGCATTTCTTAATCAGTCCTGGTGATAGAGGTGTAGTGTAAAAAGTGCACAGGTGCATAGAGAATGGCTATAAAACTCAGGATATGACAGAAGCACCCAAATATTACGATATAATTTGGCTCATCGAACATTCCTCTGCCCTTGATGTTTTTACAAATCTGTGTGTACTCTTTAACCTTGAGATACAAAATAATATTGGTCATTGTCTTGATATTTACTCTTTATATAATCTTTGTTATCAAGAGATCTGGTAATCCTTTATCCTCCACTCTTCATAATCTTAACCCCTGCTGTTTTCAGTGTGGCAGAGGGACCATCACTTCAACATAGTTGGTGGGGAAGTATCCTGATTTTCCACGGAGGCTTCCTTCATACCAGTTCTCATCGATTTGAGAGACCAATTTAATGATGTCACCCTCCTGGAAGCCCAGCTCTCCGTCATTCTCTGGCTCAAAGTCATACATGGCCTTACAGCAAGGCTCAGCTGAAGAAAGAGACAGAGGCACAGAGATGGAGAAAGGGAGAAAAACAAAACAAAAAACAAATACAGTTATTCCATGGAAACAATTTCCCTTCAACGAGGTTAGTATATTCTCCTTTGAAAGGTTTTCATTATAGGGAATTTAACACCAATGTTTTCCAGTCCACTCTGTAGCCATGAAGTCCAAGTCATAAAAACTGGAAACATAAAGACTTTTAAGTTAGTCACCAGTGTGCTTAAGGAGAATCCTTCTGAACCTCAAGAAATCAATGCAGGAGTACAAATCAGGCTACATATTTTCCCCATTATTTTCTTCTCTTTTGTCTGAGAATTGATTCAGACTTTAAACTGCAAATTAAATATTTGGGTACATCACGATTGTTTTTTCTTCTTCTTGAGATTCAGAAGATTCAGTCATCAGTGCACTAAGCTGTCAGATACATACAACTTCATACATAATACCATACTCAATGGTTATTTAAGATGTGTTTTTGTTTGCCAATGAATGAATGTATCTGCAGCCTTGGTTATTAATTGACCCACCAATCACAGTGTAGCAAAGCTAGTGAGACACTTCACACTAATGCATAAACTTTTCTGCTACAAAGATGTGCAACAGGCTGAGTAGTAGTAGTAGTAATAGTTTTAAGTTCAGTGCAAGTGACACATTTTCTTCCTCTGTCCCCTCACGCCGTCTGTTCTTGATGGACGGTCTTTGGAAGGATGGCCCTTGATACTGTGCTGTGTTTGCTTAATGTTGCAGAAGGAAAGACACATCAGTCATATGAATGAGACGCACGCACGCACGCACACACACAATATGAAGAGGGGAAAAAACAGAATGAAAGAAGTGTACCAGAAGAGTAAGCTGGAGGGCTTGAAGCGGATGAAGAGCATCCTCCGTTTGAGTGTTCTACTTCTCCAAAATCAAAGGCTGGTTTGGGTTTGGGTGTGTACTCTTGTCTTGGGCGAGACTGAGCATCATTTACCCTGCAAACAATCAGAATCACAAACCACTACCTCTTTGAGCTCACAAGTAGAAGATGTGCCAATACAAATACAGACATGCTAACAAAGAGTTGGCCGATCTTATTTTGGGCTTTAATCCAATCACAAAAACTAGACACATTTTATTAAAAGAAAACAAAATGATCTAAAGTTCTAAACTAAACTGATATTTTGTTTCTCTAACAGAAAAACAAAAAACTAAACATATTTTGCAGCTTGGTATTCATTGGATGTAATCAGATGGATAAAAGATACGGCTGAATCATCCTGTCATGAGCCAGAGGACGAAGCCTCAACATACAAAAGGCATGCCACTTTCCAAAAATAGTCTGGTGCTGACCTTTCTCTCAGTTTGTCAGAAAGCTCCTCCATGATCTGTGTGGCCTGTCTGTGATACTGCAGCAGAGACTCCACAAAAGACGACAGCTGACTCACCTGCTCCACCTACAAAGGCAGAAACATGATGAGTATTTAAAAAACAGAAAAAAGAAACGAAACATGGTGACAGCAAATACCACACCAAACAGGTTTGACGGGTTTCGCATAACTGCACAGCACATTGGAAAAAAAACAAGGCAAGTCAGGTGATACGTACTGCCCTTAAATACTTGTGTGTTTTGATGTTGGAGAACCTGTGAGCTGCCAACTACATGCATTTCCAAAACATGCAACAGTGAAACAGTTGGGCAATGTAATTTCACATGGTTCTCATGTTCGCTACGTAGTTTCTTATGTGACTTGCCACTCTTTTCTCAGTTTAGTGCTACTGTATTAATGCACCATTACAGACTTTAACAAGTAATCCATCAGCATACCTTGCATTATAATACATTTCCTCCTAGACTTAGATCTGCAAGTACTGGTACACAGATAGCTTGGCAGCCACAAAATCTGCCCTAAATCATTATTCTTGCTAAAATGATTAAAGATGACTATAGACTAAATAACCATGTTTGTTGACACTGAACTAGGTTAACAATTGGTCAAAATTAAAAGCTACTGCTGCTTTTAAACTCATTGGGGATCTCTTGTCACAATACATTCAGTCTCTATCAAAGTATTTTTCATTATGCATAATGCTGATAGTGCTGTAGAATAACAAAGAGTGTCTCACTGGCACTCCTGCAGATATATAATCTAAGTTTATACAGTCTTCCTACAAGTTAATCCTTTTGGTCTTACACAGAGCCACAAATGTGGCATTAATCACATCAATACTTTTGTTACATCAGACTCATTAAACAATGTCAGGTTTTCTTACAACTATCTGTTGAAGGAACTTGGCGCAGCAGTTCTAAAAGCCACATTGTACTACTTAATACTCACATCTGTCTCCAGGAGGTTGTGCATTGAGCGCTCAGCCAGTTCTTTGGACTCGTGGAACTTTTCCAGGGCCTGCCTGATCTCTTCATCTTGGATTTTACCTTGACGTTTCTTTTTATAGTCATAGTCTAGACGGCGGCCCTCCAACTTCTTCAGGTGGAACTGCAAAGTGGGGGTGGGAGATTAGTGTTACAATTAGGAGGATGAAATTTCACAGAATATATACTATCATACAAACATCAAAAGATTTTCACTTGTTCATAACTGCTTTGACAAATGTTCTTTGTCATTAGTGTAATTCAATGTCAGCTTGGATTCTGAATACTTTTTTATAACATTGTAACTCACATGCAGACTGTAGAGCTCATTAGTGAATGCCTAGGCCTGTATGCGCAAAATCTTTTGAGTCTACCTGAATGTCTTTGATGTCCTTTTCAGCGATTCCCTGCAGTGGGTCAATAAAGTTCTGCTTCACATCAATATCCAGCGCATCCTTGACCTCAGCCAACCTCTTCATTGACTCTCCTGCATCTATAAGAGCCCCACCTGTGGAAAATGCACACACAATTAGCATGAGCATGCCTAAGATAATATGAGTCATGTAATTAGCAACAATCAAACACAACAAAGCCCCCAAATTAACAATGTCTGTCGGCAACCCCCTCACAAATGCACACAACTCCCCTATCATACTGTCCACATTCTTGTGTCTTTTCCTAATTTAAAGCATATGCTATCAAGTATAACATGCCTCTTCTACCTTATATCTTTTCCTGCTATTAACTGCTGTTCTTACCAAAGTTGCTACTCTCGCCGATTTCATGTCCATATTTAGTCATACACTCCCCCAGCAGGCCCTCAGCCTGGGGGTAGCCTGGACTGTTGACCTGCCCACGGATTTTGGAAACTGTGGAGAGCATGCTAAGCTTAGCTCTCGTTGCTGGATTAGGCTGGATGTACTCTGTTGTTTTATTGAGGACTTCCACTACTGCTTTGCTGGTAATATCAGCTTTCTGGTGGCACACAAGAAATGAAAAAAATTTAATGCAAGTTGAATGCCATTAGGGCCACTTATGTAAATCAAAGGAAGCTGGAAGAAATTATTTCAACAAGCTAATACAACTTAAACACATGAGCTGTAAGTATTATGTGGAATGCAATAAATACCCTTTCAAGGTCCTTGAAGTCTTCATCCAGTTTGGTTCCCTCTGCACCTCCAACCTTCTCACTCATCAACTGTGAACCCAGAGCAAACAGAAAAATACAACTGACTGAAATTAACATTCTGACTGGCCTTCACGGAGGATTACGAAGACTGAAAAAGAAAAAATATTTCATATAAAATTTCTATTGATATCCCTGTGAATGTTTCTGAAAACTGTAAGCCACTTTTTCTACAAATGTTGTAAACATTTGAGCTTGACAAATTCTGGCTTCTCTAAATAATCTCCAGAGAATCTAAAATGCTGGTTGTCTGCGCCAACACAAAATGCCTAACCCTTTGCATACAACTCTATCCACTTCCAGATCCAAGGACACCTGTGCTTTTAGAATAGAATAGAATTCAACTTTATTGTCATTGCACATGTCACAAGTACAAGGCAACAAAATGCAGTTTGTTTCCATCCAGAAGTGCTTTAGCCATGATACAGATATATTACAAATATATGTTAGCAATAATATAGATATGTGAGTATATTACAGAAATGGGTCTATTATGGTATGTTATAATGTACACGGTATGAAGTATGTTATGAATATGCTATAACTATAAGTATGTACAGGCTGTAGTGAGTACAGGCTATGAACAGGATATAAATATGAAAAACTATACAGAATATGAAATTTAAAAAAACTATACAGAAATATGAGATATACAGTTATACAGAAATGTGAACTATGCAGTTTATAAACAGTTGTAGAATTAAAAATTATCGAATTGTACAGAATGATTATTTACAGAGAATTATACATTAATGCAGTTAAGATAAGTGAAATATGTGGATAATTTCTACAGAGGCTATAGTGCTAGTGGTTGAGAGTGGTGGCTCAGTCCATGTTATTATTGTGTGTATGAGGGTACAGTTGTCCATTGTGTGTGTAGGTGGTTGTGGATGTGTGTATGTCCATGTGTTAACGTGGGTCAGATGTCAGGAGGCAGAGTTCAGGAGTCTGACAGCTGTGGGGAAGAAGCTGTTCCGGTACCTGATGGTCTTAGTCCGGAGGCTCCTGTAGCGCCTCCCAGAGGGCAGGAGGGTGAAGAGTCCATGTGATGGGTGACAGGGGTCTTTGATGATTTTCCCAGCCCTTTTCAGACACCGCTTCCTGTAGATGTCCTTTATGGCAGGAAGTGGTCCTCCGGCGATGCGTTGGGCAGTTTTCACAACCCTCTGCAACGCCTTTGCTTTTGTTGCTTTTAAAACTTTGTTGTTTATCTTTCAAGATTTTGTTTTAATTAACTCCCAAGTTCCAATACTTGTCCATTTTCCATGGGGGAAGCAACCTCCTCAGCTCTGTGTGAGGGACTGAGTTCTTTCCTCTTTACTTAGAACCATAATTCCATAAGGAATTATACTAGAAGTTTTCCTTTTTTCCATTAGGCCAGCACAGACTTTTAGCAGAGTTTCCTACACTACAGCCACATCCATGGATAATTTTAATAATCACAGATGCAGGCTTCATCTTTCTTCCACTAGGTCTCCTGGCAAGCCAAACAGAGGCTCATTGTGTGTGCGCGCTCTTATTTCAGTTCAGTTCAGTCCAGTGCAGCTGTCAGCAACACACTACACATAAAACTCTATGAACAGATGGATCGATCAATCTCTCCAGTTTATTGTACACAGGCCTGGCAATGTTTTTTTCTAACCTTCAATGACTCTGAAATTCGCCCTAAGCACCTATCACCAAAGGGTTCATGGGAAATAGATTAGCCCTGGATGTTTCCCTATTTAGAAACTGAAATCAAAGAATCTCTTTGTACCAGATGAGAAGTTGTTATGCACAGTGGGAAGTCAAAACTTAGCTCATTGCAGCTCTGTGGTTTTCTGCCCTTATAACAAATCTGATCTGATCTGAAACTAATCAAAGGCTTGAGTTAAAAATACAACTATTTTTCTGTGCTTTATTGAACACAGACAAACACACATTCCCATTGCAGGAGGGAAAACAGTGAGTGAACATTTGGCTTTAATAACTCACCAAACCTCCAGCAATGACCTCAAACAAGCAATTAGGTGCAGATCTGACCTTGCAATGTTAGCTTAGCCATCTTCTATTGAGCACCACACGAGACAGTGGCAGGTTTAATTCAGCTTAGTCCAAGAAATGTCTTTGGCCAACAAGAAAAGTAAAACCAATTCAGCTCCTGTGAAAGGGTTTGGCTTCAGTATACTAAGGAGCAGAAATTACCACTTTAAAATCAAATTCATTTCCAAGTTCAAAATGGGCTAATTATAATGAATTATAATGTCAAATGGGGCCCAGCAGGCCCCATTTGAGCTGACATATTTTCTGTAAAAATATGTTGGATGATCCATATGACACCATGACACAGTCTGACAAGATGACTGGCAGTCTCCAAAAACTGGCAAAAAGGGAATACTGTAGCCAAAAGATGCAAAGCACAATGCCAAAACACTACACACTTCCTCCCTTTCAGAATCAGAATCAGAATCAGAATACTTTATTCATCCCGAGGGAAATTAGGGGTTACAGCAGGCAGCACGCTAATGGCGCATGCGCACTCACAAAGGATGATCTCCCTCCATCTCACCCTATCCCTAACATTCTCTTTTTTCACACCAACACTGAGGATCTCTTCCACCACTAGCTCCATGAATCTCCTCTGTGGTCTTCCTCTGTTCCTCTGGCATGGCAGCTCTATATTATTGGTAAAAACACAAAACTCTGACCTGGGCCTGCACGTCTGGGGTAGGGCTGGGCCATATTATACCGTTCACGGTAACACCAGTATAATGTTAGGCAACGATAGGAAAATGAAATATCGCGATAGAATGGGAGTAAAACGCGCATGCGCAGTGCCTTTGTTTTCATAGCACATGGCCGATTGTTGAGTGAAACAGATGAACCAGAATTGGTTTGTAAAAATGGTGCAACTTCCGTGATGTGGAACTGGTTTGGTGTTTGTCCGTCAGATACACAACAAAGCACATTTTTTTGCAGAACATGCAAGCGGCCGTTGTTATTGTCATATTTGTCGGACTAAGATGCTCTTAAATCTGGGAGTAATCTGGGTCCTAAACTCCGTATGCTTCAGGTCAAACAACACTGCAGCATCACTTAGAGTTAAAAACTGTCTAAATTCTTTCATCTTTAATAAAACGATCAGCATTGCTGCTTTACCAGGTGTAACTATAAAGTTTAACTTCCAGGCATCCATGAAAACAAAAGTTATTACATTTAACGGAGTTAGAAGTTAGCAGGAAGCTAGCGGAAGTTAGCTCGCTAGTTTCGCTAGTTACCTAAGCATGATATAGCATGTTCTGACTGAGAGATTTCTGAAAAAAATCAAACGTACAGCTCTGCTATCACTTCCAACATAAATGAAGACAGGAAACTAAACAGCAGTGACGTTTGTAGGGTTACTGAAGTTGGGCTAGCTGGTATATAATGATGTGCTACGTGATCGCTAGCGACACAGCTATGTTAGCATAACATAAACAGTGAAGCTGGAGGACGAACACTAACACTTTTCCACTTATAAAAGTTAACGTGAAGGTTCTTCATGGTTAGAGACAAATGCAATCGCATGGCAGGGTGCTGTAAACGGACCAAACTTCAGTCAGGAGAACAACTGAGATAATCCATCCACAATACGAGGTTAGTCATTAATATACTGCAACAACATGGGAATAGAGAAGCTGCCAGAGAATTCAACATTAATGAATCAATGGTACAGAAGTGGAGGAAGCAAGAAGAATGAGTTTAATAAAGTTTGATTTATCTGACTGCTTTGTTTCGCTTAATGTGCCTTATAATCCCGTGCACCTTATGGTCCGAAAAATGCGTACTGCACACTGCAGTTTAATGTTGCAAAGCACCTCTTTTTAACTTCAGTGGATATTATATATGGTTATGCTCAGGATATGTCAGCCCATTTCTACTGGAAATGCCTTTTGGTTAAACTTTCAGCAAGGAATTTGCATTTGCACTGTTACATTTTTATAAAGCTTTAATGTACATAAAAACCAGCTTCTTGTTTAAGTGAAAATAAATGGAAGGTTGTCTTTTTGCGCTAGTAATGTTGTGGAGTTGTATTTTGTCTCGCATCAATTATATCGTCGGTTATATCGTTATCACAAATTTTCAAATATATATCGTGATAAATATTTTTGGCCATATCGCCCTGCTCTAGTCTGGGGTATTTGTTTGGGATATTTTAATAAGATAAAGGGTAAAGCAACACAAAGTCCTTCTAATAAGGAGCAAATTAAAAATGGCCTCTGAAGAATGGCAGAAATTTGTGCAACACTGGTGGCCACATGCCGAGGAGAGATTAGTCTGTCAAACATAAAGGAAGTCTTAATAATCTGAGTAATTAAAGGTGCACTGATTTTTTTGATACGGTTATGAACCATTCAGCATTTATGTGATATTGCACAGGGATTTGGCACTTCACTTATAAACTGTAAAACATGCTGAAGGGCTTGTTTATTTAGTTGTTTCCTGCAACAGTGGCTATAGGAAATAAAAATTGTGGGGGGTTTTGTGTGGGCAAAGTACTAAAAACAGTAATTTGAAAAATCGCACATTTTATTTAAGATTTAACTTTAAAATGTAAATGTAGAATCTATATGTAATTAATATCTAGGCCATATGACGTAAGTCTGTTAGGCAATTACCTTACACAACTAATAATCTCCACCCCATTTTTTTCTTTTAAAACCTGAATGACAAGATGCTTAGCTGTGCTGGGCCAGGTAGTACAACTCAGATAAAAAAAACACTCAGTATAAATCTTGTGTGTTTGCAGCCATAGCATATTAAATAATTCTTGATTTTTCTATGACAGGAACTGGTCACTGTTCTGTATAGTTAGCAAACCACTTGTGCAGCTAGTTTAGCAAGAACTGGTTTCTGTGGATTCACCTATCCGTTGTTACAGTACTAACATAACAACTAGATCTGTGTTATTACTTGTGAGTTTGAAGCTGGCTTGGGCAGTATCCACATTACTAGGATTCCATTACTTACAATGGAGGACGCACACACCCACCGACGTAAGCGCAATCCCTTTTATATCACATGATGTTAGCAAAGCTGGTACAGGGACAACGCAGGTCATGGGCAGGTTTTGCATTTACATCAAAGGGCAGCTATTTATGTTTCTCTGATAACAAGCATTACTGTTAATGGATAAGTGGAAGCTGGAGACAAACCCAGTACAATAAATTCATGATGTAACAAGAATGCACAGACTTAAATTTGTGTAATCATCTGAATCTAAGCTTTCAAATCCCTCAGCTGTCTATGTTAACGTGTGCTGCTTCAGTTTTTACATGCTTGTTATGTGACATAGGAGATGCTCAGCAATGAGAAAAGCTAATGTTTAAAACACAGCACTGAACTCTTAAGCTTAGAGTTTTATACTTCCTTATTGAAGATGGAAAAAAAAAAAAAAAGAACATTACACCAGGTGACTGATGAACAGAATATCTAAGAAATAATGACAGATCATTTTACACAGCTGGGAAACATATGAAACTTAAACACTTAAAATTAGTTTACTTTTAACTGTTATCATCTTAACAGGACAGCTCATCTGTCTCGGGGTTGTTGCGATACACCAAGAAACAGATAAGGAACCTTAGTTTTGAACAAGACTGGCTAACTGCCCTGCTATGGAAAACAACAACAACAACAACAACAACAACAAAACACTGAAAAGATACGAAGAAACTCCACCCAACGTACGAGGTCTCTGTTTGGGAGACGGAAAAGAAACCTCCGATTGTCTGCTGCTCTTTTAACATCAATTTAACAAGAGCACAAGCCAAGTAGTACAAAACTTTGGTAGAAGCTCGGTACAAATACTGTTCCCAGGTCTCACTTTCTTAGGGGAAAAAGTAATTTATCAGAAAACAGTGGGTGCATAAATACAAATCGTTAGACTTGAGGAAAACAAAACTTTTATAGAAAGATTAACAGCTGGGTTAACCAGTGCTGTGTCAATGTTTCGCTAATTAGCATTAGCTAAGATAAAGTCAACTATTAACTTTTACGTTAGCCGTTACGTTAGCAACACATTTGTCATATTCTGAAATGTTTAACAAAAACATAGCCTATGGTATATGCAGCAAGCTGGAGGTGTTTAATTGTTTGTTGTTAAAGTTTTCCGTTGTGCTTAACCAGGTAGTCAGAATGCTACATGGCTAACTAAACGACAGGCTAATGTTTAACTGTCGCGCGCTTACCTGAGTGGCTTTGTAAATCTGTTTTTTAAATCCTGCGACGGACATCTTTGCAGGTTTCAGCGTTGCCACCTGGACCTCAAAGAAGGGGGGAAACGTAAGGAAAGCAGTTGCTCTGAGTTCACAGCACAAACAGCGACTGAGCAACACGTCTCCAAACTTTGGATCGTGGATGAGAAGTTTGCTAAGCAACCACAGTTTCCTGGCTTCAGGTTCGTGTGGGAGGCTTCATCCGGCTGGATAAAGTAGACCAAAGCACTTCGTGTAGACTAATAAATAAAAATACTAATAAACTGCCCACCTTAAGGTATCGTTACTCCATATTAAAACTGCAAGTACTGAAGCCTAAAGGTTGTTTCTCTATTCTAATAAGTAACTGGTCATTCGTTTTTCCACACGATTTCCACTACTGATTCACCTATTATATTTTCAAATAATATTTTATAGCTGAATATAAAAGATTAAAATGCATTTTAAAAAGTTTAAAAAAAAAATCTAAACCTTAATTTGAGGTGTTAAATTAATTTACTGAGGACAAAACGAGTTTGTAGGAAGAAAGTCACAGTCAGCTAAAGTGATTTCCTGAACTAACTAATTCTAGCAAATCGATTTTTGTTGTAGATCTATGGTTAATGGCATGTGGAAACTTTAGAGTGTACAGTGTACAAGATCAAGTACAACAATGCTCTTGGCTTTTCACGTTTGGTTTTAGCCCACACCGAACGGTAACCATATGCAAGAACTTGCAGCACTGTGAATTTTCTTTAGGTTCTAGTCAGAATGTATTTATCAATTATAGTGCATGAATTATTTTTTTTAAGTGGCAAATTACACTTTTTTTTTTTATATACGCAAATTAACCTTACACCAGCACATTCTTGCATCTTGGTGAGCTCACCAGTGGATTTAGGCTGTCTGGATTGCTTCTTTACATTCATGTAATCCCAGTCTGTCTCCATTATATGGTGATCAAGGGTCTGTGGGGATCAGACCATCTGCTGCAACACTCCTAACTCTTCCAGCGGCTGAAGATAGCGCTTCACAACTCCCACTGTCTGGCATTGGGAGGGAAGGTTCACAGAAGCATGAATTTGGGACCAGTCTGAAGCCTCCCTGATAATGCTGTACAGTGGAAAACCGCCTATACATTTGCCTATATTCTTGTGCATTGACCTGTATAAATTGACACAAAAGCAAATAAATTACACAAACACTTCAAAAGAAAAAGAAACAATTTATTACATTCTTAAAACCACATATAATGTATCCCATTGGACAACAATATACTGTATATCGAGCTGTGTGACTCTTGGACTAGTAATATACCTCTTGTACATTTTGTCATACAGGGAAAGAGAAGGGAGACAAACATTTTTTTGTTTGAAGTTTTCTTTCTTCAATTAAAAAAAAATAGATCACTGACTTTACAAGACGAAAGTGGAGACACGTAAAGAAAAAAAAATGTGGAGAACAGACAAATAAATGAAAATCACAGCAAAAGAAACATTAAACCCAATAACGAAATTCATCCTGAACTCTAACTTATTTACTTTATTTATTTTTTGTAATCCTATGCATCTTAAATTTAAAGTTACAATATTAGGACAAACGGGAAGGGCTTTGACACTTTGTGAGTAACATTCACAAAAATAACTTACGTCCACAGTGATTATGGTTATGCGTTTCATCTTAGGTGTAAAGGTGTGAGGAGTACAAGGCTAAAAGACGACACTGGTAATAAAGGGACAGGAGATCACAGCTAGCTCCCTGAGCAGCAGGCAGCAGGTCCTTGGACTCTGCTCGACAACCATCGCCCATCGTAAGACATTTATCCCCATCTCTATGCTAAAATAGAACCTTTAGAACGTGTGTTATTTATGTACATCAAAAAATGTAAACAGTTATGGGTGACTTTTGTGTGACAGGCTTCTAACAAAAGATACAAATAGCTCAACAGATTAAATGAAGTCTTAACTGGCATTGAAGCCCAACTCAGGGGGGCAGCTGGTAGCTCTGTCTGGCCTTAGACTAGTGTCCAATGAGAACGAGGAAAAGTATAAGTGCTTCGTAATAAGACAAGTGTCGGGTTTGGGACTACAGGAGGAGAGAGGAACAGCAAATGTACAAAATAATACAGTTGCACCAACCAGCAAAGAAGGTTAATGATACATATTATGGACCATCGTTATCCCGGCCTTTAACCACCTGAAACACTGTGAGTGAAGACAGTTTAGCTGTGTACTGACTGCTGGTTAGAAACAGGTGGGCAGTCCTGGTCTGTCCGCTTGTGTTATGCAGTTCCTGAAGTCGTCAGTTGCCTTTTTGCATTCTCGTTTCCTTACTGTTTATCCTCTTGTCTTTTTAGGCAGAGGGGAGGGCGGAGGGACGGGACGCCACAGTGCAAACCGAAAGCTGACAGTTCAAATTCAAAACAATGTTTGTTTCGTTAAGTTCGAGAACACCGGCTCCGCTGCTGTGTTGCATCTGCAGCAAATGTCCAAACCGTCGCTTGGGGTGACGGCCGCGCCTTTGCCCGGTTGGGGTTGTTGGTTGCCGTGCAAACCTGAGAGTATTGTCAGGAGAGGAAAAATCATCCAGGCAAAAAAAATAAAATAAAAAAATTCCAGTCCAAATATCAGTTCTCCTCACGTATCCATCCGTTAAAAAAAAAATCCTCCTCTCACGTCTTGCTATCCTCTTCTCTCTCCCTCTCATGCCAAACGGAACTCACACATTCTAACTCTCTCCATACACTTATATACTATTATCTATTTACATTCTTATTTAAAATATTTCTTTTATAAATGTGTATATAAATTAAAGATAATTTCATCATGTCCTGTCACTAAGTGGCATTTACAAGGAAGGGGGTGCGTGGGACTGAGGTTTGTCATTGCATTACAAGAGCCTACAAAAAGGCAGCACCAAACACTGTCTAAATAAGTGAGTGAAACTGGTACTTAGCTTTTTGAGTTCAGCCGAAGTTGTGAGTCATGGAGAAAAAACCCCACAAATTTTGACTCATGATCTTGGTCCCTAAGTGATGGTCAGTACAAGGATGCTGTCTGTATGAATACGCGGACGTACCATACTGAGATGCATGAATATCGACTAAGAGCTGCAAGAACAGGGAGACTTGTTACTTGATGCAACTTTATACAAACGCTATTTGTAAAACTCTGTCTTGAAAGTGGCAGGGTTGTACATTCTCTGTTGTTTGTTTCTCGCTTGTGCACTGGTGCTTATTGATTTTTTTTTTTTTTTTTTTTTGTGCTTATTGATGAGGTACATTCATAAATGGTTGGGTGATCCGCAGTGGATCACATGCTGAACATGTGTTAGAGCTTGCAGCTGTTACATGCTTAGTGGGCTGCTGTGGTATTATTATCATTATTATTATTACTACTACACCCATATGTGTGTTGTCAATGCTACAATATGCAGAGGACCGTGAGCATGTGTGGTCTGTAGTGTAAGGTGCTTTTGCCTGCTGGGAAAGTGGAGGACTACTTTGGGATCATGGGAGACGGAAAATTTAAAGTCCTGGATTGTCTCTTAACTGCTGGTTGTGGATCTTAAAAATCCTTACCCTTCTCTGTCTCTCTCTCTTTTTTTTTTTTTGCTTCCCTACATCTTAATGCACTTTCTCTCTCTTTCTCTCTGTCTTTTGCCTAACTGCCTGTCTAGCTGTCAGTGGAGTCCGGCAGAGATATCTCGCTGCCAAACACTTCCCGGTACAGTGGTGGGAAACTGTAGGCTGTCTCTGGGTGGACCAAACGGAAAAACTCCAGTTTATCAATGTGGAGGTTACAGATGGACTTCATTACAGGCAGCCTGGACAGCATCTGTGGGGATGAAAAAAATACAAGGGTAAACATGTGAATGCGTAACTGTGCGTGTTTAAAAAGGGCAACGTTTGCTTAACCTTACATTGTCCAGTTTCTCGTCAGATGCGCCACTCTTTTGTAGACTGTGCTGCAGAGCCAGATAGACTTTCTCCTGGAGTTTCTGAACCTTCTGCCCTTCTGTCAGCCAGGGTCGGTCTACAGAGATGACATTTAGATATTAGCCACCTACAGTGTAGGTTCTAAAGATGAGATTTTAAACGAAAGCCTTGATAGAGATGTGAGGGCTAGCTGACACCATCCAATCGAATAGAAACATCAAGTGTCAGGATTTCTACACCTTCTCTCCCAGCCTGATACTGTATATATCCCCAGGAAACGATAAATAAGGTAGATTAAAGCTTCATTTATGCAATTATGTCATGAAACTGATCTACGCTTTTGTCATCCGAGCAACCCACAAATGTGATGCTGAAGCTGATACACGGATGCATGAAACCAAATTAAGGTTTTTTACTGCAAGTTAGCTTAATAATCAGTATTGCATTTAGAATAAACATCTAAAGCAAAACTAATACATGAATGTAAGTGTAACCTGTTTTCTGATTATCACTATTATTTTGCAGTCAAATGTGTAGCTCTTCTCAAGCTTGTTTGCTTTTATAAGTGTGTATGAGCGACAAGGAGATGTGCATGAAAGATAATCACCCGGCGTTAGAAGGACAGCAGCGCTAAAGAGAGCCATCTCGTCGTCGGACAGCTGTAGACGGCAGAGTCCTTTCCCCAGGTCAAACACTGCACTGACGAGATCATCACAGCCTGCACACATGCATTGTGTTTGATAAGTTAATTGTCAGAAATAATAATCATAAAGGTAGCACTGCTTAGAGAAACAGGACATGCATAGAGATTGAAGATCTCGGTCTCTCTTCCTGATTTGGAAATTTCACAACAGTTAAATGAGCTGCTTTCTTACTCAGATTACTGTGTATCTGATTTCTTAGAAGTATTTAAGAAAAGGGAAAATCCTTCCCCACTGACCAATCTGTCTTTTAAAATGAGACCTGAGCAGCATTCCTTTAAATGAGTTTAAATGTTTTTAAAGCTGATTTTTCTTCTGTTAGAGCGCACCGGTGATATCGCAGAGGCAAAAACGAGGCAAAAACTGGAAAATCCATCTGCAGGGTTTCAATTAGCCCTAATTAACGTTAATATCTGTTCTCGTTGTGACGAACTGCTGCTGATAAGAATAAAAGAGAAATAACTATCTTAGAGAAAAAGCATTACAGTGACATTTATGACTGTTATGTCATTTATAATAATGATTTGTGTTGATCAATGTAGGGTTTAGGTAACAGGTATAGAGGTGTTGGCTGTATTTCTTACAGTGGGATCACTGGCAGTTTTGAATGCAATAATGGTAGATTTGCATATTGCATTTAGAACAGATGTTTGATTATAAACCTTGCATAAAGAAAAAGAAATGTGATATTTCCGACATTTATTGTATTGTTTTTAATGCTCTGATACTCACCTAGTGCTTTGAAGAACTGAGCTGAAGCAAATTTTCCATTGAAGAAAATGGTGTTGTTGCTGCTGTTGAACGCTTGGCACATACGTATAAGGAGGACCTCCAGGCAACCTAAAAACGGAGCCACAGATAGAGCAAAAAAGATGGAGACAGAAGAAAGAAGGAGGGGAGGATAGAAAAAGCCCAAGATACTCCAACACGTACAAAACAAACAACAAGATGTAAGCAATTTTGACCCAGATTGAAGGACGGCATATATAAGACATTTTTGAACAGTTTTAAAGTGTTTTAAAAAGTTCAAAACATTTACAGAAATGCATTGTCAGATATATGCAGGTATTCAGGTAACATAAAATTATGTTTTGGGTTTTTTTCCCCACCAGGATTGCGCAATTTGATGTGTTCGGTACAGTGTTCAGATCAGGAGCGTATAGTTTATTCAAACAAACGAACGGGTAGTTAAAACAAAAGGCAAAGGTAGAGTTGGAGACAAAAAAAAACAAAGCAGAAGGAATCACAGTTAGCAAGTTTCAGCCTTTGTTTACTTACGAAGAACAAACTCAGTGAACAGAGTATTTGCGCTTTCATAGACTGTGCACTAACCTGCTTTCAGCAAAATGATCTGATCGTTCTGACACAGATCCATGAAGCCTGCAATACGTTTGGCAAACTCCACAACGTATTGGATTGCGTTGGTAATGTGGTGTGCACACTGCTGCCACATCCACTCAGCAGACTGAAAAGCAAAGTGTGCAAGAAAGAAGAGATTTAAGTTCTAAAAGTTCATCAATGTCACAATGATAATGTGATGGACAGCATCCTGATGCCTAGCCTCCCATTAAAAAGAAATACGATCATTGATGCCCAAATATTAATATAGATGTAAATAGTTTTGTTTTTCTGTTAAGTATAGAAAAACTTGCATATTACAGTACATCTTATGGACACATGTGTCTTTCTAATTTTCCGACTGACTCAAAAAACCACAATATGGATGTTCATGGTTAAGAACATGCCAAGCAATAGTGTGGCTTACTGTGAGTTTTAGATGAGGACTGGAGGTGTATGCCACTGAAGAATAAGCTCCATCATGCTTTGACTATATAACCCATGCTCACTAATAGGATCAGTCTTCTTGGTTTAGGTCTTTTTTTCCTTTTCCTTATGATCCTCAGGAGGGCACGTGCGGATTATTTACCTTGTTCTGAAAAGTACGCATTTCTTCAGGTGTATATTGTACATAGTTGAATCTCTTCATATCTTCGGCGCTGTACTGACACGTTTCCAAGTGCGACTTAACAATACTCTGAGTGATGTGCTCTGTAAGACAAAACAGGTATATACACACACAATCAGTGCTGTTTATTTGCGGTAGCACCGATTTTGCGCTTTGGAAAGACAGCATTGAGCTCAGCAGAGTTACAGTGTAACACTGGTATTGTTTACACATCTACAGACCATGGCCATGTGACCTTGAATTACTAGATGCTTTGCACCACTCTGCTGTTACTGCTGACTGACCCTGACAGGAGTGTTAATGGCTCATTTCCTCACCTTATTTCCACAGCCGTTTGTCATTTTACCACCTCCTGCATTTATTATTCACAAGTGGTTTTTTTGGTTGATTTAAAAGTTCAAAAACCAAAACCCCATTCAATTCCTCACAGTCTGTTGTTGCAACACCTGTAAAGTGAAATGTGTTCACGCTCAAGATCTCCAGAGACCCGAAACACACCCATCCCTTCATCTGTTGCCGTTTTTGGAGAGATGATGTACTATATAGTTTGACTATTATTATTTTTTTGTGTTCTTTATAAAACTTGCCAACGTTCTTTGCTTTTAGATTTAGCATGTATGACTCAGATTCCTTTTATTAAATCAACCTTTTGATGAACCATGTCCTTGTCCTTGAATTGAATATGATTTCTTTTTTTGCTGTTAACTTTTTTTCATGTAGTATATTATACTTATTGCTCAACCCTTTTGCTTGTTGACAAAGAAATACTTTTAGCATTTCACTGTAAATTCTCAAAGCAAAGCCTGCATATTTTACTTGAAATAATGATCCAGACTGACTCTGCTTTGCTTAACCAGAATCAGTCATAAGCTTCACGAACCATTAAGAGTGACTATGTCAAACGGCTGAAAGAAATATTAACGTTGCATGAAAAGCATGCACTAGGAAAATACGGACTTCTAAATCACTCTTCTCTTTTATTATATCCTGTCAAATAAAGTCCTGTTACACATCAGCCACCGCTATTTGACATTTTGAGGTACTCCTGTACACACGGGTTTACGGGTGAAGAACAAGAACTTTTTTTTTGTTGTTTATTATATTAAGCACTCACCAAGGTCTGTTATTGAGCAGTCATCAGGCAGCTGGTCCAGCAGTGCATGTGTGTGTCCCAGAAGCGAATGTGTGTGAGAGTGCAGGAGCTGGATGCCATTACTGTCCGCGCCATCCAGCATGGTCTGCTGTGGGGAATTCTGATTGGACATAGACGAGGAAGTGGAAGAAGAAGACGATGAGTTGGAGGTGTTCCCGGCACTGGCTCCTCCGCCTCCGAGCAGCTCCAGGCTGCAGTATTCGCTGGCCTCCTCGGGTGTCAACGGCAGGTCAAACAGATCAGGCAGCGCGGCGATGTCATCCAGGTCACTGAGGGTGGAGCTGGAGCCGCCGCTGCTGTAGGACCTGCTCAAACCCTCTTCGCCATCTTCCCCACCGCTGCCACAGACTCCATCTTCCCTGGGTAAGGACAGAGTGGCAGAGCCCCCGCTTCCAGACCCCACACACTCTTGGGACTTCTGGTGCTTCTGAACCTCAGCGTAGAGGCTGTCGCGCTGCTTCTTTGACATACGGCCAAACTTCACCGCTGCAAAACAGAAATACTTTCATTATAGTAGACAAACAAATACATTTTATTTATTAAATGTACAGTATGTGATTGACTGTCACGTTTAAGCTAAGATACAGATAAAGATTATTTTATGTTGCTGCACAGTGAAAATGGAGTTCAACCCATTCATTCCACAGAATAAAATAAGTATAATATAAAATAGCAAATATAAAAGCTTAAATAAAGTTCTGCTGAAAAGATAAAAGGATATTGCACTTTCAAATTTTTTTTTAGGTTAATTCAAGAGCTTGTGTAAACATTTCTTCCTCAGTCTAATTGTAGGATATCTTACCTCACTTTGAATCCCCTATTTCTATATATGAGCACTGTATTACCCAGCCCTGGGTAGCAGACACATAATATTTGTCTTCTTTCTGCAGCCCACAGAACAGGTCTATATGTGACCAACCCTCTTACAACAGCTGATCTCGATCTTTACTGGTGAGGTCTTCAAATTCCTCTGGCATCAGCTTTGAAACCGATGACACCCACACGCCTTACGTGTCACTGAATACACACATATCTCTTTACTTCCCTTATTTAAGCAAGTCTCAGATTAACCAAATAGGTTGTGATAACTGTTAAAAGTTTAAAGACTGAGGAAGTTGGTAAGGTGGATAAAGTGCATGGTTTTTGCGTGTATTTTGTTTTTTACCATCTCGGCTCATGCCCAAAGCCAGACATTTCTGTAGGCGGCAGTGCTGGCAGCGGTTACGGTTGGTTCGGTCAATCAGGCAGTTCCTCTGACGGGAACAAGAGTACATGGCATTGTTCTGCTGGCTGCGACGGAAGAAACCCTAAACACACACAAGAAGACAAAATACAGACACTGCGAATGAGATGCAAACGTTCGATAAAACAGCTCGGTTAAAGTGAGATTTGATACCAAGGCGTTACTCTGGGCTCACCTTGCAGCCTTCACAGGTGATGACTCCGTAGTGGATTCCTGAGGACTTGTCCCCGCAGATCTTACAGGGGATGACCTCGATCTGAGCTGCATTGATGAAAAGAAACATGGAGGAGAGGTCAGAAAACTGCTCCTTAATGTGTCTCAAAATTAAGAGGAAAGCCGTGCTTCACATTAGGCTTTCAGACTACATATTCAGTCATACTTTGGCTTTAACATCCAAACACACAACACAAAAACAGGAAGAAAAATATTTAGTAAGACTTGCAAAAATAGTTTCATACAAGTCCATATTTGGCAAAGAAATGCTGTTTTGCGCTGGCTTTCCTTTCTCCTAAATAAGGAGTCCAACATCTGTTGTCCACACAGCCCTACAACTGTTCAAAATCTGGAAAAGTTTTAGTTTCACTCCCAAATTCAATCAGCTTAATACAATTAAAGCTATTCCTACATCTCTGTTCCCTGAGCCAGGCACAAATTTAGCCTTTAGACCGCGCTATCCCGATTTCTCTCCCAAACGCACCACTTTTACGCCTTCTGATCTCTGAACTTCTTTGTGTTGTAAACTGCTCGGTACACCATATGATTAACTGAAAACAATGCACCTCAGGCCTTTTCATTGGTATTGGTAAGAAATTATTACCGTATTTTGACGTTGACCCAGACCACTCAAAAACACATCTTGTAATTAGTCCACTGAGTGATCTCCACTATGTAGCACTGGCATCGATTATTTGTTTAATGTCAACAACCCCATAAACAAACCGTCCCGCAATTAGCACACAGTGTATATGAGAACTTGCCATAAACTGTGTTTGTCTGCGCCCTGTAAATGGCCCCCATGAGGCAACAGAGTTCACAACCACATATGAAATCACATGACACTTGCACATATGACACATACACAAAGACTCGTTCTCTTTAGGTCGCGGTAGAGACGACAAGCTCTATATCATATGATAGTTACAGCAGAGGTTTTCTGCCTGTACTATCCTAGATTGATTTACAAAATCACCCTTTGTGCCGCGAGGATCACGTATGGAAAAGCACTTAGGGATTGAGAAGGAACTGTTGCACTCTTAGGTACTGGAAAACACAACTTTCCACTTCTTTTTCTAATGACACAGTCGGCTGTCTCTTCTCTAAAACTGTTGACTGAAATACTCCAACTGATCAAGGCAGCTGCAGACATGCAATGGAAAAATATCACCCTCCCTCCCTCCCTTCCTTCTTCTCTTTCTCTCAGGTTCCCCTCCACCCCTCCCTCATCTCACGATTATATAACTCCTGTCTGTGAGCATTCCTAACAACACTCATTCAGCACGCTCACTCTAGCAACACTGACAACCCGCCCTGCTCAGCCTCTCTTTCTCCCACTGGCTGAGCTGCATTAGCAGCTTCTTGGTATTGGCTGAGTCATACGTCACTCGGGCGATGTAGCCTGTCAGCCCATGTGGACGGTCTGTCCTACTGACACACTTTCCCACTGCAGGGGGAGAGGGAGGCGAGCGCGATCCCGGCGCTGCGGAGCAGTTTTAAGGTGGAGCTGAACAATGCTCAGACTTCACCATAAAACATTTCCCTGAAGGCTTGTGGCCTGCATTAGCAAACTGGCTTGGTTACATAACAGCCAAATTTAACAAGAAAGGCAACGATAGCAGGCCTAGACAAACTGCACATTACCTAATATCCAACACAGGCCTTCACAGTTTTCTCCTACTTCTGTATAGATTAATTAGGGCTTCACCTTGCTTTTATATTAAAGATAAACGACATTTGCTAGAACTGTGACTGCCCTCTCTTCCTGTCCCTGGCTGCTGTCCATGCAAACCATACCATTTCTGAACTTGAATGTCAGTTATTCAGCCCCCACTCCTCTCCCAGGTCTTTGACATTGAGCTTCTGCTTCTATTCCTGTCCTGTGCTGAGAGCCAGAATAACACAGATGCCCAGCCAGCCACCCCTGTTGCTACAACCACACATACATACTTTCATGGGCCTCTTTTCTGAATCTGTGCAGACATCCAAGAAAAACCAGAGACAGAAACAGATGCATCTACTCTGTTCCCCTGTTTTAAAGTCGCTCTGAATAAGGAACAGCCATGCAGTTAAACTGATTAGATAGAAAACAAAATCTATACAGAAAATTAAGAGGTATGCCTTAAAAAAGAAGCAGTCAGTGGCAAAATAGATTTTCAAATAGCAGCTATTTTAATTACCGGTTAACTTTCTTCTGATTGGCTGGTTAATGTTTGACGTAAAAACACCACTAGTGATAGGATGGTGAAAAATGCCCCCTCAAATTGACGCATTTAGATTTTGGACCAACACTGTAAAAGTATTATTTTAACCATTATTAAAGACTATGAAGCCCATGCATGTATTAGAAGCCATTTTGTCCTAATTTTTGCAGACTTTTGTGCCTTTAGTGATTAAGGGATATTCAGATGTCAGATATTTGGCTAATCTTTACAGAATTATTGCTGTTAGCTAACTACCTGATAAAAATTCAGCTGCTTGAAATGCTGATAGCGACACAGCAACAGTGGCCACACTAAACTGCAAAAAAATCCAAACATGTACCTTTAACCCTGAAAACTAGTCTGAAGTATGTGACCTTTAGCACTCTTCAGACAGCCAGCTCTCCAAAAGGATCAAGGTAGTTCTTCTTCTCGCTAACATAGCTCATATATCCTGTAGCTTTATTACTGGGTGACACATTAACTTAGTAACAAATGATGAGAAATGACGCAAATGGCAAACGCAGAGTATTGTTTGAGTACGGCAGGTGTTTCGTCTGTAGGACTTTGGCGCACCCAAACCTTTTGCACAAAATAAACAGGGAACAGGCTCTTTAACGGTTCAGGTAAACACGTTGGCCTCACAGTGTTTATCAGGCAGCTAAATGTGTAACCTTGTTATCTCTAAAGAGGCTAATTCACTAAGGGTGGGGTATGGAGAGGCAAAGACAGAAACAGGAAATAAAATCACTGACTTTGAGCTTCTTCCAGCAGTTCACTTCTCTGCATCTAACGAGGAACAAACAGTCAGTAATTCACCCAGGAGCCACCTGCCTTATGGGTCAAATGGTCAGTATGTCAGTGTGTCAGTAGCTTAATAAAAGAGAAAGCTGAATTTTTACCTTCCACATGTTCCCTGAGACATACGTGCAAGAACACACGCACACATGCCACTTCTCGATGATATAATCATAAAAACTAAATTATAAGGAGGACAATTTGTTTGTGTCGGTTTATTAAAAGGGTTAAAATAACAAGTGATACACTAAGATTGATCCTAGTCTTTATAAAAGGCGGCATGCCTTTAATTCTTTGCTACCTACTCATAATGACTGGCAGAAAATACCTTCAACAAAAGGTGGAGGCCTTGTGCTGGAGCTCTATACTGTACATACTGGAAACACTGAAGTGCTTGTTGTATCATGCTTTCTAATTGGGTGTAGGCTTACAGTGTTTCACAGAGCTGTATAACAACAGTCCACTGTGACTGTTCCTTGTTGCATTGGAACTACATTACATTGGAACCGTCTTAAACAACCTATGTGCTCAATTATATCTCTGATATATATTTATATTTATTAACTCTCTTAGAATAATACAACTTAAAACACAAGAACTTGAGACTGCAGCATGCATTAAATTAACATATACAATCTGGCCACCCGTGCATTTAGCTTACTTTATTTAAAAAGATGCAAAAACAAGCAAGTGGAGGCCCAAGTTGAGGCCCCACTTGGGAGAGATTAGAACAGAGCTAAGAAAGTCACGGACTTCCTACACTGGCTGTCAGCTTATGACACGAGTCTTGTGATCTTTCACTGTCTGCTAGGTTATAAATAAGTGGAACACATTTTGTAGAAGTGCTGTCTAGTGCAGCAAACGAGGGGAAGTGTCAGAAGCCCAGACATCACAACAGGCCAGAGCCCATCTGCATGCCTAAACATTTGGAATGACTCAACACTCTGAAATCAAAACGATTCAAGATGGGATAAAATAGCAAAAAATGCTGATGTGCTTTTCCAGTGAGGACACGACAGGTTGTGTGACTAAACTACATTTTGAGTGCAGCCAACTAAGAAAGGGCTGTGGATTGTTTACATTTGAATATCCTGCCAGAAAGGGAAACTCCCTCCACCAGATACCCCCCTTCCCTACCTCCCCACCTCTCTATCTTTTAAGTACAAGAGAAAAAAAAACGATCTTTCTTCCCCTGCCAAAAAACCCCCAAACTCCTTGCAGGTAATCTCCTTTCCTGTACATGATAGATAGTAATCCTTGCTCTGGCCAAAACTCCCAAATTGCCAAACAAACAGATCCAACCATCAGAACACTATCAGCCTCTTTAAAACCGCTGTAATTGGAGGGGGTTGTCTTATATGCTGCCTCTTTCCAACAAGTAAAAAGATTTCATATGAAAGTGATTTGCATTTTTTGCAAATCTGAGGACTAGTTTGATTTCATGTGAAATCGTATCTATCTTTAGTATTTCATTATAAAAGCCCCTTCCCTTTATCACTTGGAGCTGCCCTCTTCCCAGGCCAAGTTCAAGTTCAGCCTGTGTCAGGGAGCGACACCGTGAACATCGAGCCTGTAATCGCACATGAAGCCGCAAGTCCGGGCGGCACGACGCTTCCCGGAGCCGCTTCCCCTCCTTCCGCTGTGTGTGCTGTATAACGTTGGGTGACATAACTAGGTCAGTGGAACAGCCAGGTCCGTCTCCCTCTGTAGACTCACACAGTCGGCCATGCTGCCACAGCCACCGCATCACAACAATAACACAACTACACAAACTGCTGCTCAGATCCGTGTTGTAACATCAGCTGCAAAAAAAAAACCCCACGAAAACACGCGCATTTGAAGGGCTCTTTTATTTTTCAAATATATGGAAATATTAACAAAATATATGGTTATAAGTTTACAAATTCAAGATTATGTCTTAATTTATAATTATTATGATGTTCGATTGCGTGATTATTGCTAAATGTGGCCTATTTAAGCTTTAGTTTAGCCGATTAGACACCTGATAAGGTCAAATAACATCTCGATTACATAATTCTAGTTTTGGTTAACAACATCCTCCTTCCACGCCCCTCCCTCTCCTCATTGCATAACCCCAACATGGACGCCCTGGCAAAATTTACAGGAGTCTCAGGTGAGATCGCGCTCACACTTCTAAGTTTTCTTATTTATTTATTTATTTAAAAAGGTAGGTTTGTAAGGTCTGTCACTGCACAAGTTACAAAGCACAAATGCGCATGTGTGCATTTAGGACTTGGTCTGATGTTATCATAATAAGCAGATGCATAGGAAAAAAGAAAGAAAGAAAAGTAAACATGTATAACATTTAGCATTTGTCACGAGTGAACGCCATGCCTCCAGCGCTGCGTCCTTTAGCGTTTGGCGTGCAGCTCTGTGCGCCTATAATCCAGTCATGAGGGATTAACGCGAACTGAGAGGAAAACAGGCGCACTCCTAAATCCCTGTGTGCACACATGTGGCTGTTCCAGCCCGTACATAACCACAAAATACAAAGTTCACCCCCAAAAAACACACGCATTTATTGTGACATTTAAAAAAAAAAGTAAACTTACCTCTCATTTTGGTGTTTTCTTATTTCTGGAAAGAACGACGAAAACTGGACTACATGGGTTTACTGTAAGTGACAGTGGGGAGAGAGGGGAATACGGCGCTGGAGCCAGAGTCAATTTACTCTGTAAATATTAACTTCGTCCCAGCTGCAGGCAGCTTTCGCAAACCACGGCAGGGGAAAGAAAAAAAAGCTATCCGAAACTCTTCTTTTTTATCGCTCGGTAAAGTCCGGGGAAAATAAAAGAGTGTACGAAGTCGCTTTGGTTCGCATCGTAACTGTCTCCGCGCACTGGTGAATAGATTTGGATCAACTTTTTTTTTTCCTCCTTCTTCTTGACAGAATAGTCCCACGGTGGAAGAGCGGTGCTCGGACCCCCCCTTTTTGCCTCTGTGACTTCTCCGCCTGCTTTCCTCTCAGTCTACCCTGCTAACCTACTTTCTCCAAGCGTGGACTCTCACATGATCTCACTGCCGACAGCTCCTCTCTCAGCTCTCGCGGGGACGCGCAGTCGGGAGCGCGTTTAAGGTGGCTTGGCGTTTGATTCACTAGTTGTTCCCCCCCCCCGACTCCTGACAGCACACAGTTATAGTGTGAGAAATAAATATTATTACCATCCAGCAGGGAAAAGGAAGGCAATTAAACCTGCAGTCAGTTCTGCTTTAACACACTGTTTCCCCTCATTTAAGACATAATTTACTGTAACAGCACAGGTTGGGACCTATAAATCAATGTAAATTTAATACCTGTCTAATCAGGCTCTTGCTGAAGATGTAAACAAGCGTCATGATGCTATCAAAAGGCTGTTGTTTACCAGAGAGTACTCCCCCCCTACACACACACACCATTTGTTGCATATTTTCCAGATTTGCATTAATGGTGTATGGAAATGTGGCCTCAATGAAATGCAAAAATGAAAGGCTCAAAATGAATATTTCTCCTGGAAACAAGCTTGACATTCAAGCTGATAAACTAATAATCAGTTGGGTGCTCATTGAAGAATAAAGTAAGTGACTCCAGCTCCTCAAATATTGGTTTCACGGTTTAAAGCATGAATAAAATCGCGCTATTTCTCCACTGACTCAACTTTTCCTAATTGTACAATGCCTCTTCTATTCAGCCTCTGTGCTTATGTCACCTTTTGCAGTTCTCGTCCCATTCCTGAACATTTATGAGCGACCTTTCTCCTCAAAGAGAGGGGGGGAGAGGGGGGGGGGGGGGGGGGGGGGACAGAGGGGTAAAGTGGATTTAGATTATTGTGACAAGGACTGATAGACTTTGTGGGTCTGTAAAGTATTTATTTCAGCTTGTGCACTCAGATGAGCTTTGTTCCTCAGTGGTGTTCATCTGGATTTGGAAGAATAGATGGGAAAATATTCCTGGCTGTTTTCCCGGTGATTGCTCACCATCTCTCAGTGTATTCTCGGTGGAACTGAGCAAAGTTTAGACTCAGTAACCTCAGGTTTGCTTTGCAAAAGTCTGGTTCCTGTTTCGTGTTCATATTTCTGCACTGCACATGCAAGGGCATGCAATAGAAACCCTGTTATCGCATTTGCGTCTCATTTATTTAATCTCACTATCATGTCTCAACATCGCAACAATTTTTGTTGCAGATGCATGTGTTATTCTGTTGCTCTTGTGAATTGTTTGTTTTCATGGATTCTTTGTGTGGTTGTTATAGCAAATCTCTGTCTTTAACTGATTAATAACAATAAAAGGGATTTGAACTCTGATGAATATGTGTGCTTGGGAAAGTATGAGCCTGTGGGTGTTAATGAGGATCTGGGAGGGTAGAGGGGCAGGAGGAGTGTGTGTGTGTTGCCGTAGCGGGTGGCCTTATGATGCAATGCGCTGGCATCACTGTTATGAAACAGCATGAAGGCAGAGATTACTCAAACTAGGTTAGTGGAGCAGCTGAGCACAGAACACCTACAGCAACAGATTTTTTTTATTTTGTTTCCTTGCTTTCCTCTATACACAGACACACACGCACAAACACACACATACAGATGTCCAGAGTCATTTATTTTTTCCTCCAGAGATCCTTTTCCTCTTCCCCTTCCTTGTTTTTCGTATGTTATCTTTTTTATTTATACACTTCCTCGTACTCATCGGTATCAGCCAGCGTGAAATAAATTCAAACTCCTCAGTATTTTTAATCTTTCACTCACGATAAATATCCTCTTCTTTGTGGCACAGTTTTTCTTTTTTCGTGTTTTTCATCGTGCGTGCATCTCCTCCGAAGCCCCCCTGTTCTGTGTTTCCCTTGACAACCGCAGCAACACTTTGACCTTAGCTCTTACGTAACGGCTGTGCTGCTCAGTTAGACAGCAGAGGAAGCAGAAAGAGAGACAAAAAGAGGGAGAGAGAGGGAGTTAGTGGGAGGCGAAGGGGGGCTTCGGCATTGGCTCTTATGTGGCAGACATTTTGTTGATAAAGTAAGAGGTGAAGAGGGAAGAGGCACGGAAGAAGAAGAAGAGCTTAGAGCTGGAGAAGACTTTGGAAGGTTGCCAGGAGAAGCATAACAGGATGAGGGAGCAGATGGGGAGGCCGGCAGAAGTCATATATAAATGGATGGATATTTATATCAGAGAGGTATAGAAAGGAGGTATGCAGAAAAATTGGCTCTCTGAGATGAAACAGGCTGTGAAAGAGCCCTTTGAATAATGTGTATAAGAACGTGTAGGATGGGGAACTGTAGCTAAACACATGGAAAAGCACAGTGTAGCTGCTTTTAGTTCAGAGTAATTGATTTTTCACATTTTTCCACCACCTACTGAATCTGCGCTTGCCACTGAATCTTTGAATCTCAGGCAAGCAAGCCTTTTTTGTCATACACAAGGTCTTGTTGTGAGGAATGGAATAAGGTTTCTCCTGACTGCCATCAAAGCCGGTATAACCTCGTGCCTGCCCAGGGTTGAATTTAAAGTCCTCTCACATCAAAGAGTCTTTGTAGGGACGAGGGACCAACTGTAACTGATTGGCTGCACATGGTTTCAATGGGGCCCCATGGGCGATCTCGCTCTCTTTCTCTCTCCTTGTGTTAGCGGCATCACCTCCCGTCGTTCGCGTCTAGCTCCTCATACACATTTATATGCAAACAGGGGTCAGTTTAACCAACATTTTTCATGCACCACATTCACCGTTTCATGCCCTTTCATTTCCTAATTTGTACAGAAATGCTTTCACCCTCAAGAAGGTTGAAATTTAAACACACACACATGCACACACTCAGTGTGTGCTGGGCTGTGCCAGTCAGTTGGCTGGGATTATTTCAGGTTCTGAGCTGTAATCCCTACTTCCCTCATTCAGTTAAGCTCCCTGTTTTCTTCTGTTTCGAGGCTCCGTTAATCCCCCCTCCCCTCTGCTCTAAAAAGCCACGGCTCTGTAATCTGGACTGTGAGCTTTGCTGCGTCACTAGGTCAATGTGTCAGAGAGAGTGCAAGCGCTGTTCTCTCCTGTCACAATCTACTTTTTTCTCCATGTTTCATACATATCATTCTCAGTTCTTTTTTATCATCCTTTCAGCTCCTGTTACAGCTTTACACGTGTGCACCTGCTTCATTTCGCTCCTAGTTTCCCCTTATCGGTTTCATTTTTCATGTACTGCACAACTTCACAGTTTGATAAAGGCTGAGGGATGAATAGTGCGAGTTCAATCATGGGTCACAAGGTACAGATTATCTCACCGAGCACTTCCTCAGCACTCCCTGGACTTGCATGCATCGTAATAGGAGCTCAGGCATGCTGTTTATAGTAGTGTTTTTGGCCTGTATAATAATCAGTTACAATAAAAAAAAAATTCAGTATCTGATTTGAAGGTCTAGCATCAACGGCACAAGGCTTGTAGCATACAAAGCCGCATTTGAAAACCAAAACGTGACAACATATCTCCAGTGACATTTTGATGCATATTGATGCAGCAGAATGTTCGGTTTTGATCATATTGTCACGTTACGCTTGATAGACCAAGATAATGGATGGGTAGGCTGGTGGTCTGCTTTGGCGTAGCTTTCTCTTCATATCTGTCTGTGGCTGGTTCTAAGTAGAGGCCCTCTTCGCTGCACTTTCCTGTGGTGTGCTGCAAGGTTTACTGTTTCTGTTATGTCTGTCCCCCCTTCAAAACATTTTGAGCCCTTTTAATGCCATTTCATGCCATCTTATTTGCAGATGACATTCCGTTATATATATATATATATCTATCTATCTATCTATCTATCTATCTATCTATCTATCTATCTATCTATCTATCTATCTATCTATCTATCTATCTATCTATCTATCTATCTATCTATCTATCTATCTATCTATCTATCTATCTATCTATCTATCTATCTATCTATCTATCTATCTATCTATCTATCTAGCTATGTATGTCTTGTAAGCTGTCTTGTAAGCATCAGGATGTTTCAGAGTTAAAGATCTTGTGTGTGTGAGACTCTAATAAACGTTAATAATGAAAACACAGAAGTCTTTGTTCATGCCCTCGATAAATTTGTCGCTTGCGTAATAGAAACTCGAGCCTTTTGCTAAATCCACCATCACCTCGGGGTAACTTTCGATTCAGCTTTTACTTTGGATGCTCATGGTTAATCTCTGGTTTATTCTTCTTTTTAATCATTTACGAAATATTGCCAAACTGAGTTTCACTGTGTCACATAGTGAAGTGGAAATTGTTATTCATGCTTCAAGCTTCTTCTTGCTGGTAATTTGATCAGTTGATGCTTTTTTTGTGTGCCTTCATAATTATTCATAAAATAAAGAAAAGACCAAGAAAAACCAAAGTGTTTTACTTGAAGCATTCATGCAACAAGTGTGGAGTAAGGGGGCACAGTGGTGCAGTGGTTAGCAGCACTGGTTTGAGTGCAGCAGCTGGGTGCGGCCTTTCTGTATGGAGTCTGTATCTATATCCATGTTGGTCCTTTCCAGGTACTCCGGCTTACGCCAGAGTCCAAAGGCCTGCGTGTTAGGTAAACTGGTGATTTGCTTGTGTAAATGGTTATCTGTCTATCTGTGTTAGGCCTGTAATAAACTGGAGACCTGAACAGGGTGAACCTAGCCCCTCACCAGATGACAGCTGTGATAGACTCCAGCCTATCCAAGAAAGGCTCCAAGAAAATTGATGGATGGATGAACAGACATTTGCAATACATTATGATCTCATTTGTTGGAACATTTGGTCACTTCCAATGAAACGTGCTGTCACCTAGAGGGGAAAAAAAGCAGACTTAATATAGAAGAGATTAGATGAGGTTATGCCGAGTATATTTCCTCAAGAAAAACAAACAAATAACAACAACATAATAGCCTAGCTTATTTAGTTGTAAATATCTTATGTTCTAATATTAAATTGCATTTCCTGGTGACTCTAAACAAGCAAATCCAAACTTGTTTACTGTACTTTCACAGGCATTTGTCTTATTTTCCACATATCTATTCAGTTACTGGATTTCTAGATATTGTCCCAGCAGTTTTCATCTTTCTAAAAAAAAACATCCTGAGATTTTCTCAGTGGATCAGAATTTCATTATTGACCCACATAAACACTCACCAGCAAACGTGGCATGTGCAGCATACCAGCGTGTTTGCTAAACAGGACGCGTCTTTCTTTCGTGTTGCTAAATTCAGACATGTCTTCATGGAGAGGTTCTCTATCGTTATTTGAGTTTGTAAACGATTTAACCACACACGCACACACACGCGCGCACAAGCCTATGTTTAAATTTCTCCAGTATGTCTGAACTTGTCTTGACAAACACAATCAGCAGCAAAGCTCTCGTTCTGTCACTCACTGCCTTTTCCTCCACCCTTCCACGTTTCTCTCCTCTTTGTTCTTCACAAAAGCAGGTTCACGTCCACACCCACGAATGCTTGAATAGAGCGAGAACTCTGTGGTGTTGACGCACTCGGACTACTCATGGAACCTCTGATTTAGAGAAGACATCATCCAAACAGTCGACAGCCGTGATTGATTGCATTCGTTCAGAGCCACAACTGATAACAGTGGGATTTGGTGGGACGTCACACACTGTCCTGAATCTGTAGCTTGTGTATGTGTTAACAATACAGCTGAGATCTGATGCAAATACAAATGTATAGCATGCAAAGTTGTGGGAAGAGGGAAGACATGTTACTATGGCAACAAGGTTGTGTTTATCTCCAGCATGAAACAACGTGCTTTGCCATGTGAACTTGACCCAGTTACACCCAGCTCATTGTGACTGCGCACACACTGAGACACACACCAAATGCACCTGGATTAGCACATGTAATAGCACATGGACGCTGACAACAGTGTGATATTTCCACCCATGCTAATTAAGGCCAGGGAGTTCAGTGAATAGAAAGAAGCTACTTCTTTTCTCTTCTCTGTTTTCTTTTCCACCTCACAGTGATGTGTTTCCTCAATCACCGATGACCTAAATCTGCTGTGTGCCAACAGGCAGGGCACTACTGGACAACCGCACTCTGCTGCTTTATCTCAGTGTTGTCCTCCCATTTTCTTTCATCATCCCATACTCCCATCAGGTCCTTGCTTCCTTTTCTCTTAAATCCAGCTTCTCTAAGCGCCTCAAATGATCTAATCAGGGGAGAGCGATGCTTTTGTCACTCCATATTATGGCTAAAAAAAAATCTGTGAATTAATCTTTTTTTTTATTTTGCAGCTCATTTATGGTTGTTGGCTGGAGTTTGTGATATTTTCTTGCTTGTGAGATCAGCTCTACACCTACAGATAGCAGGATCTATTTCCTGGTTGTTGTTTACCAAAATACATTTAGGAATCAGGCATGAGTGACATTGATAATTCAGTTCATATATAACCTCCCAGATGACTCATCGCAGCACAGCAAGCAGAAACGGAGACATCCAGTGTCGGGATTGTGCCATAACAGGCTGGACTTATGTAACACATGGAGTTAGCACTTGTGCTTATTTTGTGATTTCCAGTCCAAACTGTTCGAAGAACGTGTCAGACACATCGCAAGTAACAGGCCGAATATGTTATGGGTTTCACAAGTTGCAGATAAATGCATTCATTTCTATCTGCTATATCACTGGTGTGCACCAGCTGACTTTCTATAAGAGGATGTTGTTCCCAAAGCAAACAACCCTTTATGGCGGCCGCACTGTTCCTCCAAATGTGCAAAAGGCTGATCACAGATTGACAACCCCCACAAACATTATGCAATGCCGGACCATTATGTAATCTGTAATCACAACAAGAAGCCGGGCGAAATCATTGAAACTTTGGCCGATTAGAAGGTCCACATGGTGCAGCTGATTCATCTTGCCCGGGTTGGCATCTATGAAAGTTGTTTTTTGTGTGGCTGTTTTGTTGGATGTGTCAGTCAGTTAATGAAATGGAAGACTGTGCTGTGTTTTTCAGCTTCGGGAGGTTTGCAGAAAGTCTGCATTGCGTCACAGCAGGGAACAGAGGAAAAAGGAAAGGAGACAAGCAGGAGGGGGAGAGGAACAGGGGCACAGCCAGGGTAGAAAGGGGTGTGTCTTCATTGACCTAGTTAGAGCTGTGGAAACCCCCACCTCCCTGCACCACCCGCCTCACTACTGACGTGTAAAGGGCACTTTCAAACAGTACCAGACAGACAGAAACGAATGCAGGGAGTCAGAGCGAGAGAGACAGGTAGGAGCGGATCAACAGACAGGCCCGTGTGAGTCAAGCAAAATGAGACTAGTGGAGCAAATATATCCACAAAATATATCAGATCAAAGTAGATCTGGGAAATATCTTTGTGAAAACAGGATAGGCCTTAAAGGGATTTCAAACGAATTAATGTGAACAACAGACAGCATCTGAAATATCAAACCCCTTCATATCCTGTGCAATATTAGATTTCTCCCGTTGTTCTAGAGAATAATATCTTTAAGGCATAAAGTAGCTTTTAATAAAATCACAAGATTGCCCCCTCCCCCCAAAAAATGTAATAACTGCAAAATGCATACTGTAATTACTGATAAACTACATCTAATCCGACATTTCCTCCGCTTTATAGAGTTCCTCATCTTGTTATGAATGTTAAAGGGTGTTATAATGGGAAATCGTGTGGCTGCACTACATTGATTTGCAGGTATTTTACTTACTTAAGCCACTCTATTTAAAAGAGAGGCCCACAGTCAATGCTCATTTAATTCTGACCTTCAGGCTTTCCCCTAGGATCACAGTTTAGTTCACAGAGGACCCAGACGGATGGAGCCGATTACTCTTTTTTTTTTTTAAAGCGACTGTAAAACTTTCCTGAAACCAAGCTGCAGGGCCTAAAATAGCTTTAACTAGTAAAAGGACAAGCTCACACTTTGAGCCTCTCTGCTCTGTCATCTGTTTTCTCATTATTTCCATTAAGCCCGTCAAAAAAAACCCTTTCCAGATTACATTTTCAGTCACTCCATATAAAATCAGTTGATCACTTTCAGTAGTTTTCGTCAGTAATTCCCTTACCTTGGATGAACTTTCAGCCCGCTCCAACTTTTTTTTGTGGAAGTCCAAGTCTAACGCAAAAAATCTAACATTCTTCTAGTTCTAGTTTTCTAGTATTTCGTGCTTTGTCATCATAGTCCCTGAAAAATCATTGACAGGAAGTATAAGCTTAAAACCCACATTATGAATCAGTCACTCACACCATGACGGTTTTGTATAAAATGTTGCCAGGAGCCAGAATGACTAACATCCTGGCTCTTGCGTGTGTTGCCTGCTGCTAACTAGCACTTCACTGCCCATCGCTGTCTGGGCTTGTGCACTAAAACTTGAACTCACTGTGGGACCACAGCTGTATAAAGAATTATAATGATGATTATTACATGCATTATTATGGTTACGGTGACAAAAACACAAACACAAGCACACATATTCTGTGACCAATCTGTGGCCCTGTCTAGTTAAATTCCCATTGACTGTGCGGAGTCTGGCTTACATGAGTGTCACCCTCAGAAACATGTCCTCATCATAGAAACACTTTGATGAGGACGTGTTAACAAAATAACTCATGAGCCTGAAGCTGTTTCATCAGGCAGAATAAAGGTAGAAAAAGTCCCGCAGATGTCTTGGTGAGCTCTCAGTCTGTTTCAATGATCTGTGCATGCTCATAAACAGATGTTGAATCCTGGAGTCTTCGGCTGTTGTGCTGTGACTGTCTGCTTTTGACAGCATTTGGAGAAATCATAGGTGGTTTCTGGTTCATCTGCTGACAACAGAAAATGACTTAAACATTTTCACAATCAGGGCTGACACACTGACACATATTTTCCAAGGATCGTCGCTTTCCTGTTTGCGCTTGGTGAAATTTGCTGCCTCCTCTGGTGCATTTTATCTTTACAATCTACTGTCAAGTGAAAAGGAAAGTTTACACCCCGTGATTCAATAGCTTGTAGAAACACTACTAGCAGCAATAATGGGAATTAACTGTTTTCTGTATGATTTCATCACTCTTCTCTAAAATGTTGCTACAGTTCATTGAGGTTTGTGGGTATTTGTTTATGCAGAGCTTTCTCAAGGTCTTGACACAGCATTTCGGCAGAGTTGAAGTCTTGACTTTTACCAGGTAATTGCAACACTCCAAGTTTTTTCTTTTTCAGGCATTCTTTGTTAAATTTGCTGCTGTGCTTTGGATATTTTTTGGGTTGCACAACCCAGTTTATCTGTCAGACAGATGGTCTCACATTTGACTCTAGAATACTTCAGTATACAGAGGATTTCACTACCAGTTCAATTACTGCAAAACAAGCCCAAATCATCAACCCTCCTGTCATGAACTTTTAACATGCTGACTGAGGCCTGGACAGTTCTCTTTGAGAAATGAGCGGTTTGACCTTGGGGTGAAATTGTTCACACGTCCACTTCTGGGAAGATTGGACACTGTTTTAAATGTTTTCAAGTTGTGATTAATTTCTCACGCTGCAGTCAAGAGAGTGGAATACTGAGTCGGGACTTTAAAGTAGGGAATATAACTGGCGAAGAGAGCGAGCTTTCTGAAATAATGCACAAAATGAAGGTAGATTTATCATTTTTGCAGGAGACAAGGTGGAAGGGGAGCAAGAGCTCAGCATTAGAGGGGGATTCAGTGTGTTCTACCATCGTGTAGATGGGGAGAGAAATGGAGTAAAGATAATTTTGAAGGAAAAGCATGTAAATAGTGTTGTGGAGGTGCAGAAAGTCTCATACCGTATCATGAGTTTGAAACTGGAAATTGAAGGGGTGATTTTAAATGTCTGTAGGGCATATACCCCACAGCCTGGATGTCAGGCAGAAGACAAAGAGGAATTTTGGAATAAACTGGAATAGAGTGTTCTCAGGGGAGAGCGACCAGTGATTGGAACATTTTGAGTTCAGTGGACACACCGGTGAGCGAACAGAGGTCTTGAGGAGGTGTTGGTAGATGTGGTGTTAAGAAGGGAAATGCAGAAGGACAGATGGTAGTGGATTTGGGGGAAAAAAGGATGGAAGTAGCCATAGCCATCAAGATATATTTCACAAGGTGACATAGTATTGGGTGGACTACATCGTATCCAGGAAGTGCAACCGGAAAGAGAAAGGAGATGTCAGGGGAGAATGTAGTTAGGTAGCACTGGATGGTAGTATGTATGATTTTAGAAATCAAGAAGAGAAAGCCAGTGAAGTAGACGCTAGGACAAAATGGTGGAAGTTGAAGTAGGACGAATGTTGCACAGAGTTCAGGGAGGGGTTGAGACAATCTCTGAAAGCTGAAGTGGAAAGGAAAACGGCCAAGAAGGTTTTTGGTTTATCCTCCAGACAGAGGAAAAAGGAGACTTGATGGCTAGGTGTACAGCTAGAAAGAGAGGTTACAAAAGCAAATGCAAAGGCTTATAGTGAGCTGTATGTGAGGCTAAACACTAAGGTGGAGAACAGGAGTTGTGTTGATTAGCTAGTTAAACAGACAAACTGAGGTGGAGTGGACGTGCAGTAGTGTGGGGTGATTAAGGATAGATATGAAAATGTGCTAATATGTAAAGAGAGTGAGTTGAGAAGTTGAAAGGAGCCCTTTAAGGAGCTCATGCTTAAAGAAAATGAGTGAGAGAGGAGGATGGGTGGAGGGCAGTTAGTGAATCAGGAAGTGGAGAGGAAGTGAGGGCAGCCAAGAAGAGAATGAAAGCATGCTGGTCCTTAGGCTGCTACCCCTGCGACCTGGCCCCACATAAGCAGAAGAGGATGGATGGATGGATGGATGTTTAACACAATCTTGTAGAGTGAGAGGATGCTTGAGGAATGATTAAGAAGCGTGTTGTTACAGAACAGAACTACGGAGGGATGAAGTTCATCAGCTATACCATGAAGATATGGAAAAGGGCTGTTAAAGCTAGGAGCCCTACAGATGCAATGTCTGTGTGAAGAGTGTTGATGGAGAAGGTCAGAAGAAGTTGACCTGTAGATGTAGAGAAAGCATATAAAGGTGGAACTATGGTGCTGTACGACAGGAGTGGCAGAGAAGTATGTGAAGGTGATGCAGAACATGCATGACAGGAAGACAGTGGTGAGGTTTGCAGTAGGAGTGACTGAGGATGGGGGTAGCATTACATCAGGGATCAGCTCTGAGCCTCTTCTTGTTTGCAATCATGATGAATGGGTTGATAGATGAGGTCTGGCAAGTCTCTGTGAAGTTTGCAGACGACATTGCTATCTGTAGTGAGAATAGGCAGCAAATGGAAAAGTGCTTGGAAAGGTGGAGGTATGCTCTGGAGAGAAACCTGTAGAAACAAGACAGAATATGTGTGTGGATGGATGGGAGGCAGGTGTAGCAGTGAAAGTGCAAGGTGTAGTGGCAGTTAAAGTAGATGATTTTGAATTCCTGTGGTCAACCATTTAAAGTAAAAGATGGCGCAAAAGAAAGTTGAAGAAGAGAGTGAAGAGAGGATAGCAGAAAGAGCCATGCAGGAGGAGAACAAAAGACCACAATGAGGGAGGAGATGCAGACGGTTGGTGTGACAGAGGATTATAGCAGAAATAGGATGAGACAGAAGCAAATGATCTACAACGGTGATCCCTAAAGAGAGCAGTTGAAAGAAGAAGACTGTGGAATAATGGACTTATAATCTTTGCCCAGACTGATCAGCAGCAATAATTGCTTAAGTAAGCTCAGTGCCGATGTCTTTTATCCACTGCTTTGTGTTAACACACACCAGCAAACTGGAAAAACTTCTACATAACTAGAACTCCTGCACAAGGACAAAACTACACCTTTTTAAAAATGTCTTTGAAATGTTACTATACTGCCCTGACTTGGTTCTCTGGTTCCAACCTGTTTTAGATCTTTCTTGGATTGCAATGTATTGATTAAAAAATGTAAGAACTTTACAAACATTTTCTCGTATTGCATGCGAACAGCAAGTACTACAGATTCAAAGTGTAGTCATAAAAATCTGCACCAGTTTCATTTTCTCACCACACATCTTTCTGTGTGGCAGGTAGTCTGAAAATAGATACTGTTAGCCTGCCATGAAACCGCCATGATGTGGTGTATCACCATATAGCTCGTGGCTCGTGCTGCTGGACGTTTCTCATGAAATTTATAAACCGAAATGAACAAAGAAGGAAATGAGGCAACCTAACAGCAGATTTGAATTCCGGGCGTTTGTTACTGACACAGAAACATGCTGGTGCAGCAGTACGATAAATCACTTCAGCGAGCTTTATGAAGAAGAGTGCATCTCAGCCGGTGAGTTTTGGTTTCTGATGGTTGACTTTAATCAGGAACTCAAAGTTTATCAGATTTTTCTTCTAGTTTTGACAAATTTCAGCGCTATCAGGAAGTCAGACACGTTACTTTGTTACAGTTACTGTTTCTCACAGTTTTTCTTAGCTGATACTTTACTGGCTGATGTCACTTGGCTGTGAATTGAGTTTCTCTCTTGGGGATGAAGAAGACAGACAGAAGCTCGTGTTGCATGTTTGGAAATGATTAGCTGAAAAGGCAGACTTAATTTCATTTTTTTGTTCTGTTGAACACAATATTGTGAGGCAGTCCTGTAGTTATTGGTGTGCAATAGTTGTCTTTGTTATGTATTGCCTGCTTGATAGTTTATACACTTGTTTCACTGTTTAAAAAGGGGAAGATTTTGAATAATGGTTACATCTGATTTTATTTATATACGACCATTTCACTGGAATTTATATTGCAAGGTATTGATATTTAGTCTTACCAGACAGTTATTTTCAAATAATGATGAAACTTGTTAACTGCTGCGCTAATATTTCTGAGTACATATGCAGAGGACATGACTGTAGCAACTCTAAGCAAAGTCAAGCGAGTGCCTTCTACGTTTTCACTTCTTCTAATCACTTCACTGTTTCCCACACTTGCTGAACTCCAGGGTAGATACAGTAACACGTGAGGACCTTTTGTGCTAAAAAGTAAGAGTTAACAGTTACTCCAAGGCAGCATTGTACACTTTAATGTACATATGTCATGAAAATATTCCCTGAAGAGTTGAAAATATATACAGTACACACGCTTTAATGAGTAACATGTGGATTATTATGACTGATTTGCTCGCTTATCTAGACAAGTAATTAACGTATTACTCTGTTTGATTCTAACGCAGGGCCGCAGATACTGAACAATATGTCTGCAAATGAGACCGTTTGCAACATTACCACCAACTGTGCCACGAATTGCACAGTGGATTATCTTCAGGGTCTGGGTTATGCAACTTTGTTTCTTCTGGGTTTCCTGATAAATGCTGCTGCTCTGTATGCCTTCATTACCGTACGGCGCTCGTGGACAGACACGCACATCTATATGTTGAACCTGAACATTGCAGATTTTTCCCTCATCCTTTTCCTGAGCTTCAGGATTTACGATGCCTTCTCCTGCCTGCCTGTAACTTACTTTTGTACCTTTCTCATGTATGTACATTATATCAACATGTATGCCAGCATCTTCACAACAGCAGCCATCAGTGTCCAACGCTACCTGAGTATAAGATTCCCACTGCGTGCCAGATCGTGGAGATGGAAGAAACAGATAGCTTTTGCAGTGTGTTTGGTCATTTGGGTAGTTGTGATAACAGCATGCATTATAGTCCGCAAGGACAACTATCCTGAAAAACTCTGGACATGTTTTGAACGATGTAAAAATATTCCACATCGTACATGGAGTATGACGTCAGTGATATTTATAGGTTTTCTCATCCCACTCCTGATCATCGTTTTCTGCTCCACTCGGATCATCCGTATGTTTTTAAAGGAGGCCGACAAGTCAGAGGAGAAGAAAAACATTGTTGGCATAGTCACAGCCAATATGATTGTGTTTATCGTCTGTTACACGCCGATCCATATCGCCTTTGTTGCTGGCCTCTTTGACGAGCCACAGGAAGACTGGATATGCAAAAGCACTACTGTGCACAAGTATTTACTCTGGTCTGAATGGATTGCTGGCACAAATTGCTGTTTCGATTCCATCAGCTATTGTTTTTTATTGAAAGGCTTTTATTCAAAAGCACGTAACTCTTAAGGCAGCATTTGAGTGTGTTATTTAAAGAGGCAAAATACCGTAAAGTTCAGTTATATTTGAAGTCAAAAGTTAAACTAGAAGAAGATCTTAAAGCCTGAGGCTTTGATAAATATGTAGAACACATGGGCAAAAATACAGGTCAAATGACCACAATGAGTCAGAGCTGCTGTTTAACTTAGGTAAATGTTTGTTCAGTCACAGATATCAGACAACAAGATGTATGCTAACTTAAATGTATTTCATTTAGGTGCTGTTTTGTCATCTCCACACACATTTTTAAGAAAATCTAATAGACCATAAAAACAAGAAAAGACAAATACTTTAGAAATCTGTCAAAAACATCCATCCCTCATGCATAATTTAAGTGAATAATCTGTGACTCGTATGGATGATTTTTTCTGACAGCTTAGATATATCTGACTGTTCCCTTGGTTGCCACGAACTGTTTGTAGTCTGCAACAGCAAAAGCTGATTACCATGCCTACCAATGCTTAACAAAACCAATCTAAGGACTCAAAGAATATTAACGTAAAACTCACATTTACTGCACATGTAGGCATGCTGGGAGTGGGTGTCCCATTCTCCACACTGATGGCACAATGCATGAAGGGGCTTTCTAGTAAATTTCACCTGCTCTGATTGACATTTGCTGAAGACAAGTACCTGAAATCTCTGAGAATTAAAGTGAAGAAGCTGTGGTACACTGTGAGAATCACAGGAATCCACTTGATACATTTGGTTTTCACAAAAAGTTGGAATACCGCTGCTACTCTTTGACCATTTTAAAAATGTCTCTTGCTCTCTCAAGACATTTTTTGACTTTTAAAACATTGGTTCCATTTGAGTTACTTAGCAATGGAGCAGCTGATTGACTTATTGCATTAAAATAAATATTTGACTGTTTTTTGTGATTTGTTCTTTTTTATGTATTATGACATATGATTCCTTTTTCGCAGAGGCAATTTTATAGTCTATGAAGTACACAAATATTCCTGGTTAGCTATGGAAATTTGTATTAGTTGCACAGCAAGATTAGTAGTGTTGACGCAAAGCAAGAAGGTCCTGAGTTTGAATCAACTGTCTGTGTGGAGTTTGCATGTTGTCTGTGGGTACTCTGGCTTCCTTCCTTCTAGTCCATGGTGATTTAAATTGCCCATAAGTGTGAATGGTTGTCTGTTTCTCTTTTAGGCCTGTGACAGGTTGTTGGCCTGTCCAGGCAGCTCATATGGTAAATGGCATCAACCCCTGTAAACCTGAATTGGATAAGTGGAAGAGAATGGATTTCTTTTTTTCCTTTTTTTTATTATCTGTGTTTATTTCCCAGTGACTCATTGGTATATATCAGTTGTCTTTAACACCTGGCTTGGACTGACTCAATAAATTGCTGTATTAAGTCTTAGTTAATGTGTGTTATGTATGTTTTATATTTGTCTTAAGCTATAAATATCTGTATTTTTTTAAAACCCATTATGTCTTCTGTGCTGTCTGTGTGATGTTCATAGCAAAACAGGAAAGGAGATAACAAAGGCTTTGCTTTGCCAGCTTTGCTACACACCTCTCATCAAAACATCAGTCTGTCTCAGGCGTATAGCAGCACAGACAGACAATGTGCACTTAAGAGAAGCGGGCCCATGGGAGTTTGTGTCCTTCACTCCTTCCTGTGTGAAACCCAGGAGCACATGAATGCAGGCCAGTGTCCAGCTCCCTCTAGTGGCAAGAAAAGCACATGCTTGAAAGATTTTCCACTTCCTCTGCTCTGAATCTGTCTACTCTGAAGCCTAAAGCTGCCAGTTTCGAGACAAATATGTCTCATTTAAAGAAAATAAACTGCGATAATGATATACACATCACTCTAGACGGCAGTGAAGCAATCATGCTGCATTAGTGACTGTGCATTTGTGTGTGCACTGTGTGCGTGGGCACGTGTATAATGACATGCATTTATTTTAATGAGTGCATTCAAAACCACACGCGACAACATTAGCAGTCAATTATATAATGCCATTTAATAGCAGTACTCCAAAGATTGATGATTATTATATCAGCAGTGGCTTAGCGACTGCAAAACTTGGCAGGCATCAGTCAAATGAGACGGCTCAGCTCAGACTGAGGTCAGGCCTGCGACTCTACTCTAACGACAGGAAGGAAACTGCTGAAGTCTGCGTTCAGCCAATAGTCACGTAAATACTGTACATACGTCTTATTCACAGTATCGTCACCGAAAAAATAGCCTCGCACTTCAGCAACCGCGCTGCCTTAGAAGAGCACGGATCCCCCCCTCCCAATTTCCACACCCCCATCCCTGAAACCACACAGGTACACAATACATTCAGGATGGTTATTTACATTATTCACAAATGTTATGGAGAACAGCTCCCTTTTAGAAAGAAAAGGAAAGAAACCCCCACACAGTTTGTGCTTTTCCTTATTTCTGCACATTGTAATGGTGCCAAACAAAAGTGATTACATTCATTCACTCGGGATGCTGACGAGCGGTTTTCAAGATCCTCCAGTATGGCAGTTGGTTGACGATGACAGACAGACAATCACCAGACTACAGACTACACAACGAAACGTCCATAATCAGGAAATGAGCTACACAGTGTTCCCTCAATGCACTTCAGTCCATTTGAGGGTTTGCTTATGAACTACTTATAAAACATTATTATTATTGTTAGATATCTGCTATTCAGTTCATGTCACGGCACCAGCGAAAACATTAATAGTGTTGAAAGGGCATGACAGAGTATGTAATGTATGCTTACATATGTACAGTATATGGCGTGATGTATTAAACCTAAGATCAGGGTTTTTTTCCCCGGTCTGCTGCGCTTTCTATCTAAAACGTGTTGGAGATACATCAGCTGTAGAAAAGTCAGCCTTCTCTTGAATATAATGGAAGCACATTGCAGTTGCCTTGTGGCGCACAAAGTGCTGAAACACTACATTTGAAAGATTCAGCTGCAATATTTCTACAAAAAGTGTTACTTGGATAAAAAAAAAAAACAGCCCACAAACCTTGATGTAGGCAGTTTCATGGAGGAACCAAACTACATCAGCCACATATGTCACTATGCAGAAGGAAGCATCAGGCTCCTTCTCACCAATGATTAAACGTTACGGAGAAAATAGTTCCAATGACAAGCTGCTTACAGCAAGCTTTGTTGTTTTTCCGGGTTTTTTTGAGCAACTGCATCATGATGTGTGGAAAGGGACAAAACTGCTGAGTTTTTATTTTTATTTTTGAAAAGCACAAGGAAATGGTCATCTCTTTCCATTATATTCAAGAGCGGACAAGTATTTCTACAGCTGATGTCTCTAAAGGAGCAACTCACACTATGGATAAAATAAAATAAAGCAAAGCAGACCAGAGGAAGAATACATACATTTCATTTCAGAGGTGAACCGTCCCTTTAAGTAAAAGTAATTTACAAACAGACCCTCAAATAGTGTTTTTAACATTCAGCATCAGGAGCGTCACATGAAGAGAGCTGAAAAAAGTGTATTTTAACAGCAGTACAAGTCGGCATCTCAATGAAAAAAAGAAGAAACATTCATCGCGTTACGTCAAAGGCAGAATTATAAGAAGTATACTGCAATAAGTGAGTTCTTCAACACCACAGTACGTGAGGAAGGTGCACTGCTGACCTAAACTATGTTTTCATGGCACTTTTAAAGTTTCTCCCACTCTTTTTTTTTGCTTCATTAATCAGGCATCAGTAAATCATTCTTCATTTGGGTTTGGCACATTGAAGTAAAGAAAAGAAAAAAAAAGACACCGGCGATGCGTAGTGTCTTGGACATTTCCATCTTGGAGCAGGTCACTGTGAGAATTTTCCACGTTACTCTTATAATGAGACAGTAAAATGCATATTTTTGTTTCCAAGCTGATGCCTGTCTATATTTTTTCTAAGTTACTGTTTGTCTAACATTATGGTCTCACCTAAATTAAAGTTTACTATGTACATATAAACCATATATTGCTGCTCGCTTCGGATTCAGCGCAAACCAGCGTTCATTTGTCGTCTAGTAGACCGGAGGGTTGACCGTCAAGTCACCCAGTCAGCTGTAACAGATTCTCATTGTTTCCCACAGTAGTTTTAGTTCTTGCACCTTCATATGATCGTGTTTTTATTTCCTTTTTTCCATCTGCCCTCTTTATCTGGTCTCTGTTTTACTGCTGCAACACGTTTAAACCGTGTTGTGTTGATCTAAAGGCCGACCATTTCGTGGCACCGCGGACACTTTGATGGGCTGAATATATAGTCCCATTTGCCAGCTGAGAACATTTCCCCTCACCCCTGTTGGCTCTAAGATGAGCCAGAGGTTTCAATCATCCCCACTGTAACTGCCACTGTGCTCTGTATTACATCTGTGGGACCTTGACCCACTGTGAGCCTAAGGGGAAATCTTCCCCCGTAAAACTGGACTGCGTTCTATAATGCAGACCTAATGAATGTGTGTGTGTGTGTGTGTGTGTGTGTAAGCAGAAAAAACCATAAGGTGACAGTGAAGGACAAGGTGTTCTTACACTGCAGTTCTTGTACGTTATATTCTCCATAACGCCTCCTGCCTTTCTGTCTATCTTTCTGTCATTTGTGATTTTTCTGTCAGTCCAGTGCTGTGGTACAATCCCACCTGATGTCCTTGTGGAATTATTGGTTGTTAAAGAGTACATAGAGTGGAAGCAAGAAACGAATTGAGTGATGGACAGCTGAGATGCCGTCATTACAGAGAGCATGCATTTGGCAGGAATAGTGCTGACGTTCCAGTCCTGCGCCCTGCACTCCAAAGACGTGAGTTATGGTCCCATATCCCCACGAGACAGGTTAGAGGCATCTGGCACACAAGTCATGCTCCTTCGTATACACAGAATACTAAATACCCACCTGTACAAATACATGTACTTGTATGTGTGCAGCAAGGAGAAAGAGTGGGGAAAAAACTGAAGGACTTATAGGTTCAATATCTGTCTTGAGAGAATGACCATTTTTTTTTCACCTGGAGCTTCAGATACTTTAAAGATGTTCAGAATTTCCAATTTCACTTCAAGTACCCAGTTGGCAATCACACCAACAGGTAATGCAGTGGGGAACAGATGGCTAGCAGTCTTGTTAATGCTATCCATGAAGGGAAAAGCATCCCACTATTGCAGGAGCATTCGACTGGCTCTGCAGTCAATCTGCACAGTGAACGCAGTATCTAAGTGCCACGTCCATTTTCATCCTCGTCCTCTCTGCTGCCCCCCTTCTGCTCTCTTTCCATCTTCTTTGCTCCCCTCTAGTCTCTCTCTCTCTCCCTGCTGCCACTAAGATCAGGAGAGGGAGGCAACTCTGCAATGCAGACACAGCAACAACCTCAGTCCATCTGACCAATTAATGTGAGCCAGGATATGAGCGGCAGACCCAGCAGCCAGTCATAAGGAGAGGCTCATCACGGGGTGAAAGAGGGGTTGCCCGAGAGACTGACAGAGAAGATTATGGAGTGGGGTAGTGGGCCGAAATGACAATGAAATAAAGATGTGGGGAAAAGAGAAGGGAGAGAGTGACAGGCAGAATAAAGAGTAAGGACATTTATGTAAACAAAACAAAGAGCCCTGGAAACAGAATTGGTTTCCTCCACAGTCACTGGCCAGCCTGAGTCCTGTCACTGCAGTTCTTCTTACCCATCAGCTGGCTGAGATCCACCAGCTCACCCAGCTCCCCTCGCTCCAGGGCCCCTCTCAGGAGAGCCCTGCTCAGCCCGGGGGTGTGTTGCTGGGACACATAAGCTTGGCTGCTGGGAGCGGGCATTGATGGGGGAGGCAGGGGGACGGGAACCATCCCGTGGCTGCTGAGGATGTATCCTTCCTGGGCTGGCCAACGCAAAGGCAGTGGCTCGCTGTACTCCATTGGTGCGCTGGGTGCTGAGACCACCCTCCGACGCTCAGGTGAGTCCTGGGGGGTCATGGGGTAAACATATTCTACTGCAGACTTCCTGAGGGGGGCTTTGGGCGTCCCCTTCGCTTTTTCTTGCTTGCTCAGACAGACATAGTGCTGGCGTGGCGTGTCATTCCCTCGGCTGTCGCCGCTGTGTCTTCCACCTCCGCCTTGCTGGAAGAGTCTGGTGGTCAGATAAACAGAGGGGGGCATGCGACAGGGTGAACCCAGACCTACAGAACCTCCCCCGAGGTAGGTCTGACTTGTGTCCCACCCTCCAGAGTTGGAGTCGGACAGCCGCAGGCCTCTGCGTTTCTGCTGGGGTGTGTGCTCCGGAGTGGGCAGGAAACCGGGGTCTAGCTCTCCCGACTTCACCCAGCCGTTGGGCATGACAAACAAGGTCTCCCCGCCCTGAGAGCAGGGGCGCTCCCCTCCTCCCTGCCGTGTCACACTCAACACAGAGCCTTCCATCCCTCCGCCGCTACTCAGCAGGCCTCTTTCACGCCGCTGGATGGAGGCCTGGGAAGTGGTGCCATGGCGACGGTTTGCAGGCTTGTGGGCCATGATCCAACACACAGCAAGGCCCGAGAGCGCCGCCCCTATGGTGAATGCAGAGACTGCAGATGCCACGAGCAGGTTGAGCGAGACCAGGCTCTCCGGTTCAATGAGCAAACTCTGTTGGAGAATTCCTGAAGATTAAAAGACACAGTTACAAAGATGACATTCAGTAGAACTCTCCAATGACCGTCCTGTCTCAATGTGTGACCGGAGGCTGTAGTTTAAAATGATTATTATTACATATAGTCCTATTCTGTTACTTAGCACTTTCCCGTCTCGTATCATGATAGATCAAAAACTACAATACACTCCTAAGTGGTGATCATCATCTGCAGCATTATAGGATTTTCTTTCTGTGATGATTATGTTTCAGAGTAACTTCTCTCCAGTTTGGCCTTGAGGCTCCACGAGCTCTGTTTCAGAGAGGCCTGCACTTGTCATCAGCACAGCTAAGACTACAGCAGCTCCCTTTCTCCCTCTCCTCACACTTTCCATCCTGCTGCCTGGCCAGAGAGTTGCCCCTTTGCAGCAAGGCCTTACCTCAGTGTTTCCACCCAGCTCTAATAGCTCCCATCTGCAGACACAGCACCACATGCCTGTCTCTGGCTCAGCCTCTCCGACGTTTTCACCGCTTGGATTACAGTCTGACAGATGTGCAGCTGGGTATCACTGACTTCCAGTGCTATCTGTTGTCATATGTTATTTCAAGACAAATGAGTGTGGTGAGGGCTTGGAATGTGCTGCGTATCCCTTTTCTGTTGTTTTGTTGGAAATTCCGAACCAGCTAAATGGATTTTATGATGCTGAATCTGGGTTACAGCAAACGGAACACCTCGTAAAAAAAGAAAATGCTGTAGAGGAAATGCCTTTTTTTGGTGTTTTCCACTGACTCTGTGGATTTCAAAGCACGGTTCAAAGAGGGCCTCTGTGGTACTGCTGCAGTGACATCTGAGCCTCTCAACAGAAGCGGGATGTAGTGACATTATGCTCAGCCGTTTCCTGCTCGCGTACCAGCCGAACCCATTCCTCGCTATCAGATATATGACAAAACAAAACCTCATATGCTGAATGATAGTGCATTTCCAGTATTATCTACACACAGTTGCACAACTTTCACAACCTCCCTAATTAAAATGTCACTCTGGGATATGTTTTGACCTGAAGGAAGTGAGACCGAAACCAGAATCTCACTTCTTCTTCTTCCAGCTCTCACAAAAATACTAAAGTATTCAGTTTCCATGCTGAATGGATCTTGCTGAGCTGCGGAGTAAATCATGTTACATCCTTGATAATTAAAATTAACTTAATTCCAGAAATGACTGTACTCTCTCACTTGGTACTATCAGAACATAATGTTCAGTGACAAATAGGCAGGTGTAATGAGCGATTGAGCCACTAGGTGGAGCCTGCCCTCACTCGACTGCACACAACCAGCAGCATCCATGTCATAGTGCTGCAACCTACCATCACAGTCTCCGAGGTGGGAGGTGGTGTTTCCATACTCCACATCTTGCTGAAAAGGGAGTCTACGAGACAGAGAGATCACAGACAAAATAATCAGAGATTTGTTTTTAATAAAGACAGCACACAGCAGGAAACATGTTTCCTTAATTGTTATATAGACACATGAATACTCATGGAAGAGCGCATTGAATGAATTTTGATGCCTGACTTCACAAATAAATCATTTACAGCTAATCAATGAAAATCCGACCCTTTTCATGCTCACTTTTGTGCAGAAAGTTGTTTGTGAATGATGATGTTTGTTAGTGGGGATCAATAAAAACTGATATTGCACATATGGATCTAAGATTCGGTGTTATGACATTTTTGATCCCTTTATGGATTTTCTTTCTTTTTCTTTTCCACCCCTAAGAGGATCAAAGGGTGGGGAGCGTGTGTTGTGATTTACAAGCTGGTGGAAAAAGAGGGGAGAGGGGGAGGGGGGTCGTAACGTGTCCTAATAGCAGTGCTGGACCTCCATATGCTGTCAGAACAGCTTTGATGCCTCTTGGTATTGATTCTACTAGAGAAGACCATCATTCTCCCAAAAGATGCTCCCTAACTTAGTGTTTTGATTATGACGGTGGAGGCTGCTGCCTAACAGTATCTCCTATAGATATTTATTTAGGTCAGGCATACGATCTTCATCATCATCAAACTGTTCGGTGACCCCGGTTACCCTATGGATTGAGACATTGTTACGCTGGAAGTGGTCACTGACATCAGGATAGAAATGTTTCACCATATAATAAAGGTAATCGTACTTCGTATTGATTTGCTGGGTCCCATCCCTCTAGCGGGAGGAGTGGACCCAAACTATGTTGGCAAAATGACCCCCATAGTGTAATAAAGCCAATGGAGTCCCTCTGATTACGGGTTTCAAAGACTTCATCAGTCTGCAGGTTCTGCATTTGATTCAGACACCTGTATTTTTAGTAAGAAATAATAAAAAATAAGCACTGTCTACTGGTCATTACAAAGAAATAACAAAATTAACTTAAACATTTAGAAAGGAAAGCAAACTGTTCACTGGTTTTCCTTTATCAACATGTGTATTGGCACAAACTTGCTAAGGGGTGACAGCCCAGACTTGGAGGTGGGGACAGCGGTTAGCACTGCTGCCTCACAGGAAGTAGGTTTTGGGTTCAAATCTGGGCTGTGGGCCTCTTTCTGTGGAATTTGCATGTTTTCCCTTCCATTTGTGTTAATGGTTGCATCTCCTAGTTTCAGTTGTGTGACCCACTGGTGGTTTATTCATGCTAACATATATATACACACATACATATACATACATAGAGAGAGAGAGAGAGACCATTTAGGTCAAGTAGTCTGTGTAGCTCATACTGATTTTGCAATTACATCATCTTCATTTGGAGGCAGTAAACATTCAGTGTTGTGTGCATGTTTGTTGTCCTCACCGTGTACCGGGTCTTAGAAAGGAGCAAGTGCTGCCTCTGGTCCAGCCACAGTATGGATCCCTGGAGGCCAGACAGCTTCTACTCACACAACAAGCAAACAATCAAAACAACATCATTAAACATCATTAAAATCCTCAAATGTGAAACGTGTCTGTTTTGAAATATGCGGACAACTACTGAGATAATAAATCCTTGCGAGGGATTCATTTTTATACGCCGCAAGCACACATATTCTATCAAATGGTTGCTTGTTCACACTATCTAAGTGTGATTTATCTGCTGTGGGAATCAGGTCCATGGCACAGTGTTCAAAACACCTTCCTCATATAGACAGATAAAATACAGGTGCCTCCTTTGTTTTCACAGTCAATCAGCCTCTTGTGTCAATTTAAATATCATTTGCTAGCAAAACAAATTTTCTCAAAATAAATATTAAACCAAAGTAGCCAGCTGTGACATGCATATCCAAAATACAAACATGCAAAAAATGAAAATAGAACTGTACATTTTAATTGGATGATAGCAGTACCAGGAAGTGAGAAAGCAGAGGAGAAATAAAAGTTGGCCAGAAAATAAAGCCTTGGCATATGGCAGCTGCTAAAGTGACCTAATTATTGGCCAAAGAAAGATTGAAGAAAAGGAAAATACTCTGAAAGGCAAAAGTGCCACTCACTTCATGCAGCGTGAGTGAAGGTGGCAGCGAGATGTGGGGACTCGGACCAGGCACGAGGGAAAGGCCAGCAGCAGAGTGTGGCTTGTTCGGTCCAGCGACAGAGACAGGAGCTGACGGGCCTGAGGAGAGTCCTCACCACATCTGGACACAGGGACAGAAAGTCAAGTCAGATGTAACACCTCTGCACTCCTCTTTTGGCTTCACATACAGTGGGATGCAAAAGTTTGGGCAACCTTGTTAATCGCCGTTATTTTCCTGTATAAATCGTTGGTTGTTACAATAAAAAATGTCAGTTAAATATATCATATAGGAGACACACACAGTGTTATTTGAGAAGTGAAATGAAGTTTATTGGATTTACAGAAAGTGTGCAATAATTGTTTAAATAAAATCAGGCAGGTGCATAAATTTGGGCACCACAAAAAAAGAAATGAAATCAATATTTAGTAGATCCGCCTTTTGCAGAAATTACAGCCTCTAAACGCTTCCTGTAGGTTCCAATGAGAGTCTGGATTGTGGTTGAAGGTATTTTGGACCATTCCTCTTTACAAAACATCTCTAGTTCATTCAGGTTTGATGGCTTCCGAGCATGGACAGCTCTCTTTAACTCACACCACAGATTTCAATAATATTCAGGTCTGGGGACTGAGATGGTCATTCCAGAACGTTGTACTTGTTCCTCTGCATGAATGCCTTAGTGGATTTTGAGCAGTGTTTCGGGCCGTTGTCTTGTTGAAAGATCCAGCACGGCGCAGCTTCAGCTTTGTCACTGATTCCTGGACATTGAGTGGAATCCATGTGTCCCTCAACTTTGACAAGATTCCCAGTCCCTGCACTGGCCACACAGCCCCACAGCATGATGGAACCACCATATTTTACTGTAGGTAGCAGGTGTTTTTCTTGGAATGCTGTGTTCTTTTTCCTCCATGCATAACGCCCCTTGTTATGCCCAAATAACTCAATTTTAGTTTCATCAGTCCACAGCACCTTATTCCAGAATGAAGCTGGCTTGTCCAAATGTGTTTTAGCAAACCTCGAGCAGCTCTGTTTGTGCTGTGGGCGGAGAAAAGGCTTCCTCTGCAACACTCTCGCATACAGCATCTCCTTGTGTAAAGTGCACCGAATGGTTGAACAGTGACTCCATCTGCTGCAAGATGATGTTGTAGGTCTTTGGTGCTGGTCTGTGGGTTGACTCTGACTCTTCTCACCATTCGTCGCTTCTGTCTGTCTGAGATTTTTGTTCGTCTGCCACTTCGAGCCTTAACTTGAACTGAGCCTGTGGTCTTCCATTTTCTCAATATGTTCCTAACTGTGGAAACAGACAGCTTAAATCTCTGAGACAGCTTTCTGTATCCTTCCCCTAAACAATGATGGTGAACAATCTTTGACTTCAGGTCATTTGAGAGTTGTTTTGAGACCCCCATGTTGCTACTCTTCAGAGAAATTTAAAAGAGGAGGGAAACTTACAATTGACCCCCTTAAATACTCTTTCTCATTATTGGATTCACCTGTGTATGTAGGTCAGGGGTCACTGAGCTTACCGAGCCAATTTGAGTTCCAATAATTAGTTCTAAAGGTTTTGGAATCAATAAAATGACAACAGTGCCCAAATTTATGCACCTGCCTGATTTTGTTTAAACAATTATTGCACACTTTCTGTAAATCCAATAAGCTTCATTTCACTTCTCAAATATCACTGTGTGTGTCTCCTATATGATATATTTAACTGACATTTTTTATTGTAACAGCCAACGATTTATACAGGAAAAACAAGGTTACCCAAACTTTTGCATCCCACTGTAAACACTTAACTATAAAGCTCTGTGCCCTTGCCATCATATAAAGGGTCTCAGCCGAATTTTGCTGTCAACATGAAACAATAGTTAATTTGATTATTTTGGTGCTTCCAAAACAGAACTGGCACATGCACTCACCTGCCACTTTGAGATTCTCATCACGGACCTGCAGCCAACATAACTGCAGCAACCGTGTGATACCATCATGTCAAAATGGACTGAAATCTCTGAGGAATGTCTCAGGCACCTTGTTGAATCTATGCCATGAGTAATTACTGCAGCCGTGAAGGCAAAAGTAGATCCACCCTGAGACCAGCAAGGTGTACCTAATAAAGTGGCCAGTGAGTGTACCTATAAATCACTGGTTCAGCAACGAAACATCATAACATCAAATATCCCTGATATGTTTGGCTGAATGATTTGTTGCTGTCAACCATTTCCATTGTTATTTTTTAATAATAATTTGAAGGTGCAAAAAAAATGTTTTTTTTAATTAACATGTCATATTGGGCATTTTACACAATGCACCAACATTTTTTGGGACAACTAAAACTTAACTGATTAATCGATTGAATAACCTGCAAATCACCTGAAGTCTGTCCTAAATAAACAAATAAACAAACAGTTGAATATTAGATACCTAGGCAATAAAAGTTTTGGCAGCTGAAAACATTTTCTAGTCACCAACTCCCTGTTGCAGCTACATTTTCACACGTAACTGCTGTGGGCAGAGTTGTTTTCAGTCACAGTAATCAGATTAACCAGGTGCTGAGTTGACATGCGTGGACAGTGAGATTATTGGTTTGTTGCATGAGAGATTGATAGGCTGTGTTCCAGTATCCTTCAGCCCAACCGAATTTAATGAGCTGGCGTTGTGAAAGTACCATGGCTAAGACTGCTGTCACTGCTGCTAAGAAAAAAAATGTCACCACACTGCTTTAATTATATAGTCTATATGACTATACCTGTGATAGATACGGTCAAAGGCATGAAAGAATAGGCTTTTACTGTGAAATGGACTTCAGAAATGTAGAAAATCTAATATTTAATTAAGTATAAATGATGAAAGTTATTGGGTGAAAAGCACTGCTGCTCTGCAGTTATCAGCCAGAAGCAGTTACAGTGACTCGATATATGCCAAGGACAAAGATATCCTGCCTCATACTCACTTATCTGGGTTGAATCCCTCCACCTCCTCCAGAAAGACGCTGCTATGAGAGACAGAATCTCCACTGGGAATCATTAGGAACTTGAGAATGGTCCCACGGGTTGAACCCAGGAACAAGACTGTACGGTTCTTATGGGGGCCAGCTTCTGTGTCCACCACCATAGACGTCAACTGGTACCTAGAAACAGAGATCATTAAAAAGAAAAAAGGTGAATCGACTACATTTCCTATCCTATCCTGGCTGTTATTTTTCAGTTTATCCTTCCCTTTTTTTTTTTCTTTTTTAGTTCTATAGAGCTACATGGATGCTGTTAAACAACTGAGTCACTCTGTGTACCGTCCCATAGTCTTGACCACCCAGGGTCTATGTCCCAGCAGCGGAACTGTCTCATCCATGAGTGGGTGGGTCTTGACAAAATTCAGCACCTCATCTGGCAGTGTGGTCGAGGAGCTAAATCTGGATCCCTGCACTGCACATCCTCCTGGCCTGCAGACAGAGGGAGAAGTTGAAAAGCAGTCCGAGAGAAAAGCCAGAGGAGATTCTTTTTTTTTCATTTGCTGGAGGCAGTATTAGAATATTTGGTGAATAGTTGTGAAATAGAAGTAAAACTGACAGTTGGAGCTTATAGGAGGACTTTACTGAATGTGAGACAGATGCTTAGACAGCAGCACTGCAGTACTCTGCTTACAAGTCCTGCTTACATACACTTTGCATAATAATACCTTGGTTTAGGCACGGCTTCATCTGGTACAGGTGTCCAAATAGACTCGGGGGATTTTTGCTCCTTAAAGCGTCCCTCAAAGACATGAGCGAGCTGCTGCATGTCAAACACACACACCGCAGATCCCGGGATGCTACCAAACACAGGGGGAGAGGACGGTGATGAGAAAACAAGAGCAACATTACATTTATTTGGGTATTATGTGTCCCGTGGTACCTGTTGGGTGGCGTGGAGAAGAGACCCAGAATGACATCTCGTCCCTGCATGCGGATGATGCCACTCGTGGCGTGCAGGAGGTTGAAGTAAAAGTGCGAGTCTCCGGGGACGGAGCAGTTGAGCCGCGCCTTTAGAAACGTGGTCCACTGTTTCTCCAGGACGCGCTGGGAGCCACCCAGGTCTGATTTACACACACGGGCCACGCGGGACACCATCACCTAGAATAAGAAGGGAAAGTTTAACAAAAACCCTTCAGACTAAGCAAGAAGAAGGAAGGAGAAAAAGGGAAGGAGAGCACCTTCTCCAGATGATGAAACTCCATGGCCATCTCTCTGAAGAAGAAGTAAATATGAGGCCCCCACTCCATGGCACTCACAAAGTAGGGCTCTGAGAAATTCAAATGAGAAAAACACCACAATCACAGTTACAGCACAGTCCCTGGAGTCAAACAAGGCTCCGCAACCCCTGATATGGGGCTGCAGTGAGAGTCGCATCAACATGGACCGCTGCTGTCCACCAGCCTCACTCATTAAATATACATGTCCTCTTTAATTTATCGTTGTGGGTTAAGATTATACACATTACCTATCATTTATTCATCCAGCACTGTGCCAGCTTTGACCTGCCCCGGCTTGTTTTCTTCTCCATGGAAAACAGGCGCTTCGCTGCTTGGTCCAAGGCTTGTTAAAACCTCGAATCTGTGGAGTCTGACTAACCTCAATACATCACTCTGCCCGGACATGTTCCACTTATGATAAAAATCGATAAAACGAGAGCCTAATCGTGTCTGGTTTTGCCAAATTTAGCTTGCTATTTAACTCGCCCAAACTGTCTTGTGCACCTGCGAGCCACTTACAAAAAGATAGCAATGACAGTTTTTCAATTCTCTCTTATTTGTTTTGTGATTGTCTCTTTGTCTGGCTCTGGAGGGACATTTTCAATATGTCTGTTTCTAAAAGTACCTCGGAACCATTTGGAGTCGTGCTTGACTGTGCGGAGGGCAGGGCTGTCGCCGAGGCTGCGATAGATCACTGCGTCGATGGCCAGGAAGTCTGTCACGGTGCCGGTAAAGAGACTTCCATCTGACGGAGAAACGCAGGGAGAGAGAGAAGGAGGAGAAGAAGAAAAGAAGGTGAAGATACAGATAGAGCGATAGCACAAGGTCGGGAAGATTAAAACCAAACAAGCAATGCAGCGAGAGGTCTGACTATAAATCATTTGCAAAGGTAAACACAAGGGCACAGACGTTTCACTGTCTGGAGCTGGAAACTGAGTCTGATGTCAGCAACAAAAGCGACATTTTTCATCTTTACAGAGCAAAGCCGAGATGCTACCTGCAAATAAAGCCACATTGGCATGTCGTGGATCATATGGGCACCGTGCCATCCCACTGATAGGCTCTCCCACCATTTCTAGACTGTCTCTCTGCAGGAGGAATAAAAAAAAAAAAAGATAAACCAACTGGCAGATACACAAAGAAAGGGTGGATGACAGATAGACGGATACTAACAGTGTAGTTGGCACACAGAGGGTTGAAGGCATTTGTTCCGCATACAAACAGTCCACCGTCCTGCTTGAGTAAAACCTTGATGAAATTACGACACTCTCCCTGTAGAAAAAACAAACAGACCAAACAAAAGGAAATTATTATTACAGAAGGAAGGGGGGTAAACCTACAGGGCACTCGAGGTGACAAAGAGGGTTTTGAACAAAGCTGCTACAAGACTGTCAGCGTGAAGTATGAAGAATGCAGCTTAAAAACAGCCCTGAGAGGAAATAACACTCTCAACCCCACTCCATCTGGAAGAACAACAGGATGGGCACTTTATAGTAGTCTTCAAAGTGGAGGCTGCTGATTGAAGTTTAAAGATGCTACCAGAGAGTCGGAAACTTGATGATCCTTTCCTCCCTCTGTGATAGTATTTTACCACAATGTCTGATGGCGTGAACTTGAAAACACAGAAAAAATACCTGTGCAGGTAGACGATTAACACTTGTGCTTTTCGGCAGCTCCGTATTTATTCGTCAGATTGGAAATAATTGACAGGATCGCTTCCCTTGAAATCACTTTCTTGTCAAGAGTCTCATGCCAGCTACATTGGATTGGATTGGCTTAAAGACTGAGAACAGGAGAGCACAGCTATTCCAGCACTGTCCAAGATCAGTTGCATCCACCTACCACCACCACCTCTATAACACCGTTCATATACCTCATTTGCTTAATCTCAAAACTCAGAACTACCAGAGATAGATAGATAGATAGATAGATAGATAGATAGATAGATAGATAGATAGATAGATAGATAGATAGATAGATAGATAGATAGATAGATAGATAGATAGATAGATAGATAGATAGATAGATAGATAGATGTTTCAGTGAATTGTTGAGGCTTTTACCCATTTTCCTAGAAAATACAAAGAAATGAAAGTTGGCACAAGAGTTTTACACAAGCCCGTAAAAAGAAAAAAAAGAAGCTTTATCCAGAAAATGATTTAATTCCTTCTTTTGTAATTACAAAAATATTACCAGGAGCAAACTACAGTAATTGCTGTTAAATTGTCCATAAAGATTATGTGTGTGTCACAAATTATAGCTAATCTGCAAGGATGCATTTGTGTGTAAGATAGGAAGAGGACAGATGGTAATGAATTATTTAAATTAAACTTCTAAAGGGAAAGGAGAGAAGTTTAATACTTATCAAGAGCTACCCCTTTATATAAATAGAAACAAAAAATACAACCTAAACTTTATACAGGCTGTCTACATTGGCATAGCTGTAGATATGTGTACAAAACAATGATAAAGGAAAATAGCTGCACCCAGACAACCCGAGTGAGTCAAGAAAACAGAAAAGCCTAAGCCACTTATTTACTGAGCCAATTTTTTCTCACATTCACATCGTTTCTTGTTTTTATACAGCCGTGTGAACTTCTGCAGTGACAAACAGGCTTTCATTGCCTCTGTGCAGTTATTCCACAGCGTTACTCCCTTGACTGTAATTCTGTGATATTTACTCTTGGTTCTTATTGCCGGTTTATTAAACATATAGCTCCTCTCAGTGCATGATGTTTTTGTCTTCCTTCAAACAAATATTCGAAAGACTTGGGGATAATGTATGTTGTCTTGCTTGCTTTGTACATAATTTGGACTCAAGCTTAAGCTCAGCTGGGCAATTACATTTCTGTGAAAACTGCTGGCATAATGCAAATGAATGTAAAGTCCAAAACGTCAAACTGGTTCTTTTAATACAGCTGCTTCATTAGTGCCTGCTTACTATTAATGTTCAAAGAGCATTGAAGGTTTTATTAAATGTAATGAAAGTGGGGCAATGCTGCACACTTACCTACTGCTTCAGTGTTGATGGGGGTTTAAAATCCAATCTTATAACATGAATTAAAGAATTTTAATTAACGCAGTTCACTTGTCTGTCCTTTGTCTCACATTCTCACCACTCTCCAGTGTTTATCCTCTTGACTTTCTTTGTTTCTCCTTTTATCACAGCGTTACTTCTTGTTTTTTTTTCTCACTCCTACATCATCTCCTCTTTCATCTGTGGTGTTTGAAGCAACACCTTTTCCCTTTTCTCATCCCTCCACCTCATTCTTACTACCTGGTGGCTGCACTGTGCTCCTAATGTCTTTCCTCCTCAGTTCTCCTCCACCTACATGCGTCCCATTGCCATCTATACATGCCTTCCTCAACTCATTTCAATTACCGTTTCCTCCCTGAGGCTGTGTCACTCTCCCTGCTCACTTTGCTCTATAATGTCTCCCCCTGCCTTTTTGGCTTAGATTGTATTTTGCTGGTGGCATTGCTACATTTATACAGTGTACCCCCCCCCATCAGATACTTATCCTAAATTTGATCAGGTTCCCTTCATACTTCACAGAACTGTCACCTTTCACTTTATATATACACTTAAAATTGTCCCACTTTCTCTGTCTTACCCCACAGGCTGAAAATGATATATGACTAGAAAACTAGCACAATGCAGATGCTGAAGAAAAAAAACCCCCCAACAGCTTTGAAGCTCCATGAACATCTCTTGGCCCGGGTAATGTGTCACCGAGCTGGTGTGATTAAGCGATGTGCTGATTCTGTATCAACAAGATCAAATTTGTGTAAATACCGTATGCAGGTGCGCCCAAAGGGAATAAGGTTTCTGTAACAGCTGTTGTGTCTGTCCATGCGTGTGATGGTGTAGATAGCGCTGGTGCGTGCACTAGTGGATCTCAAAGTCAGTCAAAGTGCTGTGAGCGATTATTTTACCTCGTGCTTGCCCTTCATCCGACACACTCGAATATCGTTCTTATTGGATTCCCAAGTCCTTTTCTGGAAGGGGATAAACCACAGTCAGACCTCCCTGCACGCTTGTTATGTGTGTATGCGCACATGATTATGTTTTTTTGTTTTAGTGCATGTGTGAGTCTTACCTTGCTGTAAAACATCTCATCGCCTGCCATGTTATCCAGCTCCACTCTGTACAAGTCATCTCTGGAAACACACAGCAAGACAATCGAAAGCATCAGTTAAGCAATATGATGCAAATTGACACAGTGAACCCGCGTTTTTTTTTTCTTCAACAGATTTGAAATCATTTTCAGTTCGCTTAGGAAACTGTGAGTCTTCCCGTGCTCCGTTGTCTCATGGAGTACCACAGGGTTCCATTCTGGGCCCTATCCTGTTTTCACTTTATTTACTTCCATTGGGCTCAATTCTTAGAAAGCACAGACTCTCTTTTCACTGTTATGCAAATGACTGCAAGATTTATGTTCCTCTTAAAAAGAAAGATGGGTCATCTGTAAATTGTTTGCAAACATGTCTGGAGGACGTCAAGTCGTGGTTGGCGCTAAACTTTCTTTGTTTTAATGATTCTAAAACTGAAATAATGGTGTTTAGACCTGCCTCCACTGCTGTTCCGTGTGTTGATCTGCAATCCCTGAAATCATTCTGTAAACCAGAGATTGTTAATCTGGGTTTTAAAATGGATCCTGAACTTAAGCTTGAAAGCCACATCGGGTTGGTTGTAAGGTCTAGTTTCTTTCATCTGAGGCAACTGGCCAAAATTAAGCACTTTCTTACGAGACAGCAATTTGAAACAGTAATCCACGCTTTTGTAACCGTTCGGCTGGATTACTGTAATTCTCTTTATTATGGGGTGAGTCGATCTTCTGTTTTTCGACTGCAGCTAGTCCAGAATGCTGCTGCACGCCTTTTAACTGGCACTCGTAGATACGAGCACATCACCCCAGTTTTATATTCACTTCATTGGCTGCCCGTGCATTTTAGGATCCATTTTAAACTGCTTTTATTTGTTTTTAAATGTTTGTCCAATGCTGCCCCTCTGTACCTCTCTGAGCTTCTTCATCCATACATACCTTCCTGGTCCCTCAGGTCGGCAGACCAGCTCCTCCTGAGTGTGCCCAGGACTAATCGTAAGCTCAGAGGGGATCAGGTGTTTGCTGTGGCAGCACCAAAATTGTGGAATGAGTTGCCTTTACATGTTAGACAGGCACCTTCCTTATCTGTTTTTAAATCGCGTCTTAAAACATATTTATTTACCTTGGCTTTTAGCACAGCAGGACTTGTTGATGTCTCTTAATATATTTTCTTATTAATTATATTATTTTTAATTTTAAGATATTTTATATGTAATTTAAACTGTTTCCTCTCTGTTTTATATTTGTAGCACTTTGGTCAACATTGTTGGATGTAAAGTGCGTTATAAATAAAGATGCTATGCTATGCTAATTCATGATTGTTAATCAATACGCCGATGGTGGGTCAAAGCACTGATGCATTCAGAGTGAGAAGTGTTTGGACTGCCGCTGGAGTAAGGCGATTCATATTTTTCCATCTGTAAGTGTAATGTGAATGAGCAGCTTTTCACTTGACATTTAACAGCAAAGCTGAATACATCGCCACTCCAGCAAACTGCTGAAAACGTCCTCCACAAAGTGACAGCAGATGGAAGCCGTGGCATCAAAGCGAAAGCAGAAAAACATATCAGTGCGAACGCATCAGTAACGCACAGTCGGAGGTGGTTGCTGTTGGTTACCTGGCTCCTATGTACAGCGTGCGGTTGACTTGGAGGACCGTCTGGATGTGCAGCTCCTGTCTTTGTGCTGAACGATGAGCTCGGCCCAGGAACACTGGATACCTCCTCACCACTGGCGTGAACGCACAGACAAAAAGACACAGACTAAAAAACTGAGAATTAAAATCCTTGCTCAATGATTCTCTGACAGCTGAGGACAGAGTGGCTACTTTTCCCATCTATATATACCCAAAGTACTCAGGCAAGCCATCAAACAGCTTCTCTAACCTTCACTTTAATAGTGTCCTCACTCATTCTTGATGTTTTTGTTTCCAAAAACAAAGATAATGGGCAGAGACGAATTATGCAGCGGTTCAAGCGTGCTGAAACGCTGTTATCCTCTAAGTGGGGTTTTTTGTGCTTTTTTGCGCTGTTGTTGATGCGTGCAGCTCCACAATGAGAAAAACTGTGTTTAATCACTCTTGCTGTTATTTTATGATGATAAAAGGCGCTTCTTCCCTGTCTCCTCTTACCTTTGAGACAAATGAGGGAGTAAAAGATGAGGTTGAGAGAGAAGGTGGGAGTATCAGGCTACAAGAAAGTTTGGGAGAGGAGGTCTCCATAGGGAGCCCTCATCATCAGGAGACAGATTGGGAAAGCGCGTCTCTCGCTGTCCTTGACTGCAGGGGAGGGAAAGAGGACGTAGCGATCCATCTCCACCTGTCTCCTCCCCCTCTCTCCCATCTACATCACCTCATCCAATCCAACTACCCCCCCACCTTTTCATCTTTCTCCACCTTTCAAGCTCTATTATGATCATTTCTCACACGCCACTGTGTTTATTTCGTGCCCTCTCTCATGCTTATTAATCTATTGCTGCCATGGAAAGATGAGGTGAGGCTTCTTTGTATTTGTATGCCTGGGTAGTTCGAAAGTAGCTTCACGCCAAGGCTTTGACCCTTGACCTCCAATTTCCACATCCACCGCAGAGCCATTCATCAGTGCTGCACTTATACTGGTGCACAACACGTACACAAAGGCGAAGGACACGTACCCTCCACAGGGACGTAGCTGAGTGGACTGGGTTCCTCTGGGAATGAGCCATCAGCCAGTTGAAGCAGCAGGAGAAGAAATGCGAGGGGTGGAGCCACAGTTGCCATGGCAGCAACACAGATGCACTGTTAACAAAGCGAAAAGGAGAGAGAAAAATTTCATTGCGCACTGTCTGTGTGTGTGTGTTCATGGCTGGGAGTGCACACGGGTATGCGTATTGGTATTCTGACAATATTTCTCAGTGCAGAGGAACAGGTGTGTGTGTGTGTGTGTGTGTGTGTGTGTGTGTGTGTGTGTGTGTGTGTGTGTGTGTGTGTGTGTGTGTGAGACAGGGTCAGAAGTGCAGCGGGGTGACTGCTGCTGCAAACCTGGATTCAGCAGGGAGCAAATGTGTTTCTATTGTCTGCCTTAGAGGTGTAACAGGGACCTATTGTCAGAAATGTCACTCCATTGTCGAAGAGTCTGAATGGAAGGGGATTCTCACAAAACGTTCACACAGAGACAAAACACTCTTGGGTGGCAATGCTTTTCTGACTAATTGTGTTTCTCTATGTACATATAAAGGCAATAAAATGGGTAATTAGCCACAAAACAGAAAAGACTAGATGGCCTTTAGAAGTAGAATGAAGAGAGCAGAAGGTAGCGACCAGGGTAAGCTGGACATTGTCTTTCTGGTTGAAAAGACGCCCTAAATCAAAGTGGAGGAAACAGATTTTGGCCTTTAAAAAGTTAAGAGGCCACATAAGGATCACACTGGTGCTAGATGCATGAAATACAGATGCAAAAATTAGTGACCAGCTTACTGCTTTAGCATGTTAGCTTTCAAACATTTGTTGATTTGCTGAGAAGAAAGTGCAGATCTTCTGCAGGAATTTGGTCACCAGCCAAAGTAAAGATCATATATAAACTCTGACCTGTTTATGTCTCTATAACATCTCGGGCTGTTCATCATCTGTGAATTAACCAGTTGGTTCATTAAATGTGAGCGTCTTCAGAACAGACCAGGACTTAAGGTACTAAAGGGAAAGAGGAATATTAAGAATTAAATTGTTTATCGTGCTATGGTTTTACTGGTCTGGCCCACTTAAGACCCACTTCAGAGTAATGTGGATGTCTCTAATCAGATTTCAGGACAATTCATTTATTATTATTGAGAGATTTCACATGCAACCATACCAGTAAATGCTAACCTCCCGGCACCCGAGGTAGCATCAGGAGATCACTAAAATTGTTAGCATTCATCCCTTTGGGTCCAGAAATGACTGCTTAAAGTTTAATTTCCATTAAATACTTGGATATTTTAATTTGAATGGCAACAATGGACCAACAGACACACTGGAATTTATACAGCCTGAAGGGTGGGTTACAACAAAGAGTTCAAACTCTTGCAGAGACAGTGGAACAATACTGCTGCACATAAAATGTTAGGGATAAAATGTGGTAGCCAAACCATCCAGCACATGTTTGAATTCAAAAGCTTTATTAGTACGCCTTTACTCAAAATGTCTATGGCTCACACTGTTAAAAAAAACATCTTAAAAAAACGGTAATATTCCGGCAGCTTGGGCACCAACATACTACCTTAAAATAACAGAAAATAACTTCCTCATAAAAATACTGTTATTTCCAGTAATGACAATACAGTTTGTTGCGCTAATTTTACATGGGATTCTGCCTTTTCCAAGTGCTTTTAAACGTTAAATTAGAAACATTTTAACGTGATCAAACAATGAAATTAACGATAAACAAGGTGAATGTGGCAATATGAATCGTAATACGTAAATATGCAGTTAACAGTTGGTTAACAATCGATTGCATGCCCTGGGACAGACTGACAAAGGTGAGGCTGCCATATCGCACCATCGGCCCCTCTGGCCATCACTAGTAGCTGAAGACACGGACACAATACCGAGAGTGTCCGAGCCGGGGCTCGAACCGGCAACCCTCTGATCACAAGGCGAACTGCCAACTCTTGAGCCAAGATCGCCCTAAATAGCAATGATAATAATACTTATGTGATGTAACCAGAGATGGGCATCCGATTACTTTTTTCAAGTAACGAGTAAAGTAAGGGATTACTATTGCAAAAACGGTCATTAGATTACCGTTACTTTCCTGTAGGAACGCTGCGTTACTGCGTTACTAAAACCGTGATTTTTTTTGTGAGAATGTCTCATGACAGTGACGTTCGTGACAACAGCTGTCTGCAGATCAACAGTGCATCATATATCGAGTGTGGGAGAGAGTATGAGCGTGCAGCGTTTAAAGCGTGGAAGTACTGACCTTACTTTGAGTTTGATTCCATAAAAAGTGACAAAAACATTAGTGTCCGTTCTTACAGCGAAAAAACCCCCCCTAAACTTCCAAGCAAGCACCGAGTGCGCTATGACGTAATGGGAAACTCACAGAGAAACTCGCAGATTCTTCCACTGACCGCAGCGGCACATCTGCACCAGAGCAAACCTCCGCCTACCCCACTCCTGCTTTACAGGTGAAAATAGAGCAACAGGGCCGCTAGTCTTTGACTTTATTTATTTTCTGCTGTGTTTTACTTGCATCTATTTGAAAGAGTGAGTGTAAACACCCACAAAAAAAAAAAAAAAAAAAGTGCTGGAATGTGCAGAAAATAGGTTTAAATATTAAACAAATTTCTTCCAGTCAGAGAATGTTGCATATAATAAAATTTTTGCTTGATGCATAAAGTTAAAAGATTAAAACTAATAAAACAAGTTTTAAAAAGGGATCTTTCCATTTGATTACATTTTGTATGATGGATTATGTAGAAAAAGTAGAATTGGGCTGAAAGATCTATCGCTTTATCACCTATTCGGGTTGTAAATCGTGTTTTTAAAAAGTAACTAAGTAATTAATTACTTTTGAAAATAAGTAATCAGTAAAGTAACGGGATTACTTTTTGGGGAAGTAATCAGTAACTAGTTACTGATTACTTTTTTCAAGTAACTTGACCAACACTAGACAAAGGAGCTTGCAAAGAAAACACTAGATGTAACACAAGCTTATAGAATAGAATAGAATAGAATAGAATAGAATTCAACTTTATTGTCATTGCACATGCACATGCACAGGGCAACGAAATGCAGTTTGCATCCATCCAGAATTGCTTTAGTGATATAGATATATTACAATAAATATTAGCAATAATATAGATATGTAAATATATTACAGAAATGGGTCTATTATGGTATGTTATAATGTACACGGTATGAAGTATGTTGTGAATATTCTATAACTATAGGTATGTACAGGCTGTAGTGAGTACAAGCTATGTACAGGCTATGAACAGGATATAAATATGAAAAACTATACAGAATATGAAATAAATAAATTTACAGAATCTGAGATATACAGCTATACAGAAATGGGAACTGTGCAAGTTGTAAACAGTTGTAGGGTTAAAAATTATCGTATGTACAGAATGATTATTACAGAGCTATACAGTAGTGCAGTTAAGATAAGTGAGATATGTGGATAATTCTACAGAGGCTATATAAAGTGCTGGTGGTTGTGGTGGTTATAGGAATCATGTTATATGCTTTTCCATAGCATTACATTTGAATTCAACAGTTTGATCTTTCAAATAACGGACAGATATTTGTGAAATCATGATGCATTTGTGAATGTATTTTAACAATCTAAATATGCATGTGTACAGACAGATACATTTAATAATCATGAAAATTATGTTTTATTACATTACAGTGATTTAACGTTCATTTACATTTGAAATGTCTATCACAGTCTATTTACGTAACGTTAATGATATTCTCGAAGAACAGAACAAAACTGTAAAATGCAGTAAAATACTTTTATATTAGGATTTTTTCCTACAGTGCAGCCATACCCGCAACCTTGTGGTTGTTAGTTCACATTCATTGGCCGATGCTTAGCGTCATGTTATTATGTCTCCCAACGTCACATTGTTTTCATGGCCACACCCCAGGTGCAGAGACCTATTTCTGTTCAGGAATGTTGTGAATACTTCGAGATTTATATTAATTGCAATTCCTACCTTTACATTTATTTTTTAAAATATATAATTAGCACAACGTGGCCGTGCAATGTTTTATATGGGGTTTTTTTTGTTTTTATTCCTATTAATTATATTTTCACTTGTTACCTCTGAATTATTGAGTCAGACCTAGATGACATGAAATTTTCAGCAAAATTATAATTCAAATACTCCTTTAATTATTGATTATTCTCATTAATTTTCGATCATTTTATATACGTTTCCATAGTATTACATTTAAATTTAACAGATCATTCTCTCACATAACAGACAAATATTTGTGAGATTATGATACATTTCTGAATGTATTTTTACAATCTAAATATGCACATGTACAAAAAAATATATTTAAAAAACAAGTAAATTGTGTTTTACTATATTTACAGTGATGTTATGTTATTTTACCTTTGACATGTAAAATCACAGTCTACTTATGTAAATGTAATGATATTCTAGAAAGACAGTACAAAACTGTAAAATATACAGTAAGATACTTTGACATTACTATTTTTTGGAACAGTGCAGCTGTAGCCGCCTGCGAGGTAGCACAAACTGTCTTTGATGTGGAAAATACTTTGAAAGAGGAGAGGCGATATAACGAGGAGAGAAGAAAAAAGACAAACTGGGGAGAGCATAAAGGGCGGAGTACTTGGGCTTTGTCTTGGGTTTCTAACAGAGCTGCTGTAATACTGGGAAATGTGAAGAATGACACAATGTAAATGAAAAGAGAGGTTGGAAACGGAAGAAGAGATCTGAGCAATATCAATGCTGCTCCCATCAAATCAACCCGAATACCATGTTCCATGTTTCCCCAACCCCGAGCCGCTTATTTCCTTTCTTCCTCCATCTCTCTTCCTCCATTGCACACCACCTCCCTTCGTTTCTCTACCTCTCATCTAGTCTGTACCCACTTAAAAAAAACCTCTTACAGTTGTTTTCGGTGATAGAAAACCAGTTTGAGAGGTAAATGTGTTCGTTTCTAAGGAGATGACAACTGCTATTTGAGGCGCACAGATGTAGGGCACATATATTCGTACATACTTAAGTACACAGTAACCTGTGTTGCCAGTACTTCAGACTTTGTGTAAGATTGAGAGACATGCTGTTTGAAGACATCTGTGAGCTGATGTGGGCTAGAGGCTATACTCTGGGGCCACTTCAAATGTAATTCTAACCCAGAGATTGTAGGTTTGACATCTCTAAGCCTGCTGCTCATCAGATGCATTGGATGAGGCCTGAGGGGGAGTGGAGGGTTTGTTTCATCTGAAACTCCTTTGGGATACCCTAGACTAAAACAGATGGAGTCAGGTTTAGGGTCAGCCTCGTTTCATTATGACCACAACACGAGGAGGGTCCACACGTGATGCTTAAGTCTACGATGAAATTCTGTTGTTGTCCGTGGATTTGAAAGATGGATAGATGGAATTAAATGAAGTGTGTGTTCCAGTGAGATTAGCTATCATACGCCTGAACACACTGCCGCTAAACAATTGTGCTCCTTCTGTTTATCTTAAGTTTGGTGACTTACACTGCGTTTCTAAATAGACGTGCATAAATCGTAATATATATCACTGAAAGGACACGCTTTGTTTCACTCTGAGCCTGCTTGAGAATCGTCATGTTTTTTTCGCTGTGAATAAATTCACTTATAGGTTTTTGTATATTTATGAGCTCATTACGAACAGGAAGCAGTAACCACTCTCAAGTGTTAGATGTTGCTAAATATCCAAAAATAAAAACAAATACAAACTTGAACTACTCTAGTGGTGTTTGCTTTATGTGGTTATGATTCCTGTTTACATCAAAAGTTCAACTGGATTTGCGTTCAAGAAATACAAAATGAAACAAATAACTACGCGCGTCAAAATATCTTTTGCATAAAGAATTGACAAACACATTTGAATACTTTTAATAGTATTACAAATCTGAAAGCCCCATCGACAATGATCTTATATTTCTGAACCACAGGAGCTTTTTCCTTTCAAATACACCAGCAGTAGTGATTCCCAGTGGGGTAAAAAAAATACCCCAGGGGCTACTTCTGCAATTGCCAGGGGGTGCCATGACAGATCAGCTCAGTGACATCTAAGAACAGGTTTGTGCAGAAAAGTTAACAGTTCAGCAATAAACAGATACATAAATAAACTGATGATTCAAGCGGACAATTGATGATCGAGAGGTGAAAACAATAGTTACATCTATAATAAAAACTAAGACTACTAAGCAATGTGAGTCATCAAGTAAAATCAAACCAGCTAAACCCCGTATCTCTCTGGTGTACGGCGATGTTGGTTCAGCTGTGGCGCCTTTAAAATATCAGCCTATAAGACCATTTAACAATGTGACTGGGTGAGTTTCTGTTCTTTACAGATATGTTTCCAAACCATGACACAGAGAAAAAGGATACGAAAAGATTCAATCAAAGCATGATCAAATAAAATCATCCTGGTTTTATCACTATGGAAATGCGAGCATTTTAGACACCAATACCTTTTTTTTTGCCTCACAGTTGCTTCTAAGTTCAGCTTTTAATCAATAATTATTTCAAGACATTTATGAGACTGAAGATGCTCCACTGTCCGATCCTTAATGGACATGACCTCTTGTGTATGAATACATTTTCTAAAATCAATGATCATATCTTTTGTCTTAGACATGTTTAATGATGAATGCGGTTGTTGGTGCCAGACGGATAGCCTGGGTATTTCAGAAACTGCTGATCTACTGGGATTTTCCCACACAACCATCTCTAGTGTTTACAGAGAATACGCCAAAACAGAGAAAACATCACGTGAGCTGCAGTTCAAATGGCTTGTTTATGTTAGAGGAGAATGGCCAGACTGCTTTGAACTGATGAGAAGGAAACAGTAAGTCAAACAAATATTCATTTCAGCCAAAGTATGCAGAGGAGCCTCTCTGAACACACATATCAGACCTTGAAGCAGATGGGCTGCAGCAGCAGAAGACCACACTTGGACCCACTCCTGTCAGCTAAGAACAGGAAACTAAGGTAAAACAGCTAAAACAAAATTGGACAGAAGAAGATTTTGGCTGCATCATTCTAATGGTACAACAACGCAAATGCATGGATCCATCCTGCCTTATATTAACGACTCAGGCTTCTGGTAGTTGTGTTCTGGTTTGAAGGATATTCCCTTGACTCCATCTCTTTATAACCATTGTGTATCCATCATCTTATGGCTGCTTCCAGCAGGCTAACATACTCTGTCACAAAGCTCAGATCCTCTCAAACTGGTTTCTTGAACATGACAATAAGTTCATTGCACTCAAATGTCCTCCACAGTCACCAGATCTCAATCCAATAGAGCAGCTTTGCGGTGTGGTGGAATGGTAGAGTCATATCATTTATGTGCAGCTTACAGATCTGCAGCCATTGTGTGTTAATATAATCATGTCAATATGGACTAAAATCTCCCAGGAATGTTTCCAGCACCTTGTTGAATCACTGCCATGAAGAATTAAAGCAGCTCTGAAGGCAAAAACCAAAATAATTTTAACTTGCACAAAAATCTTGTGCTGCATAAAGGTGTTCTATATAATGATTGTTCTGAAAGCCTGTAAAGGCTAAAAACACACACTCCCAAACATACTAAAACCCTCTGGTAAAAGATTAATTAAGCCTGCTCATTAGAGAGTGTATTGATTACGGTTATTGATCCATAAGATAAGCAATACGATCTGGGCCAAGCCAACTTATTAAACCTTTGCTGCTATCCAGTGCAAAGACAAAGGTACTGTTTTTTTAATGATCTGAGTTATAAAAAAAAGAGGTTTGGAGCAACTCTTTGATTATCAAGGGCTCTGAGTTTTCCCAGCTGAGCCAAAATCCTGAATAAAGAAGTGAAAGATGAAAGACAAAAAGGGAGGAAGAGCGATGCCACTTGCGACTGCCTTCCAGCTCATCAAGCTATAAAAACCAGACTGGTGACAGGATGAGTATCAGGAAATCAGGAGAGGAGAGGCGAGCAAGTGGAGCAGAAGAAAGGCTGTTATGCTATTTGTGTCAGATCATGTTGGTGTGATAGGATTAAATGGTGTGACACTGACACTCGTATCATGGGACGCATGTAATGACGACGACAGCCGCACGGTGCAATCTAGCCTCATCAGGCAGCTCATTAGCAAATCACCTGCTAACACCCACATAATTAGCAAATCAGCGGGTCATCTAAAGGAGCGCACACACCGGCTTTCACTTCTTATCAGTTTGACCATATGTTTGGTACTCGTCACTTGTGACTGAGCTTCATTTGACAGTGAGTCTTCTTCTCTGAGGTCTCGCCTGCCACAGCTGATCTGACAGGAACCAGAGGGGGTGAGCAGCATGCTGGGGACTTCTATACAACCTCCAGTATGTCAACAAGCTACGTGAAGGACATCTAGTTCGAGGATCAACTATTCAATATTTACCAATGATCCTGTCCCTAAATGCCTCATTGGCCTTGAATACACGCTGCACATGCTCATATTTGCATGACATCTCAGCTATTAAAGCTACCGAGTGAGATCAATACACTCTCATCCTGCTAAATAGGGAGTAAAGAGCACCATCCCTATTCACACTGATGAGCTTTGGCCATGAGCAAAGCCTGAGCAACACCCTCTAGCCCCCCCACCCAGGCACACGAGGCCGCCAACGCACACCCACACATCTACACATACAGGCAGACATCAACTCAATGCTATGACCTGTGCTGCACCCAGCTACACTACAGCCATTAATTAATCCTTTGACACACACACACACAGACACACACACACACAGACACACAGACACACATATATATAAAGATATTATGGATGAATAAAATCCAAACCTATCTTTTCATGGTGTTGACATTTTACTCATGACTGTTACCAAGCTGTGTTTTATGGTGCGATACACCGAATCTGTTGTTGTGATTAGGTCTTACAGGCAGAATCTTTTTTTTTTTTTTCCTCTCAGTCTCTCGCTCACTGTTTGGCTGCGGCAACCACTCCACTCTGTGCCTTTGTTACCGTGGCAACCAATAGCAAAGCTAGGGAGAGATGTTTTATTGCAGTAGATGTAAACGTGAGGAGGGCGGGTCTGCCCTCTAACTCATACGTTACCCACATATGTGTGCGCAGTCAAACAAACAACACACACTGATGCGTACACACTTAAGCAGGAACACAAGTACACGCGCAGTCGTGTACATGGACACAGATGTAAGGAGGTGTGGGTCCCCGCATGGAGGGGGATGGGAGACAAGCAATTTGGTCTCTAAATTTATATATATATATATATATATATATATATATATGCTGGACATAGTTTAAACTCTGAGTCCACAATTTTGGCCTTAAAGAACTATGTGTGGTGCTTTCAATGCTTTTCCCCAGTGAGCTTCTGAGACCTCCTCTGCTGTATTATTATGACAGACTGACTTTTACTAATATGCGATATACAATATACTTACAAGGATAACTGGACTGTAGAGTTTTCATGCTGGCTATGGCAGTATTAAAGACTCAGCTGAGAGAGAATCCTTTAGACCTTGTTCTCATTTGTAACACACTTGCTCCTTGAGGACAGTATGCAGGTTAAAGCCCGGAATAAAGCAAGATGGCCTAAGGGTAGAAACACAGACACGGGCTAAAATGGGAGAAGTGGGTCACCTTCAGACTTCAGTTTTCCGCGCTACAATCAGTATCGTTTCATTAATAGGATTCAATCAGATATGAGCTGAAAATGAAAAGGGTGCACTGGAAGGGTAAAAAATAGTGAAAAAAATCCAGAATCCTTCTTTGGTATGTGCTGCTACTGTACAGTAGACTCAATTCAGGCAAAATGTGATGAGCTGTGTTTGTAGCTGACCAGGGTGTTTGTCATGATGAATTTTAATTTTGTCCATTAATAGAGTGATACCAGTTAAATAGTTAGATCAAACTGTGATGTGGTAGCCTTCATGCACAAATCTGTTTCGACACTAAAAACAGAATCAACATGAGCTTTATATTTCAAAAGAGAAGCTGAGAATTCTTGGAGTCATCGCTCCAAGATCCAAAGACTCTGAAGGTGGGTTACAGCTCCTGTCTTTATCGTACACGTTGAGGATGCCATCTCTGTTAATGGGCAGTTCAACATTTTGTTTCCTCTTTTCTGCTCTGGAAATTAAATGTAAAGAGCTGAAAGTTAGCTATTTGCAGAGACTGGAAAAAGCAAAAACAAGGTGTTTTATCACTGTTTTACATGTGTTATGTACAAGACTCTTTCTATGGCTGGGAGCTTCATGGAGAAGTCTTTAAAAACTTCCTGTAAAAGTGTGAATGAATGTTTTTACACTTCGGTTATAAGGTGTAATATGGGATTTTTCTTTCAATTTTTTGACAGAGCTAAGTTTCACCTGCTTTCGGGTTTGGTATTTAGCTAAATGAACTTGTCTTTTAATCCCAGAAGGAAAGTAAATGAGCATGGATCCCTAAAATGTTAATTTGACATGGCTCATTGGGTAAATTCCCACACATTGCTCTATAGATAACTCGGATTTTATGAATGACATGTGTCTTTGTTGTAAATCCGGGACTGGGTCTGTGACGCAAGTTCAGAATGGTTAATGTGAAAATCTCTCAAAACAGGTGGCTAGACTACATGGTGTCAAAGGAAGCAGGTTGGGAAGAAGCTAAATTAAAACACAGATATTTGATGTGTTTACATGCGCTCATATTCAATGACAGGACAGAGCAAATGTCTATGACGGACACAGTCACGCGCTCCTCAGAAGTGGAAGTGTCGCGGTCTTTATCTTTATTGAGGTGGAGGCGATATTCCCTCAAGTGGCTGCTTGTCTCCTTAGAACGGGTCTAATCAGAGTTAAAGGAATCTGTCTCCTGCTGTTAAATATCCTAAAATACTATTCAATCTATAGGGTCATTTATATGCTAATGCAAAGGTTACCTCTGCGTATAGCTCTGACGCAGCTGTGTGCTGTTAGTTTATGGGTGAAAGCGGAAAAAGGTAAAAACTGCGAAAGAGATAATGAGGCTCAAGGAGATGAAAAGAGACGGTGCTAGCAAAAAAAGAAAAAAGAGACAGAAGGGAGATGAGGAAAAGGGTGGAGAAGACACAGAGAGGAAGTGATGTTCCCCTGGGTGAGTGCCATAGGTAATTAAAATAGGATGGACAGAGCTGGAGTCTAGCCAGAGAGGGTTTCATCTCCCCTCAGACATCTTCTCCAACAGGCCCTTTGCCTAAAGCTAAATTGCTGGTAGTGACAGACACACAGCATGCAGGGAGCTATCAGTGTCTGGGTGACAGGCAGGTTTGTGCAGAAAAGTAGAGAGGATGCATCTAAACATGCAAATAACAACAATTTGTGGGCTAAAAAACAGGCAAATGTATGTACTTTTTATTGCTACTGTGGGATAGAAATGCATATGAAAACGTCTGAAACAGCACACGCACACACGCAGACAGACACACACATAGACTTGCACGCACAGAAAACATTTACCGTGCTGTACAAAGCTGCAGCAAGGGCAAACGTTGCTAACCAGAGTTTGACTGCAGTAAGCACATATACATTCACTGCACAGCTCCGAGCTGGAGGCAGGCACATGAGTATGCAGTGCACACACTCAGACACACACTATGAGCACAGAGTCAAGCGCACGCACACCCCTGTGCGTACGACGCCAGTGAAGATGCAGTCTAATTACACAACAGCGACAGGGGTTTTTCGCCTATGAATTTGACCTGGTTTTATACAGTCATTATCCTGTTTAGTCACACAGTCTTAATGGTGTCCATGACATCTGTCTCCAGGCAGAATCTTTTTTTTTACTCCCTTCTTATCAATTTCTGAAGCAAAGCCTCGTTATTTTTTAACATTCATTACAAGGAAAGAAATCATCTTACTGCTTGGTAACTGGTTCTCTTTTGACAAAAATAAACTGTGGATTTTGCAGCCAAAAATAATCGTTGCATTTGTTGTATTTTTTCTTTCTTTTTTTACCTTGTGTTTTTCACTGACCAGCACTCGTCATCCACCTGCCTATTCATTTTTCTACCTCAACAAAGACTATGCTAAATAGGCTGTGCTAATGTCCCTGCGCGGCATCCATTACCATACATCTCACACTCTGTTAGTGGCTTCTCTTATGCCGGTGTAGAAGGGGCTGAAAGGTAGCTCATTTTCATGACATGCTGTTCTTTGTGTGCTGTGATCACCGGCAGCAGTAAATATAGCTCTTTTGGCAGAGGCCTGCTAAGAGGATCATAGCCCACAATAGGTGGTCTTCTCACTGCAGATATCAAAAATGCCAAAGAATCTGCTTGTACACATGTACATGATGCATGCTTGCACAGACACACACTCCCACAGCAGCAGCAGCAGCAGCAGCAGCAGCGTATAAACACCCATACACTGACACCTCCCCTGAGAAGGTTCTCTCCTCCTCGCAGGTATAATTGTGTTTCTGCTATGCTTTGCTCCTCTCCGTTCAGTTGTGACTGGGTCCCCAGAAGAAAAGCCATAATTAAAAGAGAAAAGTTGTGTTTGCCGCGAAGATGGGATGGGTGCAGGCGAGGACAGAGAGGGGAGAGAAAGATTAGCCACAACAAAGCTTCACCAGGCCACAAAACAGTCTCAAGTAGCTGGAAAGACAAAGGACTCCAATGCTTTTATCTCCCAATAAAAAAAAAAAAAAGTCCTCCAAATCCCTCCGGCTAAGCTGCCATAACTAAAGCTTGCTTTTTGGCATAGGTGCTCACTGAATGTGTTGGACAACAAAAGCAGCAAAATATGAGAAGATAGACCAAGCTCCCAAGAAATATATATATATATATAAAGCCCCATTCATTTTGTGCAGAGAAGTAAAAAGTCAAGTGCCTTAGTGGTGGCATTTGAGAAAAGGTTACTGGTTATTTGCTTATCTTGTTTGTGTGCGCGCGTAGATGTGTGCGAGTGCTTCAGTGAAAGCATGGAGTGGATGGTCATTTTCTCCCTTTTGCAATTTTGCGATGTAAATGAGATCACAGAATGAAGGAGATTAGGCGGTCTCTATCTGTCTGAGTTGAAACAGCTGTGATAACGCTCCAAACCCAATTTCTAGCCACTTAAACGGGAATACGAGTTACGTGCAAAGGAGAGGGTTGATTTGCGAGACATACTTCCTTTTTTCAAGCTCATGTGCGACACACGCACGTGTAGTACGCGCACATGAAATATGTGCGTACACCTTCCTACTCCTCACCTCTGGGTGAGGGAGTAATGGGAGGTGCTGATGAGGTAAGACAGTGGATAGAACAATACAATAAGAACACATGTATTTGAGTAATCTAACATGCTCATGTATCAAGTTATCCAAAACTACTCAGATTATGTTTGATGTCATTTACTATTTCAAAAGCTTGCAGGTAGCTTGTATTTGGCAGCTGATTACATTTCATAATAGTATGATCCATCCCTGCATGCGAGGCCTTTATAGCGTGTGAAGAATGTGCACAGGCATACATAAAAAGAGCAGCACCCTCAGGGAGGAATCACTGAAAGAAGAGTCATAAAACTGAAGATGTATGGCCACTCTGAAGGGATTTTAACATGGAAATAACTGCACGGTATTATTACACGGCGCATGTGGCTGATGCAACAACTAAATCCACATGCTTCAGCCACCTTGGCCACCTGAACATCATTTATCTTGCAGTGTGCACTTTATGGTGTTGTGGACAATTTACAGCAGTTTTCCACAGGTAACGCTCCTCTGTTTGCAGGGGTACTTGCTATCTTGCTTCTTTCCGTCTAAAACATCTGGACGGGCTTGCTGGGGGGGGGGGGGGGGGGGCAGTAAAACTCCTGAAAGCCTCTCACATCAACACAGAGAAGCTTTGCGTAAAGGAGTATATTTTAAACACCTATCTCAGCATAGGGAACAAAGTTCTGCCAAGGAAAGAAAGCACGCCTGCATGACTCCTGACCCTCTGGCCCCCTTTAATCCTGCAGAATGACTCCCTGAGGTCCATGCACCGAGGGCCCAGCGGGAATAGGTCACCCAGCAGATGCCTGCCTGCTTAAACTCTTCTGATTTCATTGCCCCGAGGTCTGAGAACTCCATCGCCCCTTTGAAGTGTCAATTTTGTTCTGAAGAATCCCACCAAACCCTGCCACCCGATAAATATGGCTCCCTGTATGAAACTGGAGCCTCGTAATATGCTGGCTCCTTTTGAGGAAAATAAGCATTTCTTCAAATCTCTTGATACTAGACGCAGCTTTGTTTTGTTTTACAATCAGATTAGTGGATAATCCTGTCTCCGCTTTGACACAGAAATTACTGTTAGGGCAGGTGGGAGTTCATTCATCAAGTCTGGAAAGTAAAGTTCATCCAAACACTGTAAGAGCGTATGTTACCATTACTTGAGTGGGTGGTAGGCATGTCCAGGCTGTGTGAGAACAAGGCAATCTACAGTGAGCAACTTACGGGTTAAATGTAATGAGAAAATTAGAAAAGGACAAAAAACAAACAAAAAACCCCCAGAAAGCATTAACTTATTTCACAAAAATCTGCTCACCCAACCGAGTTTATTGAGTATAAAAGATCTTCGGGGCTGGCAAATAAAGAAACAAGTAAATCTGATAAGAAAGCGACTGGTTTTGCAGCAGCTTGCAGCCTCCCAGTGTTAAACCAGGGGTGTCTGACTGTTCCTTTCTGTGTACCAGAGGTAAAGAGGAGCAATTTGTCGCCAATTGCTTGACGTATTCTCTTGGCAATAGGAACAGAGAAGCTGTTAGGTAACATCTCTTTCCTTCCAACATCTTCTGTCTGTTTCATCTCACTTTGCTTAACACACAGGATCTGAGACTGTCATTCTACACATTTTTAGAAATGTGGTACTTAACAACCCCATCACAGTAATCTGCCTTTGATTTACTCTCTTTGTGTTGGGCTGTATTACTCTGGAATCCAATCTCTTTCTCTGTTTTTTCCCTCCAAGACTGAATTTCTCCGTTTGTGGCTTAGCATATGTGATTGAATAGAGTCCTATGTGATCAATAGAGTTCATTAAATGTCCCTATGGGAAGCTATCTCAACCTGAAGCTTTCTACATTGTGTTTACCTGCAGCTCGCTTTGCTTTATCAATTCAAGTAGTTTCACTTTTGCTTATGGCATAATAGATTTTATAATTAAATTCCTCATTCCTGGCTATCCTCTGCTATTTTCCTAAATGTACACTGAAGTATCCATTTGGTTCCCTTCAGTATGGGCTGTGGGCTTTGGGGTGGGGATGTTAGAAAGGTTTGGTGTAGCTGTATGTTTTTGATGGGTAGGTGTTAGATGGATTTCCAAAGGAAGGCTGAAGGAAAGAGTGGCTGCACCTGTTGTTCCCTGCGGTTGCTGTGTGGTGGGGTTAGCACCTGCTCGCACGGCTGCTGTGTGGATGTCTGTGTGGGCAGCAGGGATAACAGGGAAACCATTCACACCCGCTCCAAGTGCTGTCTGCAGCCCCTCTCCCTCAACACTTGTGCTTTCTGCTCCATCATTTCTTTTTCTGTGTTTTTTTTACCCCCCCTGTAGTTTATGCCAGGACTGCTTCATCCTTTGCATTGTTAGCCTGTCTGTCTTTTTCTGTCTGTCACCAACCATCTCTTTTTGCCTTTCAGCTCGCACAGAAAAACAAACACAAATTACAGCAGCTGGAAGCTGTAATAGTCCTTCTGTGGAACTTGATAGCTTTTAGTATGAAGGGTGAAGTTGTAAACAGTGAACTACATGTAACTGTTAAATCACTTCAGTAGAAGCTGGGACAGCGGTGACTGAGCACTTAACTTTGGCTATAGAGGTTGTGAGTGCGCAGGCTGGTTATGGACTATTCGGGTGTCAGTTCTTGTAACTGTAAAAGGCACATTTAGGAGAAAAGACATAAAGTGACTTCAGTTTGTGTCACTCTGTGACTGAACCTATGCGATGAAAATATTGAGGCACATGTGTCTATGTGTAAATTCACAACAATTTTCCATTTCTTCAATTTCATTTCATTTATCAACTGTTTTCTTTGCGCATTCACCCTGTAACCACACAAGTGAGTAATGACATAATCAATCGACTTTATGGCTTCTAAATGATCACATCTGACCTTTTCTCTTGTTAAAGAAATAAAAAAAAAACACTTGCAAACACTAAAGAAAACCATCATAAATGTACACAGAGGGGCAGTAAAATATGTCACCGGGGAGCAATGGGCACAAATCACGACCTATGATCCAATCCAAATGAAAATGTTAATTAAGCCGTATCCGTCGTTTTAATGTTACATGGTAATGTGCATTGTGAGTCTTTATTTATTTAAATATTTAGTTATTTTGCTGAGACATCACTCAAGCCTATAAAGAATAAGCATTTCAAAACCATATGCAACACGTGAAAGCAAAATGATGAAGATTTGCACGTCATACGCAAATAACACCAAACTTGCACAGCAGACACAAAGAGCAGCTCGTGCCCACAAAGGTCCAGACGGTACCACATCCAAGCCGGAGGACTGTAATAATGCAGCATGGCGTTTAGTGGCAGTAATAAAATTGCACACTTATACACTACCTGTTCACCCCAACCACCCTCCGTTTCCCTCAAAGCATCTGTTCATCTATCCATCTCCAAACCCCACCATCATTTGGCATACTCACCGCGCCAGATGGCCAGGTATTGGAGGGTGAGGCAGGTGCCAATCGCCAACTCGCCCTCGCCGGTCGATCTTCTTCTTTTCTATGATGAAACCGGGGTTGGGTAGCACAGCTCGGGGGTATTCAAAGCCTCTCTAAAATTGCGCTCCTCAGCCGCACCTCACCTGTCCCTTCCCTCTGTTGTGCGTCGCCGTAGCATCACTGCGCGTCCAAAACGCCCAGTCAACTAAACGTTTGGGTTTTTTTCTCCTCCCTGAAGGAAAAGAGTCCGTAGTGTAATTGCGTAAAATCTACTGAGGTTTCTGTGATCTCGAATGCGTTTTGCGTCCCGTTAGGTTTGTTCCGATCCTTGCAAATTCCCCAAATCCTGCAATTGCGGGGCAGTATGAAGTCTTCTTTCAAGAGGTACCGTGCAGTTTTCTGCACTTGGTCGAGCTGCGGCTTTGAAATCAGTTGTCAGCAAAATCTAATCCCCTTTTTAAATTTACAGTGGCGAGGTGAAACGTCCAACGCAGAGCAGGCACAGTGACAACAGGGGCCCATAATTCACACCCCCATGAAACACAGTCCTGCAGTGGATCAATGATGAATGGAGGACCTCTCTCTCTCTCTCTCTCTCCCTCTCTCTCTCTCTCTCTCTCTCACACACACACGCGCGCGCGCGCGCGCGCGCGCACAAACACATACAGGTCTATACGTACTGCATGTTGTGAGTTACAGAACATAAACATAAAGCTGCAGAGTGAACTAGCACATTAACAATATTTTGCCAAATAATAAAAATACCCGAATAAAGCTTATGACTAAATACATAACTGGCAGACGCCTTCACCTTAATGAATACAAAGAGGGTTTAAAGACAAAGACATGCACCTCTACTTCTTATTTAGGAAAATGGTGAAATAATAAGTAGACAGATGTAGGGCCGGATCTATACCAAAATATCACCAAATAACACTTGTTTTAATTGTAAACGACATCAGCAAAAAGACATGAAAATATATGGATATATATCTGTTATTCATTGCATAAAAGCAAACTCAAACAAACAAACACACAAACAAGCAAAAAGTGTTAATCAGATAAAATAAAATAATTAATAAAAATATCCTTGCTCTCAAATTCATTATAAGGTTAGTTTAGCATACTGTATTTATATTATTTCTTTTTCTTTTTCCTGCCATGTTCTTTTACTAACCTTATTTGAGGTATTGTATTATTACATTTATCTCTCTTTTATAGTTCTCTGTCTCATATTACCTACAGACATATGCATTTCATCACATGTAGGTATCAGGACATTGGTTGTCCACCCTGTTTCCCACCACATAGTTATACAAATAGTTTTACATATGCATATACACAGATATGTCTGGATCAATGCAAACTAAGTCAGTAAGGAATTTTGAAGGGCTGCTATGCCACATTGGTCTCTGTTTTTAAGTCCTTCATCACATAATTGGGCATAATGCGAAGAGTGGGTTGAGAGGGTTATTAGTGTGAGTGGTGAGTGCTAAGAATGCAGTGGATCTGAGAGCTTGGGATGGGGGTGCAAATAATTGTGGAGGCAGTAAACAAAGACAAGATTTTGCATTCAGAAAGCTAGGACTTCCTAAAAACTAAGAATAAATAAAATAACTGATATCTAGTTGGTCTCATTTTGTTTTGTTTTTACTCCATGTTATTGAAATAATAGAGCGTGCACACACACACGCACATAAATCCATTCTGCTGCATAATAAGCACCTTCAAGCTCGACACAGCTGCATTTTGCAGTACTTCTGGGCTTATAATTAAGATTTTAAATGCAGCATATTTACTACTGATTGAGTATTTTCTGCACTGTGGCATTGGCTCATCCTCACTGCTGTTCCAACAAATAGCACATTTTCAAATACATTTTGTCTCCAGTGAATATGAAAAAAAACAAACCCTTACTTCTGTGACCTGCTGTTCGAGCTATTTTAATTTAATCTCCCAGATTCACGGATTTGATTAAATATGCTCTATTATTATTATTATTATTACTATTATTATTATTACTATTATTATTAGTAGTAGTATTAGCATTAGTACTAGTATTATTATTTTGTTAAAATTTTGAAGAACTTTGTAAACCCCTCCACCTATTTTGTCCTTTGTAATTACACTGGTGTTACCCATATAACTGACACTATATAGAAAAGATTGACAGTGTGCAATAATAAACAATGATAAATAAAATGATAACTGAATGTCACTGTTTAAATTTACTTGCGGACAATATCTATTAAAAAATAAATTTCAAGATAATAAATTATTGCTGTCACATTATAATAAAGCTTTAAAAGGGATTACGTTCTTACGTCACTTCCGGTTGTCGTAAGACAGTAGTAGAAAAAAAATCTGTTTGCCATGAATATCAGCTAGCTAGCCACCGACAGCTGTTAGTACACTTGAGTAAAATCATCCATGTCAAGGCAAAAGAGGGAATATCGAAGTCTTGTGCTGCTTCTGTGTACAAATAGGGGCACACCTTCCTGCCTACAAGCCTACTGTGAATCGGTAAGCAGCTCGCATTTAGGATACCTTGCTAACGAGCTAGCCGCCGCTAGCTGCTTGCCTCGCTAACGCTAAGTGATGATCTATTCGACTCGGAGCTGATATTAACGTGTGCACCGGCTAGTGTGCAGCAGCAGCGTGGCCCTTATCTAGCTCATCGGTCGCATGCATTGCTATGCCAGCAGTCTGCTGCAGTTATACAGCCAACATCGATGGCTAACACTAGAGGTTATTATCGTTAACTATGTAGCTACCGTTAGCATATCGCTCTGTGTGACTGTCTGCTGAGGGGGTGTTGAATTTAAGCACTCTTGTCCACCCGTTTCAAGGGTATCTAAATAACCTTAATCTCCCCCTGAGAGGTTAGGAGCTACAGTCCACACCTGAAGTTAAATATTTCATATTTACTTAAGATTATGGGTCGTGTGCAATGATGTCAACAACAGCAGACAAATAATGGGTTGTCACATACTTTCCACAAAGCTGATCTCATCCTCAGACGATTCCAGGATGCTATTGACTTTTATAATTGTATATGACCTAAATGTAATCCAAAGCAGCGGCGACTGTTTTAGACTGAGACTCATAAAGCGGCCACGCCTTTGTAACTGTATATTGCCATGTATAATTTTGTCGTGTTGCGCGACGCAAAACCATTTTAAACATTTCTTTCTTTCTTCATCTTCTTCTTTTTCTTCCTAAAAAAAAAAAAAGATCCAGCTGGCTCAGTGACAAGACCAGAGGACGTTGGCACCATTGTGTGCCAGTAGATTTCAAGATACTGGGATTTTTGAATCCAGGTACGTCCATAACAGGACATAGCAGGGTTTCCCCAAGGCAGCTGGTTAGCAGAGGTGGTTAAACTATTTGTGTGTAGCCATCCACCCAAAACCGAATTTTTTATTCACTTTGAAAAACACTCTTCACCAATCAGTCTGTTTAAATTAACTTATAGTTCTTTTGGCATCACATCTCATCTTCAGTGTAGTTAGCAGATGGCAGTTTAAATCTTTGCCTCACTGATTAAATATTTTTCCTTTGCTGAATGATGTGATACCACTACTCTTCTCATAAGCTAAATCATCTTTCCATCCATCTTTTACTTATCCAAATTAAGGTTGGTGGGGTGTGGGTGGCTGGAGCTAGTCCAGATAAGAGGCAGGGTACACCCTGGACAGGTTACCAATTTTTGCAGGGTTATTGCATAGAGACAGAACAACCATTCGCTAATCACTAATTAATCTGACCCCATTCATGACTTTGGCATGTGGGAGGAAGCTGGAGTACCTGGAGAACCCACAAAGACATAGAAATAACATGTAAAGGAAAGACAACAGTTCTATCAACTGCACCATTGTAGCGTTGTAAGCTTAATCAGCCAAACAATAATAAATATGTAAAAAAAAAAAAAAAATTTAAACAAAGAAAGAAACTGTGGGAAACCCTGTTGTGAACTAGTGGTTAAAGGCTTTGCTTGTAGCATGTTGTTTTTGTTCTGTTTTTCCTGACTCCTAATTATTCTGTCTGCTATATCTGTATTTCCACCAGAAGATGAACGGTCTGTCCATACGAGAGCTATGCTGCCTCTTCTGCTGCCCCCCATGCCCAAGCCGCATTGCAGCCAAACTGGCTTTCCTCCCCCCAGAGCCCACCTATGCTCTTCTCCCTGACCCAGATCCAGTTTCTGGGGCTGGAGCGGCATCTGGGTCCACGTCTGCGACTGGTCTCCCTTCTCTCGGAGCCCCTGGACTTCGCTCTCGACTCAGCACTGCTAGCGGAGGTGACAGAGGAGGCGGCGGCGGTGGTGTTGGAGGTGGTGGCGGTGGTGGAGGAGGAGGTGGTGGTAGCAGCAGTGGCAGTGGTGGTGGAAGCAGTGTTGGGAGTGAGGGCAGGTGGAAGCTGCATCTCACAGAGAGAGCAGAGTTCCAGTATTCACAGAGAGAGCTGGACGTGACGGATGTATTCCTGACCAGATCTAGCCGAGGAAACAGGGTTGGATGCATGTACATTCGCTGTGCCCCAAATGCCAGGTGAGAGGCACAGCAGCACCTGGAAACCATGAGACATTTTTTGGATAAGTGGATCACAACCTTGTGTGTCTGTATTTAGAATGCAGTTGTTTGTGGGATTTCACACCAACCCTGGGCCGCACAACTCGCTGCCTAACTTCCTTTTTTCCAATTTTTCTGCTTTGTCCCTCAGGTTCACTGTTCTGTTTTCCCACGGTAATGCAGTAGACCTGGGCCAGATGAGCAGTTTCTACATCGGATTAGGGACCCGCATCAACTGCAACATCTTCTCTTATGATTACTCAGGCTACGGCGTTAGCACTGGCAAGCCTTCTGAGAAGAACTTATATGCTGACATTGATGCTGCCTGGCACGCCCTGCGCTCAAGGTAAGAAGGCCCAAATTCAGTCCTTGGTGGGTCCAAACCTAATGGGCAGCAAGCATGAAATGCCATTTAAGTTTTTAAGGGCCACTTACATCACTGACTGGTAACTTTTTGAAAAAAACAAAACCCAAATAAACAAAAAAAACATTTGGTTGGCTCATGAAAGCTTTTTCCCTGCTGACCACAGTGGCTTCTCTCTGTCGTTCAGCCAGTGTAGTCACAGCTAAACAGTGGCTCGCAGTCAAACAGTAGGATGACATACTGTGCTCTACGTGAAGTGGTGCATCTAATATTCTTCTTTCTTACTTGTCCCTCTTGTTTATCTGCTGCCATCATAGTTAATGAGCCTAATGTTGGTAGAAAATTAACATTTCCAGATGGCACCGCAGAGGACGCTGAACAAATAAAACAAGATTCTGGTTTATTTCAACATTTTATTTTTGTGCTTTTCAACAAGTTTTCCCCCAAACTTTTTTACATGCATGAATCCTTTTTGTTTTTATTTATTTTTTTCTTGTTCACGCGAATCATTTTCTTTTCTTTCCCCATCCTGCCAGCTGGCCTAATCACCCTGCCAACTGTGCAAACTGTGAGTGTAACTAGCAATTACAGCAAACAGTAAACAGATTAACTACTGTAACTCAAGCTTATGTGTGCAAGCATAAAAAAACGCTTTAACTTTGCACAGCGTGTTCTCTCTTTAATATTCAGGGGTGGAAGAAAACCGTTCAGAGCACGAGTCTGAAAATTAGCGTTTATCTGGACATGAGAAGTTTCACACTTGTACACTGTGCTCAACATATTTCTGTGTTCAGTGTTTGCACTTGCATAGCATTTGTTAACCTGAGGTAATGTGGTTCCTCTTCACCCACTCTCACACCTGATGGCGACTGTGCGGGATCAGGACAAACTTGCAGTCAGTGTTTTGTCTTGTGGAGGAGCTGGGAATAAAACCACCAACTCTCTGATTAGGGGACAGGCTGTGTCACTTATTGCCAAAATTTATTGTGAAACGTGAATTTTTGTGTCTCAGGTACGGCATCAGCCCTGAGAATATCATCCTGTACGGACAGAGCATCGGCACGGTGCCTACAGTCGATTTGGCATCGCGGTTTGAGTGTGCTGCTGTGGTCCTCCACTCTCCTCTCACCTCCGGCATGAGGGTTGCCTTCCCCGACACTAAGAAAACATATTGCTTTGATGCTTTTCCAAAGTAAGTTCACTTCCCAAGACTGCAAACCTGAAGACTGTCGATTTGATTACTTGGAAGTCATTTAGAATTAAGTGAATTATTACAGTTTAATTAAGTGAAAAGGAAACATGACTAGCGTCTCAGTTCTTTTCTGAAGCAGAATTAGTCCATCTGTATGTTCTAACTTCTTAACAGTGTTGATTGTTGCAATAGAGCGATAGTTTGAGACATCATATTTTAAATTCAGTTCATTTAAAAGGTACAGAGCATGTGTTAATGAACATATCGATATAAATATGCCTGGATTAGCCACAAAGCTACTTTTATATATAGTCCCTTGCAGGATATTAACACTTTATTTCTAAATGGTGATGTATAGCAGTGTGATGTGGTCTGTTGAAGATATTTTCATAGACTTGATAGGACTGCTTGGAAAAAGCAGATGCACAGGGGGTTTTATTTATTATTTTGTTAATGTTCATTTTAAATCCTCGTACTTGCTCATTGCTCTGTAAATGTTTTTTTTTTAATGAAAGATTGGAAAATTGTACTGTTTTACAACCAAATCGAATGATACAGAGTTTAACCATGTTTCGATTGTTGCTGAAATTATTAGCATTTAGATAGATTGCAGAGAAACCTTCAGAATGACCACATGCTGTTCTTTGTTACAGAAGAAATTAAAAATCTTATAGAACCACCGGTTTCAAATGCAGATCCTCAAAAAAGAAAAAGAGATTAGATGTAAAATCAATCTGCATGCCATAAGACGTGCTGAGACAAATGCATTACAATGGGACAGAGAAATTGATTCCGTTCTCTGCATTTTCTGTAAATATTCTTCCAGCATCGAGAAGGTGTCAAAGATCCCATCTCCAGTGCTTATCATTCACGGTACAGAGGACGAGGTGATCGACTTCTCCCACGGCCTGGCTCTGTTCGAGCGCTGTCCCAAGGCCGTGGAGCCGCTCTGGGTGGAGGGAGCGGGCCACAACGACATTGAGCTTTACAGTCAGTACCTGGAGAGGCTACGACGCTTTATTAACCAGGACCTGGCTGCACAGCATGCCTGAGAAACACACAGCCTCTCTGTGTTTGTATGAATGAGACTGTGTGTGTGTATTTGTGAATACGTGGGGGGGTGGGTGGATATAGGCATGTTTGCATAGAAATATGGGTGAAGGGAGGGGGGGGCTCTAAAGGGGTTGTGTGATTTTTGGTCACATCTGTGTGTCTTGAAGCAGCACACCTTCAGGTTAAACACAAACACAAACTATGTTCTGTTTCCTGTTTTAAAGGTTAGAACATTTTTAATAAGGATAGATGACACTACAGTAGATAAAGAAACAACCTCACAGGTGCAGTTTTTAATGAGGGAAGAGTTTGATTTGCAGCTTTAAAATGTCTTCACCTGGTTCACGGTGTGCGTTGTCGCAAAAAAAGGCATACAGATGTAATGGTGAAGTGTCTGGTGGTGAATGTGTGTGCTAACACTGTGAGTGTTGCTTGTATAGTCATACCCCCATGGACCTATGACACCTGAATAATGTGTTCACACGTTTGTGTGTGGGTGAGCGCTGATAGAAATGAAGGACATCCTGATGACTTGGACATCTGAGAGTGGAGGAGGCTTATGGAGATTTATCAGATATTGGTGTTTTTTTGTTTGTTTTGTTTTCTGTGTCTGTATGTATGAAGAATACCTCCACAGCTTGACCAGTTCTCTCTCCTGTGGACAAACACTGGTCAAGCACGTGCACCCTTCCTCCTCCCCTCCTTGTTTACTGTTAATGAACATCCATCTGACTGCCAGGGCATTTACCAAGTTGTCCAGCAAACACTACCCTCCTCCTTTTTTGTGTGGTTTTGGGGGTCCATCTCCTGTCCTTTGGTGTCAGTTATGGTGGAAATGCAAGGGACAAGCCTGGAGTACTGTCACAGTGTTATGGCTCTTAGGTGTCTCATACATTTCTTTTCTTATTTTGTCTCCAAAAAGATCAAAGAATGGTGAGCCTCCCTGTTATTTCCCGGCTGTTACATTTGACTGTCTGCAGAATTGCAGCTACATGCCACAGGGAACTATTTTAATTTCTTTTTTTTCATGTATAGTTTGACATTTTTCATACTCATTAATAAGTGGTTGAAATGGAAATAAGCCTGTCAGAAGGCACATTAACAATACTGCTATAGAAAAGCAGGTCTACTCAGTATTTCTCACCTCGCATTTTAACAGAAATCTGTTGCCCATCAGGTACTAATGAATGACGTTAAGAGGTTGGAGTGCATGGGTTTGGCAAGATTTAAGGAAAGGTTTGGCAATTTGGGACACACATACAATTGTCCCAGAAGGTGACTGCACCCAGAAAAGAAGTTGTCCAGCCTGTAACACCCCATAAAACAACTGCATGTCACATACAAAGGGTTATATAGTAAGGTTTATAGTGGCTGCTGAGTGGATTTTGTCACCTTTGCTTAGAGCCAGGCTGGCTTCCCCTCCACTTTTCCAGTCTTACTTGTAAGCTGGTAATTGCTGGTTATAGCTTCACATATATATACACAGGTGTGTCATTCATCTCATGTGACTTCCAGCAACAACAACGACAAAAAAAGAAGCAAATATGCACATTTAGCAGATGTCAGATTGTACATTTTAAGCCTGGAGTGCAGCTGTTGAGAAGGTTGTGAATAATTGTAGTTTCTTCTGGTGAATTGTGGAGATTGATGCTCTGGTTGGATTCAGAGGCTCTAAAGGAATAAGGAGACAAAATAGCTGCTCATTTCCCCCTAAACCATAAGATGTTATGTTCATTTTATTCTGAATTACCGTGCTTCATTAGAAGTGTACTGAGAATTTGTAGTCTTACAGCACAAGTTGATTTCGATGTCTTGTTACCGTAGCACTCATCACCAGGGTTAGTCAGCCTCCGCACATTTTAAAAAAAAATTTTTGTAGCGTGTTTTTGTTGTTGTTTTATTTCTCGTCATGATTGTAATGTGTTTGTTTTAGAATGGGCCATGGGTTGTTTCAGAACCACGCATGTTAATGGTAAAGGCTAACAGTGCGATTCGGATCAGGTTGCCGTGAAGGGAGATCATGTCTACTAGCTCTGGTTTAACCTCCGTGGCCCTAAATGTACAGGAGCTCTTTTATGGGTGGCAGCACGCTTCATGTGTGACACAAGCCATATTTGAGCCTCTCACTGTTGGTGTGGTGCAGGTTCCACCACACACACAGACACACACACACACATACACACACCTTTGCACATCATCACACACATACACACACCCGCACACACACACATACTGTCTCATACAGTATATTTACACATTTATATATATCAGATCAAGCATGACGAAAGCAGGTCTTAAGTTCAGCACTATTGTACAAAGTATCCAAAGTGTAATAAGGGTATAAAATGTAAGTTTCTGTGTCTTCTTCATTACTATAGAGTGTGTTCTAAAGGCCAGCATCAAAGATACAAGAGTCCTGTTTGGACTAACAGGCCCTGAAAAAAAAGCATGAGAAGGTGCCTACTGCACAGCAGACCCGCCGGTGTCAGTGATAGCAGCTGCGTTTTGTCAAAGGGAACATTTACTGAACTAGCACTGATCTGATTACTTCATTTTGGGAGTACCAGTGGGGCTTGGTAAGCAGCGGAGCAGAATTACTGAACACCACTCAACTTCCTGTTAATTGTTTTTAAACTGGGGAATATTCCCGGTTTCATCTTGTGGCTTTTTTTTTTTTTTTTTTTTTTTTTTCTGTCTGATATTTGAATAACGGAAAACTGCTACCTTCTCGAACCAGGGATCTGAACTGTCGGATGAATTTGAGAGTTATTTATTTCCTCTCTCTCTCTCTAGAAGTAAACAGTGTCTTTGAGTTTTTCGTTGACAGGTCGAGTTATCAGGGAATCCTCTGTATCCACATCTCACTCATGGGGTCAAAGAAACTGTGTGGAAACCTACCGTTTTATTGATGCACCACTATAGTTGATGTACATTGTATCCTCTGGCCTTGAATGTTTATTGATGTGGTGGGGGTTCGCGGGTGGGGTGGGGCGGGGGTAACAGTGGGGAAAAAACCGAAACTGTATGCATGTCTGTTGTGTTTTGCGGAGCAAATGAGGGGGTGGTTCATTATCTATCGTGTAGTCTGCGGGAGGGTAAAGCTGAACTCACGGCATTGAAACATTGAAGCGCTTTTTAAAAATGAAAAAAAAAAAGGGACATTTGAATTTTTTTATCGCTGATACTAACTGATGTGTTGTTGAGTTTTGTGCTAGAGTGGGGCAGTGGCAGGCGGGCGGGCGGGTGGGGCTAGATAATATTAGTGGACTGTTTATATGGTTACTGTACTTACCTATTCTATTCTTTGTATTATGATTTGTAATTTTATGTTGCTTTTTTTGAACTGAGAATATGATGTAATGAAATTAATTCATGGGACTGAATCTTGACCTTTTTATGGACAACAAAATAAAATCACTTATTTACAAAAAGATACAATTGGTAGGGTTGATTTTAGACAGTCATTGCATTTTTCCAAAGTCAATAAGTTAATAGGTTGGAGTACAAGACCTGAGAGGCAGCGTTTGAAAAATTACAGTACATATTGACATAATAAAAAAATAATTTCCCCCAGGGATCAATAAAGTATTCTGATTCTGATTCATAAAGATTTGAAAGACATGTAGAGCTTTAAATAAAAATAGCATGTAATATAATTTATATTGCATTTGCACTTTATCTAAAACTTATGTACCTAAATATAGTTTGACACATATAAGGTACTGCGCAAGAGTCTCGAGCTGTCCCTCAGTTCTTTATATTTTGCTTCCAAGCAGTCAGACTCTCATTGAACCTTTTCTTGAGAAATAATTCTCCAGGCTTTCTCAAAGTCTTTGGACGTTTTCAGTCTGGCCCTTGTCCCTGGCCATTTTCAATTTGTTCTTATCTCTAAGAAAATGCCAACAATAACACAGTTTAACTAGCATAAAATAGTTTTTTGGGGGGTACAAGGTGATTCTCAAAGAACTATTAGCCAAAAATCACAGCATATCTCTGCATGGTGTGCAGTGTGCTTTTAAAGATTTGTAGGAAACTGACAAGTGTCAGGCCTAAAAAAAAACTATTGATGAGCAGTTGAAACTCTGCCCTTAATAAACAGCAGAGAGCTGACCTGGACCTGATCAGAAATGGTCTCAGTGGAAGGATGGCTGTCAAGAAGCTGTTCTTAATGAAGAGAAATGGAGAAAAGGCTGAGTTATGGCAAATTACATGCAGAAAAATGCATTTTAGAAAGTGTCTGATTGCTACAGCATCGTTTTTCAGCCCGACAATGATCCCAAACACACTACCATTGCAGGAAAAGCAAACCTGTACAGAAAAACTAACAATGAAACACTATCAGTCATGGATTGGCCTCAACATTATTGAAGCAGTGCAGGAACATCTTGACAGAACAAAACACAAGGCAGCCAATATCCAAAGAAGAGCTTTGAATGTCCTTCAAGAAGCCTGGAGAACTATTCCTGAAGACTACTTAAATTAATTACAAGAAAGCTGCCTGTGTTGAAGAATAAAGGTGATCATAACAAATATTGATTTTAACCCTTGTTAGAATTCTGTCGTTGCCTTTCCATTTATATTGGCAAATTCAAATAAATTGCATAAACTTTCCATTTTCCTGCCAAAATAGAAAGAAACAAAAGGTGGTTGGAGACTTTTGCACAGTACTGTTTACTACATACAATTTATGAAGGGTTGGGCATGAGTCATGGAGCAGTCAAGGAAAACACTGGCCAAAATGTGCACAAGCCCTGTATGAAATAAGTTTAATGATGGGACTAATGAACCACTCACTGACTGTGTTTAAATATCAGAGCCTCAAGTCGGTGTGAAAGTGCAGTGAGTGCAACTGAAACAAATCTCATCTCTCGTCTGCGTTTAATGGAAGCGACTGCCCTCTGCTGGCTAATTCTTGTCATTACCAGCCTTCTTCTAAAGCATGCCTACGGATTCCAGCAGTTCATGAGCGCAATATGGGGCCCTAAATTAATTCTTTAACATCAATTTAAATCAAGTAACAAATTGCTTCATTTATACTCTTCTTCATCTTCAGTTTGTTGTCAATGTTGCAGATTGTGTTGATTCCAGGAAAAAAAAAAGAAAAAAAGAAAAAGGACAGCCAACTACTGCTAGCTGAGCTCAGCCGTTTATCAGCCAGCAAATAAACATGGCTTCAGCAGACTGTCTCCATATGGCTCCATGCAGGAGAGCCTCCCCTCACTTTCTGATCAGTCAGCAGAGAATCAATGTGCTCCTAACAGAAAATATTGTCCTCCATCGGTCATCCACGTCGTTCACCACATGTGGCCTCGATTCAGACACACCAACGCTGACCTCCGCCCTCTGTAGAACATCGTGCTACCACAGGAGCTCCATGTCTACTCAGTTTGTGTGCAATACTGAACATTTCTTTGGACAAACAACAGCAGAACAATGGTACAGTATGTACAAAAAGGATCATAGCAGTCAAAGATCTCAGCCAACAGCTATGTTTCCTGGTACCTGGTTAAAATAAAACAAGGAGCAAGCATGAGACAGAGAGCAGTGGTGGGGCATGTACTAATCTTTTAATAAAGTAAAGTGGCAATCTTACTATATGAAAATGCAAATGAAACTCCCATGTGCTTGAAATGGTATGTAATAAAAAAATACTGAAAATGTAAAAACAAAGTCTTTAACTGCTTCAGGTTGACTCTAATTATAGATGCAAGCCAGTTAAAGTGGAGATAATTTGAACTTAAAATGCGAGGTAGCTCAGCATCTAATTATGCCTCGTACGGCGTAATGACATGTTTTCCATGAACAAATCGACATCTAAACACAGCCTCACAAAATCAGAGCAAAAATAAAAAAGCTGAATATTTTCCTCTAAAACTAGAGGACAGTATCGATACATTTTGAGTATTTTGCCCATGTAACTTATTACATCCATTCCCATTACTAAAACAATTTAACTACAATGAGATTCAGGCGTATTTTCCAGCCTGTTGCAAAGCATCATTTCACTGCCTACAGTTTAAAATGCATAATCCCGAGTGGGTGTGATTCTCCTTGGAAGCCTATTCTTTTCCTTGTGTCATTGTTAAGAACCAGTAAAACTGGTCTCCAAAAAAAAAGTCTCCAAAAACCGGTTTGAGACACCCCCCCCCCCTTCCTCAACAGATTTCTTTTTGTGGCTTCCCCTTTGCGTGCATGTGTCAACTCACTCTCTGTGATGTGAAGACCAGTCAGTCAAAGCTCCCAAAGAGTTCAGCTGCTCCTGCAGCGCTAAAATCCTTAGCCCGATGTATCCGGACACCAACAGGAGCAACACCAGCCTACAAACACCCACAGTAAAGTCTTGAATGTGTGTTGTGCAGGAAGAACTACAGCCTGAGAGTCTAGGATGAGTACATGTTGTACAGGACTAACAGCAGGATATCAGAGACTTGGATCTGTGTGCAGCCTTGATAACATTTCCACAACCAAGGTTTAGATATTTGTCTTTCCTGGAGAGTTTGCAGCCATTCCAGTAAATCAGTATGAGAAAAAAAAGCATGCCAAGATCCAGTAGATGTGTGAGTGCTTTTGCAGTTTTATACCTCAAAAATATGAATTTTGGTCTGCTGAAAAATTCTACATAAAGCAATAGCTCATGGTCCTTTTTTCCCTTCAAACCTTCAGTGTTTTAGGATGTACAGTCAGTTTCAGTCAAACTCACAGCTGTGACTAGCACTAGGAAGGCCCAGGCTTCTACCTTTCTACCTTTAAAACCCGCCACCAGCCAAATGGCTGGTAGGCTTTTAGCTAAGCTTTAGCTTCAGGCAAGTGGAAGCTAAATTGGCTAGTCATTCATATGTAAATTGGGTTGTTACCTGGGAATTCTGGAGGGAGGGGAGTGGGGGTGTGTGGATGAGGGGGTGGGGGAGCTGCTAAAAGCGGTGAGCTTCCTTTTGTTTCATCTTGATGCATTCTCAATCATCCAGGGAAACAAATCTCCAAAAGTCACCAACTTGGAGTGTTTCAGTTTGCCATCTTAGGGAGAAATCAACACACATGGGTGTATGTCCTTTGTTGCTGAGATTTATTGATAAAAACAGTACAAAAAATCAACCATTTGTACACATTTTTACAAATAATTATAAAAAGTGAGTGAGTACATTTCAACATTTTCAGCAATCACTCACAATCCTGGCACTGCCATGGTATCTGTAGTCTGCATTTACCTTGGCTTGGCTTCCTGATCAATTGTCCACTACCAAAAGGAAGCCAAGCCCTGTGATCACACCTTGTTTTGTTGTAAAGGGTGGCAGGGCTTGGCTTCCTTTTGGTAGTGGAGCATTGATCAGTCGTCCATTGTGGCATCAATGTGATCACACCTTGTTTTGTTGTAAAGGGTGGCAGGGCTTGGCTTCCTTTTGGTAGTGGAGCATTGATCAGTCGTCCATTGTGGCATCAATGTGATCACACCTTGTTTTGTTGTAAAGGGTGGCAGGGCTTGGCTTCCTTTTGGTAGTGGAGCATTGATCAGTCGTCCATTGTGGCATCAATGTGATCACACCTTGTTTTGTTGTAAAGGGTGGCAGGGCTTGGCTTCCTTTTGGTAGTGGACAATTGATCAGGAAGCCAAGCCAAGGTAAATGCAGACTACAGATACCATGGCAGTGCCAGGATTGTGAGTGATTGCTGAAAATGTTGAAATGTACTCACTCACTTTTTATAATTATTTGTAAAAATGTGTACAAATGGTTGATTTTTTGTACTGTTTTTATCAATAAATCTCAGCAACAAAGGACATACACCCATGTGTGTTGATTTCTCCCTAAGATGGCAAACTGAAACACTCCAAGTTGGTGACTTTTGGAGATTTGTTTCCCTGGATGATTGAGAATGCATCAAGATGAAACAAAAGGAAGCTCACCGCTTTTAGCAGCTCCCCCACCCCCTCATCCACACACCCCCACTCCCCTCCCTCCAGAATTCCCAGGTAACAACCCAATTTACATATGAATGACTAGCCAATTTAGCTTCCACTTGCCTGAAGCTAAAGCTTAGCTAAAAGCCTACCAGCCATTTGGCTGCTCTCCGGGTTTTAAAGGTAGAAAAGCCAAATGGCTGGGCTCTGGGCCTTCCTAGTGCTAGAATCGTGTTGTCATGGACCCTGGGTTTTGTGTTTTTATGTGATTTCTTCTGATTTGAGAAGTGATTCATGTTTAATTATTTATAGTTTCCTGCTTTTACCCCCTTAAAGTTGATTCTGTTTATCTGGACGTAACGTTTTCAGTGGGAGAAACGTTTCATCACTCATCCAAGTGACGTCTACAGTCTCTGCTGACTGCAGGTTTCCCCAACCCCAACCACTGATCAAAGACCTTGAGCAGTGGTTGCTGATCAGTGGTCATGACAATTTGCATATTAATGATCAAGAAGCTGACCTCACAGCCTAATGTTCCTTCAGTGGTGCTAGTTTCAGTCATTGTGCAAATGTACTGTTTATAAGATTGGGGAAACCTGCTGAGAGTACAGAAGTCACTTGGATGAGCGACGAAATGTTTCTCCCACCAAAAATGTTACGTCCAGATGAACAGAATCAACTTTTTTTGGATTTCCTTACCTGGATGATTGAGCATGCATCAAGAAAACTTTTCCCTTTAGTTCCTAGTTAACCTAGATGACCTAGTTGACCTAGATGACCTCGGACTAATTAGTTCCTTTTTTGTGTTCCCATCATGTTCCTTCAGTCTTGTCTGTATGTTTGTCTTTTTGTTTCACTTTAATCTGATCTCCCTGTACAGTTTTGTCTCTTGTTTCCTGTTGTATTTTGCTCATCTTATTTCTCTGTGTCATGTTTCACGTTTTACTTCCTTTGTCTTGTTTTGTTGATTAGTTTCAGCTGCCCTCCCACCTGTTTCCGCTCCCCTCATTATTATAGTTAACTAAATATAGAGGAAATATCCTGGGTTTTATTATCTGTTAGTTCGGTAAAAATTTTAATACGGCTTTCCTGATGAGACGTTGATTGATGCCTTTATTGAGACAAGACCGTGAGGGAATTGCTTTTAAAACGTTCCGTGTCTTTATTGTAATACCTACACTGATTTTCCTAAATCTCGCCTCTGACATATGTCACTCATACAAGATAAAACTAAGACTGAAATGGATAAAAACTACACTAAGGGTAAACATTTAAAAAGAATAAAAGAAATAACTGAAAGGTGAAAATCTACGCTGGAAACTAAACTGAAATAAAAACAAAAAGTCAAAATCAAAGAAAAATAAAAGCTAATTAGAAAATGTGAACTTATAATAACTCTGGTCGGAGTCCCTGGATGTTGTGTTTCCTTACCCTGTGTTGTCCCTAAAGATCTTTTTGCACTCTTGTGTATTACCAGCGATAAAGCCGATTTTTGAATTTATTCCTGTTTCCCTGAGTCCTGCGTTCAGGTCCACAATCTGCCTTCCACATAGCTGGTCTATAACACAGAAGCTGGGTGAAGGCGCCGTCTTTAAATTTCTAATCTCCTTCCACATCGTTACTGTTGAGATGACCCTAATGGTACATCATGTTTTCTTCCTTCTACAAAGAAACTGCTCACTACAGATTTCAAGCAGTATTTATCTATGAATCTGAAAACTATACTCACAGCACCATGTAGATGTGGAAGACAACACTGAGAGTCTTAAGTTCTGGCAGTTGTGCAATGAACCTCCAAATCCACAGTCCAGCTGACATAGACCAAAAAAACAAATAAAAAAAATTAATACTTGTTCTACAATCACACGACTCTGTATGGCCGCAACATGTGTGTGTTTGTATTTGAATACACACCGCTGTCTTCTTCATCTATTATGCTGTTTTGACGAGTGGAGTTGGCTGTGCTGGGGCCTGAAAAGACATTAAGACAAGTAAGCTCAGCAATTAAACCCCTTAATGTAATTTTTTCAAATAGAAAAGTGAACTTTAACAGTTAAAGTCAAAACCATTAAGCGGTGATGATCACCCATCAGTGCTCTTTAGTGTCTTTCCTTTACCTTCACTGGACGTCTGAAGAAAGCTGGTATCAAGAGAGTCACTGCTCGGAAAATCTACACGGTCGTCCAAACTGGAAAAACTGGAGAATTGCTGACAAAGAGAGAGATGCCATAAGATAATTTATCACTACGCAGTATGGCAAGATAGTCGCTAAGCTGCTACAAGATTCCTGCAGCTGCTGAGCGTCAAACCTACCGGATTGTGAGCTTCGTTCTCTGCAACGGCCAGATGAGGGCTGCTGTTTACAGCCTCCGCCTGTTCGAAACAAATGAAAAACAAGTTCAGAAAAAAACAACAGCTCGTGTTAGCCTGAGAAATGATGCCTGCACCTGCATGTGTGTCCGGGGAGCAGCAGCAGTACCTGCGCATATGAGCACACACTTTGGAGGAGTTTGTAACACTTCTCACGGTTTCTCAAAGACACAAACGAGTACTGAGGGAGAGAAAACAAACAAGCAGAGGAAAGGCTTAAATCTCAGTGTTTCCCCGGAAAGTTAATCTGCAATGTTAGCTCGACAAGCTGTCAGGCTCACTGCAGGAGGCCTGATCACAGTTAACACACTGTCCATCATTTCCTTTTACCAGCTGCTAAACCAACCGGTACATTTGTGTCAAGTCAAGAATGAACACTTATTTTTGGAGATCTCGTCATTTATAAATAAATGAATGCTACCAGATGCTACATTGTGCTGCTGGTTTCTAAATGAATTTTGCGCGTACACAGTAGACAAAGTAAAACACATATTAAGGAACACATAATACACATTATAAAAGGTAAAAACTACACAACAAGCAGTCTGAGAAAACAAATGTCCACCAAGGCAGCTCACTCACTGAGCAGCGTTTACTTCTAAGGGAATAATATAGATTTTTCTGTACATTCATCTTGTTTTCTTTGTTCTTTTTAAACATTAAGAATTTTGTAGTGCAGACTTCTGTTAATTGGCCTGTTTCAACCTATTTTAATTATTTTCATTGTTTTTTTTATTTATTTGGAAACACTACATGTGTAATATTTGTTTTATTGTTTAGTAAAAAAAAATTACCCATTAATTACCAAATATAAAGTGAAAAAAGTTTTGTATTTAAACGGTTATAACCTGTTATTCTAATGTACGTAAGAAAGTCATAATAAAATTATGTCCTTGGTGGATGTAAGCCAAATTTTAAATGACTGTTAGCATGACCTCAGTCTACACCTCTACAGAGTTTGATCAGAATTAATTCAGAATTTTTTGAGCTATCGTGTTTACAGACAGAATGACATGCACGCATGCAAAATGCTAACACAAGCATAACCTGTGTGGTGGAGGTAACCAAAACCTCCCGATCATCCATGCTTACACGAATCAACTTAGCTGAACTCAAAAGTATCCAGTTAAAAAATTATGTTTTCAGTTTTTTGAGGCCCTGCGATAAACTGGCGACCTGTTTGAGGTGTACCCCGCCTCTCGCCCTGTGGTAGCTGGGCGACCCTGATAAGGATAAGTGGAAGAAAAGTGCTGGATGGAGTTCTTTGAGTTGTAGGTAAGAAGTTCAACAATAAAGAAAGGTTTCTGCTTTCACAACTATAATTCCCTTTAGATGTAAACTTCGTCATTGAGGCCAGAAACCCTGACAGGGTTCCCCGTGATACTGAGCACCAAAGCAGCCAGCTTATTAGAGAGCAAGTTAAGTTTCTGATAGCTTTTGATTTAAATACTTAACCGCAGAACTACACTTTACATCTGTAATGCAAAGACTCAACTGCTACTTTTAAAGGTGTGTGCTGACCTTCTCTTCAGCAGTCTGTATAGAAAGCATAGACAGGGCTGAGCCATGTTTCTTCACATCCTTTATGCTGGAAACAGGAATCACCACCTGCAATGTATGAATGGTAATGAGTGTGGTTTTCTTTAGAAACTTACAGAGCTCATTACAGTAAAATGACATGCCAAACGTTCACAAAGTGAAACAAGCAGAAACAAACCCCAGAGCAAGTTGCTGTGTCGTTCTCTCTTCAGGTATGATAAATGCTAAAAATCCTAGTGAAATACCAGGATTTGGACTTGTAATGCTGACTGCTCCTCTGTATCTTTATCTAGAAAATCCAAATGATCTCCCTTTGATTGTAATTTTGCAGCTGGGAAAGTCCAAGTACTGCAGCTCCTGCCATCACATTTCAGTGTGTGGCGTAAGTTTGAGTTACCTTGGTGTCTTTGAGCAGCACAGATGAGTAGAAACACACATGGTTCTGAGAAACAAAGAGTTTTCCGTGATACAGCACTTCCTTCTGCAGGGAACACGTGAAAGCTGCAACAGATACACACAGTTCGAAGGCATTAGGTCACTGTTTCTAAGGTGATACCCACACAACACCAGAGCCATGACTGCTGAAACATTTACTGAAGCGTTTCGGCCGTGCAGTCACCCCAGACCGCTTGGAAAACAAAGCATTAAGTGGCACTTCATCTGGCAGCAAAGACATCGGGGACACTCTGCGAAGCCATTTCCATAATCAATATTCGCAAATGAGTTACAACCTCTGGACCTCAGCTCAGCTCACCGTGTGCCAGGCTGTCCCACACAGGAATCTCTGGAAACAGCTTGTTGAAGCTTTTATTGTGCTTGAAGTACTGCAGGGAATAAAGAAACAAAAGGTTTTCATTCAGACTTGTTTCAGATACAGAAGAAGAAGAATCAGGTTTGTTAACTGACTTCGAGACCTGCACTCAGCATCAGTATACAAACTTTTGAGCTGCCAAGCTTGTCATCAAACATTTACTTATTTAAACCCTCTAGCAGTTAGAATTTGCTTTGTCTCTGAATACCTGGTAAATGGCCAATAACCAGCCTGCATTGAACTCTAGTTTAGATCACTCGTGGCTCTAAATTGTCTACTTCCTCATTCATGTAGTTGATAACCATGTGTATCTGATGTTACATTGTAAAGCTTTCCCACCTGGGATGTCCGAAAATGCTACGAGAAACTAGCTTGAAACTCAGCCCTGAAGCAAGAAGATAAATAACAACCTAAAGGTAACCACAAAGCCCCTTAAATCCAAGTAGAGCGTCATATTCAGGTAGGTTTCTTGCATTCACTTTGTCACATTGCTTTCATGTTGGAACATAATGCATTGCCACTGTGAAAACATGATTCATGGCCGCCTCAGTTCCTGTGCTGTGAATAAAAGGGAACAAGAAGGAGCAGGGTAAAGGGAAGCAGGCTTACGTGATCATCTGATCGCTGAAGATTCTCCTCTGCTATGGTCTGCTCTCTGATGACACAAAGGCACAATAGTAACACAAATGAGATAAGGATGTTTTCAGGGAGATATCTGACAGTCTGTGCAGCTTTAACATTTTAAACCATCCAATACTTAGTAAATACCCCCCCCAACCCTGTGTAGTGATGAAGGAAGACTCTACCTCAGGGCCATGTTGGAGTCAAGGCTGTGATTTAGTTGGCCCTCCAGTTGTACTGCGTCCAGCATCGTGCTCTGTTTATTTTTCTTTGTACTAGATCTAAAACTGCTTCTTCTCGTGCCAAAAATATCACTTCCTTCCACGATACTGTCCCAAGAGACCAGGATATAAATGTCAGACTGATGATCCAGCTTTTATATTACCCACAGACACACGCTATCAATATAGAACACCAAAAAGGTAATGAAATCACAGCAAAATAGAAATTAATGCATTTCTCCCTGATGGATGGGTGCCAGCTCCTGCGTGGCGATGGGGAAAATGTTACAATCTTCAGCTATTTTGTTTGCATCAGTCACAGAATGACTTTTCACAACGATGAATGGAGCTCATCAACAGGTACAAGAAAGATCTGTTCGCCATCAAAGCACTCTTGAACATTAACAAGGTACAAGAAAATAATATGCTGTTCCTACACTCTCTTCCAAGTCCTTGAGCAGCCTTTTAAGCACCAGCTGTGCCAACTTTCTGACTGTCTGCCTCGCAGACCGGTGGTTAGTCTGCTGTCTCCGGGCAACTGACTTGGCTCTCCGGAGGATGGTTTTACTTTTGCAAAAGCAGCCGCCACAAAGCCCGAGCACAATGAAAAACTGTACTCTACAGCTGGTATTTAGAGTGGCTTTTTGTTTTTACACTGCACGCTTAAAAAGTCAATATCACTGTCAACCGATAAAACATGTACATTAGGCACAAAGGAGGAAATGTGATAAGATAAACACTCACCCAGAGCTGTCCAGTGAGAATTTCCTGTTTTTCAGAGTCATGATGGAACATAAACAATTCCGGCTCACGCACACACAAAGTCATACACTCGAATACATAGTGTAACTGTATAACTTTATGTCTGTAATCCACGTTTACTGGCTCTGTGCAGGGCTTTGCTTCTCTTGTATTTCCTGGAAATGACTCTAAATCACCAAGGGCCAGGTGAACACAGATGAGAGAAAAAACAAAGGACAAAGACAGCCTCCTGACGGCTGCCTTTTAATGTTAACCAATTAGCTGTGAGAGGTGGAGCTTTGCATAACAAAACCAATCAGTGAAGGAAGGAGGAAAATCTACACTGATGCAGAGTTTGCTCCTCATAGGAAGATCTTTCTATGGGCGGCACTGTCTATGTTCACCCTTTGACTTAGAGACACACCTTCTAGACCCACACGCATCAGCACACACAATGAGAAGGTATGCAGAGACAACCGTCATGAGATTTAGATATGACAGTAACATTGTTGTCTGTCATGCAAAACCTTCAGCCTGCATAGATTAATATCACATGGAAAGAATGACGGACACACAGCAGAGGATAGCGTGACATGACATATTTTTATGTAAATATTGCATCACTGTACAGACAGTAGCTTAAAAAAGATACTGCCAACCGCCAGTGCTACCACTTTTGAAATCCTACGATGCTTACTTTTTGTGTTATTACATTTACAGGATTTTCCCAAAAAATGGACTTCTGAACTTTAGGACACTGAGATTCAAACTTGTCTGAGATTTTAGTAGATACGCCTATGGTATCAATTTGAAAATCTTACACCGCCACGTTCTCCAGTTATTGCATTCACAAGATTTTCTGAAAACCTGCCCTTTAACCTTAAGGCCAAGGTGTGCAAGGTGTCCAAAACTTGTCCAAGATTTTTGGTAAGAGAATTTTGAAAAATGTGAAAATCCTAGGTAACTTTCTTTTTAAATTATTGCATTCAGACGATTTTCAGAAAAGAGATTTGAAGATTTTTAGTCGATCCAGTCGATCCACCCATCGTATAAATACCGCAAAAAATTTCCAGGCCTATCTACATTAAAATGTTATTGGCCTTACTTTTTTGTTTTTCTTTCTCAAACTTGATTCAAACATAATCTTCAGAAAGTCATGTCTCCTTTCCTATAACATACCTGCAGCTTAGGCAAAGTTAAGGAAAATCCATAATATGATCCAAAAAGGCCCAAAAAGCACAGTGTACTATATGTAACATGAAGAAATACTGTTTGATTTTCCACAAAATTACACAGTGCTCAAAATGACTATATTACTTTGTATAATTAGTGTCTCCTTTCCTGTAAAATACCCAGTTTAGATACAACTTAAAATTAGTTATGCACAACTTAAATTTACTTACTGCATAATTATTTCCTTGTTTCTTGTAAAAATCTGACTTGTTCCAGTGTACCCACCTTTTAAATATAAGGCACATATAATTACCAGGGAGTTATACCAGGTAGTTAAATGGAAGACATGATTATAAAGTGTTACCAAATCATTTGGTCTTGAAGTAATGAAAAAGTAGAATTGCTGATGCTTGCTAACTTTTCCTTAAGAGTCTAAAAGAAAAAGCTCAACACTTTAATTAGTAATTTACAGCACAGGACTGTGGGTGATTTATGAATGTTGTTGCTGAAGGTGATTTAAAGACTGCAAAAGCTGAAGCTAGCGCCTTTTTCCTGATGTACATGATTCATTTGCTGTGTGTTTAATTTATATCGTTGTGTTTAGTTCATTAGTTACTGCACACTGTTCTTCCAATGGCACAGTTGATTTCACTGCACATTATCTAATAGGATGACAAATAATTTTTTGATAAAAGTCATTTTATACAGTTGTAAATAAAGTCCCTTTCTACCACCGTAACAGGTGACATTACACGTCTCCATTAATTTTCTTAATAGCATATCCAAGTTAGGGTGCAGGGGGTCCTGGGGCCAGAGGCAGACATATTGTATTTAAGTTGAATTTTCTTGAAATTAGCATTTATTTGAGTTTTATTTTATAATAAATTTGTAGTACTTTTACTCCCTACATTTTATCAGAAATGTCGGGTTCGTTTTTCCACAATAAATAAATAAATGCGAACAAATTATATATATGTATGTAAAAGAAGCAAGGTTGCAGGTAATTTTTCTAATAGCTCAGCAAATGTGGGCAAACACGCGACCTGTTTGTGTACAAAGGTGAAGTTAAAAGTAAAGGTTTCGCTCCTGTAGTTCCCAGACAGAGAAAAGAATGTGAGATAAAATCACTCCAAGATACAGAAAGATATCAGAAAGACAAAAGAGGAAGATACGAGATTATTTTTTAAACGTAAGCACTACTCATTTAGATTTGATAAACCAGTAATTTCAGTTGTTTTTTTTGTTTTTTTTGTACGGATATCGAAGCTACACAAGATTTGTTGCTGAAGTTATGTTGTTTATACAGTGAAACAGCAGGCAGTTTAACACAGGCGGAGGTATTGTGGCAAAGTTTACACTTATGCATTGTGTGAGACTTGTGCAGAGTGTCTGTGGTGTTCATGGTCAGAGTTAGGTTACGTTTAGATTCACTCACTGAATTCCACCTGTATATTAGCTTTATACTGTCTGGAGGCTAAAAATCAGCCGTGTTAGCTCATGCAACATCTTTCTTTCTTTTTTAAATGAATGTTATTCAAAAAGGGGCTGTCAGTATTGCCATTTGATGCATTGTACCAGAGTTAGCTGATAGCTAATTTCCATGCATGATTACACGTACAATAGATCACCATAATAAAATATCATAAAAAAAAATCGGCTTTGTTCACATTGGAAATTACTGTAGCTGTTTCTAACTGTTTTTCTCCACCTGCCAAACCCCACTTTAACCTCTGGGTCTATTCATTTTTCTATTTTAGCTTTGAAGGGAAGGTCACCCATCTACAATGCAGGCAACAGCAAAAATAGTTCCTTTTTTAAGTTTCTCTGCTTGTGTTCTACGCAACAGATGTTCAAGCTGGGTGCATTCATTAGAATTGGATCTAAGTTGCATTAATATTAATGTGACATGAGGTTCAGATGGCTTGGCAAATAAATAAAGATCTACTTTTTCTTGTATACTTTCAGTACTTCTTTACTTTGACTCGAGTGAACAAGTCGAATCAGTTTGACCATTTTTTAGAATTTTTAAGTCCATCTCACAGGGCTAATACCACACACACCTAAAGCCAATTTAAAATACCAAATTAAAGCAGCATGTCTCTGGAATATGGGACAAAAGTGGTGCAGACACAAAGAGAACTCACACAGAGAGGAGCCAAGCAGGAGGCTTCAGCTGCTGTTGGGAAATCGCACTAACCTCTGCACCCCGGTGCCATCTGCAGACCACCTTGCAAATTAATGAAATATTAGATTGTCAAAACAACTGTGCTCTTCTGCATCGCGGCATATTTTGATATGCGAGAGGGGGAAAGCACAGGTGTAAATAATGAAGCAATGTTTTCTTAATGAGATGTTGTAATGAAACAGAGCCACAACCTCTGAGAACTGAAACAAAAGTGTCTGCTCTGACAGAGGATCTTAGGAAATCTCTTTGTTTTTGTATACAAGTTCAAGAATGAAAATAAAGTTTATACAGTTGCATTTTCTAGTAATATGCAACACACTTTAGTATTTATTTCGCCCACTTATGTACTGCATGTACATGCAGAGTAATACTGCGTATTATGGAAGCAGTGAAGAAGTTCTTGCGGTAGAAGACTGTTTCTGTTATGAAGTATAAAATCAACTCAGGTTAAGGATCTTTCTTTGGTTTTCTTTTCCTTCCTCCTCCACTGAGCAGCCAGTTTGTTTTTTTGATGATCAGATTTTCCTTAGTGATAACTGCTATAAAAAGAAAGGTAATCAAAGAAATTGTGTAAACATAAAAGTTTTAATTTAACTGAGTATTTTTTTTTAACCTGTACAGTTTATGAGTTTTTAAAATGTACCGACAGAAAAACGCTATGTACAATTAATGTCAATCAGAGTGAAATTAAATTCAAGCATATGTGTTTAAATAATTCACATAATAGGAATTTTTCAGCCCTAACGCTGACACCATCACGGGTGCTTCACACTGACTGCTGTGACTTGTCTGTAGGTGTGGAACCAACTGGGGCACAAAACCGTGTACAGGCAAATAATGTTGATTTTGTAACATACCTGACGTGTTTTAACATATCTCATTAAGGACGTGCACCAGCATGGAGTCATGAAAGCGCATGTAAACGTGCCTTTCATGGACAGAACAATGCATTTCTTGACTTTCCCTTTCTGTTCCTCTGTGCAACATTTAACAGCAGTGAGGGGTTGGCTTTTAGAGAGATTTCAAAGAAATAGTAAGTTAACATTTGGCCCCGTCTGATAAGAAACAGTGTAAGATGCAGCAGATGTTCATATCAGACCGATAACAGTCAGGAACAATGAGGATGGCAGGCAGATTTTTCAGATTTAGTCCAGACGTCAGACACGTGTAGAGCTCTGCCTAGGACAGGCAAGTTCGTGAGCATTAGTGAACAGCAGTTGATAATCTCTTTGTGCATGGCATGTGCTTTGAAAACAGACCCTATCACTAATCCGAGGAGCAACATTCCTGATGAAAGGAAAGTAGTCTGTCCAGTCCTGGTTTCCGTCACTATCTGCCATAAATTCTGGTTTGTTCAATCCATATTTTTGACGGGTGGCTTTAAATGGATGGGGTGAGGGATGAAAGACATTTTTGTAATGTGAAATTTTTTTACTTTTGACTATTTAGAAGAAGTGGAGGTATCTTAAATATAATTTTTATGTTAAAAGTTTAATTTTAACTGAATAAAATTCCATTTAAAATACCTGAAATGGAGTTCTGTTCATTATTAGGCTGGTTTAAATTCCCAACAGACACATCAAAATCTCTATTTTTAACAATTTAATTGTTTGTGTTTAAATGGTCTTGTTACTGCACGTGACAGATTTGTGGCATCCATGTATTGTTTAAAATCATTAAGATCTGATTCTCAAACACTCCTGATCATCCTGAGGTCGGGGCTTGTGCCTTTGCAGTCGTTACACTGAAACTCTGGAAAAACAAACATTTCTGTCAAACTTTTAGAAACTGCTGATTTCTGGAATGGTGATTGGACGATTGGTTGTTGTTAAGTTATTCCATGTAAACATTGTGAATGTGTGTGGCATACATTTTTCACGAACCTGAATATTCTTTGTTATGTTAGTATAAGGCACTTTGGTTTTACATGTGCTATAGGAATAAAATTTACTTGCCTACTTAATTTTATCAAGTAAGGAACCTGTGATGTGACAACAGTTATAGATTTTTATAATGAACATCGTCACTACTGTGCTATAGAGATGATATATTAGATATAATGTATTAGAACTGTATAGAGTCAAAGCCTTATGGATACGTGAACTTGGGATTATAACATTTTAAACTTGTCGCTGAGCTTAAATAGTCAAAAGTCAAAGTTTAAAAAAAAATTATTGTTAATATTTAGAGTTAATCCTTTGAAAAAACTCATTAATAAACCTCGATACTGAAGATGTAGAGGTGGCCGAGGCTCAGGAACGAGGTAGGTAGACTAAAATTAAGAATATTGGTCAACGTCAAATTGTGCCTCATGCATTCATTATTATAGGTAAGATAAAGAGCTACATGAATATGTATCTGAATGCATGAATATTCTTTGTTTTGCTGAAAACCCTCTGAGTGGTTAGTAAGACTAGAAAGTGCATACACGTTCACCGGCCACTTTATTGGGTTTACCTGCTCTTTAACACAAACATCTAATCAGCCAATCACATGGCAGCAATTTGATGCATTTCGGTGTGCATACGGGATCATGAAATAATTTCCCCCAGGGATCAATAAAGTATTCTGATTCTGATTCTGAAGCTCAGACTGAGCAACAGAATGGGGAAGTGAGCTGATTTTAAGTGGCGGACCAGTCTGTCTGGCACCAGTGCAGAACAACTGTTGATCTGCTGGGATTTTCCCACAAAAACACCAAGAGTACCGAGTAAGGGAGCTCCAGTTCTCTGAGCCAAAATCCCTTGTTGATGTCAGAAGTCAGAGAAGAATCAGTACATTGTTTGGAGCTGATAGGAAGGCAACAGTACTTGAGCCCTTTGTACCAACTGATCATCGTTTAAACAACCACAAGGAAGGTGGAACTAATGAAGTGACCAATCAGTGTAAATGGTCGTCTCTTTCTCTCAGTTTGGATAGGGCAACATTTTCAGTCAACCATCTGCACTTTTTACATTCAGGCAGGGCTTTTTGCTTGATTAGCACAAGAAGTACCTGCAAGACCAAGAACTCACCTGCAATTTTTCAAGATTTTAGTAAAAGCTGAAGCTAAAGAATTTTGTACATTTTGAGTGGAAAAAGGAGGCTAAACCGAATCCAAACAGATTCTGTTTGTGTGCGCACTACTGAAGAGTAGGTGCAGCGACTTTGGCCCCATCTAGTGATCGAAGAGTGAATCACACCAAAGAGCTACCCCCCCCACAAGAATCAAGCAGCTCATTGTGCTGTATATCCAATCATCCTGCTTTTAATACAAAGTCGAGATACAATATCTACATCTATGGTTCGAAAGGAAAGAACAGGTACATAAGTGAGGGGTATGGCATCACCAGAGCTTTTCCCTCAACACATTTCATATAATGTTTCGCGTGTGCCTTTTATATTTCTCTTGACACAATAATCATTAGAAATCGAAGGAATAACATATTTCATATATGTCAAACATTGTCAAGACTTATGGACCACACATAGAGTTCATATGAGAATCATTTCAGGTTCAAACAATAACTTTTCAGGGTGTGTAAAGTGTGTAGCTAGGCAATTCTTATCCATTCTCTGTCAAAAATACACTTGCTACCATGTGCTTTCAAGCAAACTAAACACCAACAGCTTGCCAGGAGGTCTTCACCGATCTGCCCTGTAGTCTGCTCTATATATCTAATTTCTCTGATGCCCTTACACCTATCACGGTGGGGTGAAACGTACCTCCAGCTATGGAGGTTGAACGAGGGAGAGCATCGAAAGGGCATCTCTGTAAACTGAAGCTAGTCCTGCCTCTATTGTACGTACATCTCTAGCTGACTAGTTGGACATCAGTAATCAGTATCAAATAGCACCCTACACTGAGGGCATACGTTATAACAATAAAGCAATTTTCTTTTAAAAAAAAGGAGAAAAAAAAAGCACCAAAATGGACGGTTAAAGACAAAATAAAAAAAGTGACAATATCATACTTTAACAATGGCTCGCCAAAGAAGCAAATAAACATTGTCTTATTGGATAGAACTGCTAGAAATCCCAAATAAATAAAAACAAACTTAAAAAATAACAAAACAGTCATAATAAATATCCTTTAAAAAAAATCATACGAAATAAATATGACGAAGTGAACAATAACAATAAGGCTTTTTTCTTTTTTTTTTCTTTTTTCGCGACAATAAGTACTACATCACATCCAATCCCACGTTATATTTTGTGCTCAGACGTTATGCAACTGTACTGTATAGGACTCCAATGATAGACTGTATGTACACAATCGGTGATTTCGGTCGAGATGTCTGCTATATTGGAACATCGCTGTGCTGTTTAATCACCACGTGGGACCAATCATGACTACATTTCAAATTCAGAAAAAGATAAACAACCATATCGAGGAGTTGTGCAGTCATACTTAATTGGAAGGGGAGGGCGGGGATCTATCAGTCGGTAAAGCTGAGCATGTTCTGTACAACAAGGGTTTAAGGAAAAGAGAAACTTTTAATAGGGTTAACAGGAGGATGGGATAGAGGCAGAGGACTGTTGAAAGTGAGCGGTTCACTACTAGCTTTGAATGTAATTTGAATTTTTTCCTGTAATCGTTCACTGACGGTAGCCTTAGCAAGGAAAAGCAATTAACACAAGGGTTCAACTGCAGAAGCGGCAAAATTCAAGTAGGAGAACTTCAGTGGAGGAAGATGATCGGGACAAAACCAACCAAACAAAAAATTTTCATCCTCGAGTGAAGACAATGCACGGCAATAAAAGCTTTAACACGGTTTGCGCGAGCATGAAGCAGCATGTGAAGGACGCAAGAAAAAAAATAAAGTCAACGTAAGGCAAAGACATACAGTGAAAACAGAAAAATCTACAGAAAGATGGCTCTCTGAACTCAAGAGAGAGAAAGACACTGACTGGAGCTCAGTTCTTTCTTTCATTAAGCCTCTCTTCAGTAAGCCACTGCTGAACTGAACCGATAGGACTGACATCAAGAGGAGCCAAGCTGGAAGATGAACAAGGACTACAGCAAATAGCGAGCAAGCTTTGTTGAGTGAAGAAAGCAGTAGGTTTTAATCGCTGTTTCGAGGTCAGCTGTTTGGGGCTGCCAACTCATCCTTGTTATTGTGTTGTGTTTTTTTTTAAGGAGCGGTCTCTAGTCTGATTATGTTATGCTGGATGAAAGAAGGAGTCACCTCTCCTTTTAGGCCACAGTTTATGTTCACGCTGCATGGTTTCTCTTGGCACTGTGCATCAGGTAAATGATCATCCACATGCTTCTCCAACAGTCCTCGGGGTGGTGAGTCCATACTGAAGGCTTCTGCTGAGCCACGACCTAGTCAAACTACAGGCAGGACTACTGATGGTAGCAGTAGACACCTTAGAAATAGACTCACAGACACATAGAAACGTTCACCTTTGCACTTTGTAACCCCTTTAGTACATCAAACCAATAGATACAAAGTTGAGGATAAAAAGCCCATTTAGGGTGCAGCAAATATCCAGGCTCTTGTGTTTTTTTTGTTTAGTTTTTTTAAAATCTTTGTTTGTTTGTTTGTTTGTTTTATACACATAGAGTATCATAATTCCTGTTCAGAAGCCATTTGTATTTCACTGGTTCATATTGGAGATAGCTGACCACAACACACATGTATTATACGTCCTTCACACTGGAACACTGAGGTAAGTATATGGATTACACATGGATAGTCTCCACACCCAGCAGCTCCTCAGGGAAACTCCTGCTGAGACGCTGTTAGACAGAGATTTTCTTGTTGCTGTTTTTGTTGCTTTTTGTCCTCGTTGGTGCAGAATTTGAATCTCGCTCCCGGAAAAGGTTCAATGTTCACGTTTATCTCACGCCGTCTTTCTGTTGGCTCACTCGGTTGGTTTTGTTTGTGGACCTCAAAGCAGAAAGATGGATGGATGGTTGTCTGTTCTCTTACGTTGCATAGTGGTCAAAGCTACCCAGGTACTCGAGAGCAGCCTGGTAGCAGAACTGGTACTCGTCCTGTGTGAAAAACACAAGTACAAATAAGGGAAAAATATATTTCCCATAAACAGAGTGTCATATATTTGGAAGAAATGCAGTTCCAAACCAAGCCTGTGGCTTTACAACAAGCTGCTAGTAACAAAGTGCTTACAGATACTTTAAAACTGGCTCTTAGCTAAGGTTTCTGTTATGTATAGACACAACAGTGGCTTCTCCCTTGAGGTATATGCTTTTTTTCATTCATGTTTCTCAAATGATTCATAGGTCAGTGTTGAGTGGCTTAGGAACAAATGAAAAACACTGCTCAGTTCAGGTAAAAAGACTGGCCTGAAAATGAGTGAAAAAGCAGCAAATGTCCAAAGAAAATCTTTAAAAGATCAGCAGAAAGCCAGGAGAACTGTTGCTCATAGAGAAATCAGGTGGTTCAAGACCTTTGCACAATGCTGTATACTTATGAATATGCATTTAGCACTCGAGCACACTTAGAAATATATTTTCATTAATTCCTTACAATTAACATGAAAAAGTCAGATTTTTACTAGAGATAAACCGATCTGATATTACGTATCGGCATCGGTCCGATACTGACCTAAATTACTAGATCGGATATCGGAGAGAAATAAAAAAATGTAATCCGATCCATTAAATATCAAAAAAGCACCTCACAAAACGTAACTCGGCTCATAACCGTAGCACGTTGGAGCAGTATGCGTCAGGTGATAGAGTGGCTGTGGCGCGAGACCTGTCGACGGTCTGGTTGAGCATTTGGAGCCTCATCTCATCTCCGAGAGAAGTAAAGCAAGTGTGTAAGTTCATCTCTGAATGTTTGTAAAGCATTCCAGCGTTAAGCTTAACCACCGATATATGGAGCGACTGCCTCTCTCTCCCTCCCTCTCCTGTTGCTACTTCAATCCTGAAACTGATCAATGATCAGCTGATCGGCTTTTCTCACTTGTTTGTTTATTGCCCACTTTGCGCCAGAAAGAGGAAACCAGCGGCTGAACAACAGCAGCACGTTTAAGCTTGATAATCTGTTGTTAGAATGTATTTAATATTACTTTCTACACCAGGATCCTTTTCTACGCAGCTGACGGCTGGTAACTGTGCAGGGGCCCCCCTGGCAAAGTTTAGCCAGGGGCATGAACAGGGAAAAGGGAGCACAAAGACATACTTTTCTTTCTTATTCTCATTTAAAATGTCTAGCTTTTAATAAATAATTATCTGAATCTTACACCCAAAGTTTTAATCTGATGTGAAATATATAGAAGTCCATTACTGTATATAGTAACTATTAAGTCTAATATACCCTAGTAAGCTATACTACTTTTTCCTTTGGGAAGATACCATCTGTGCAGTCTGCAATTCTGTTGAAGAAAGATGTTGAATCTATTTAAATACTGTAGAAAAATAATTGATTTCTGTGCATTTTTCTTCACACTGCATCAAATTAAAGTTGATTATGCATCATTAAGCATCATGAGGTGGAGGGTGGAGGGTTCCCTTTCTCTTTTTCTTTTTTTTTTTTGCTGGGAGTTTTCAACCCTGTTAGTTAGGTTGCTTACTCTTTAAAATACCAGAATAGGAAGGATGGAGCAGGTTTAAGTTCATTAGATTGATCAGTTTTGCTGAACTATGAAATATTTTGGTTGCAGTGTATTTTTTGCATACAGGTATAACAGAATAGCTTCAGTCTCTTGTTTTTTAAAACTTGAGTATGAACTTATACAAAATGCAGCAAGATATAAAAAAAAACAGTTTTATTGATTAAAAACACTATATCGGATTCATATCATATCGGCAGATATCCAAATTTATGATATCGGTATCGGACATAAAAAAGTGGTATCGTGCCATCTCTAATTTTTACATAGTAAAACAGTGCACTAGTGCATAGTGTAAAGCACAGCACTTTATCAAATATGCGTTCACATGTTTATGCAAATAAAACTATGAATTAAACCATGTGCATACCTTGCTTCTGTATACAGAATATAACATGACACTGTTACAAAGTGCTCCACCAGCTTGTGTGTGTTGCTGTTACAGTTTACAATGAAAAATTCACACTCTGGGGGCTATTTCCTCCTTTCAGTGTCCTACTTATGCTAATGCAAATGTATATTGATGTGGGTGGGACTGCTCATCAATAGCTAGCGCTGCCTAAATGACATTAAGGCTTTGCCTGTGTTATTGTAGCATGGATTAAAAATATGCAGTACAGTTCAGCATGCCAAGCTGCGAAGCACTTTAGCTTCTTGGGCAGATAATGAATATAATTCTAAACTCTTATGCTAGTGACATTTCTGTTCTTTTCCCAGATCTGACTGCAAATACATACACAACCAGTGGAATTATGATCTCGTTTATGTGGTTAACATTTCCATCTCTGATAGTTTGGGTGAATTTTAAACGCTTGGTGATAATATGAATCTAATGGTTTCTTAATCCACATTATTCTTTACAAAAAGACTTTAATAGAGAGATTTTCCTTTAATCACCAAATAGTTAAAATAAACAATAAGCTAAATGTCAAATACCACCATTCTCATTAATGCAGCGCTCTACTTCACTGTCTCTGCCCTGGTTAATGAGTGTGTGTTTACCTCAGTCTGCACCATGGCTGGTCTCTGTGTCCGCAGCATTTTGACAGTTTGGAAGATGTCTACCGCCCCTTCGTAACGCATCCGCTCCAAGACAATGCTCAGAGTGATAAAGACACCTGTCCGCCCCACACCGGCACTGCAGCCACAAAGGAAAACAATTTTACTAGAGTATGTAGTGTGTCAGATCAACAGTGTGCTGGATTCTCACACACACTACTGTTATTACAAAGGCGAGAGTCACATTAAACTGTGATTTAATTACCAATGACGAGTTGTCTAATATAAAGTCCGGTGCTTACCTGCAGTGAACGCAGATTGGTCCATCCTGGCCAAACTGCTCCTTGGTTTTGTGCACTTGGCCAATGAAATCGATGAAGCCCTCCCCAGATTTGGGCACACCTTGCTCTGGCCAATCAGTGAACTGGAACTGACGCACTGTTCGTGACTGGCCGTCCTGGGGGAGCGAAGAATCAGTTAAAACAATAACCTGCACACTATATGGATGTGAACATCTATCTGATGTCTTTCTCACATATTCAGACGCTTGTCCTTGAATGTGCAGTTGGTCTTCATGCAAGGTGATTATTTCGAAATGATTATTTACAAAGCTTCCTCTCGCTGTATTGACTGAGGAGTGAGACTGCCAGGCAATATCCTCTCTTCCTTCTAATGATTACTGTTATCTGATCCTGGATCAGTGGTTGTGGTTAACTTAAAGCTGTAACGTCAGTGCGTCTGCTATTGTCAGCCTCTCAGAAGGCAATTACATCTTTTCTCTTCTGCTCAGCCTTTCTGACTCCCCTTTAATGGAGATCAATAGAGCATCTGTCAATGTGGCGTCGGGGCAGGACAGGCTTAACTGGATTTATGTATGACTGACACGTGTGTGTGTGTGTGTGTGTGTGAATACACACACACACACACACACACACACACACACACACACACACACACACACACACACACACACACACACACACACACACACACACACACACACACACAATGTCAAGGTAATCTGGAGACAGTATGGTTGAATGAGTGATCCATAGGAGTCTGTCAATATCTTGAACCTGCTGTGTTACACACATTCACATAGAAAACACACACTAACCAGCACACACTACAGGTCGATAGTACATGCTGTGCGCCACTGCCTGCTAACAGCACTGACAAAATACTCCTGAATAACCTCAGAGTGTGATGTTACACCGTTTTCTGAATGCAACATGCAAGAGGACACTTTAAGCAAAGCATGAACCAACCCTGGCATCTGTAACTTTGAACTCTCGGAGGATGTACTGAGGCATGTTGTATTCCGCCATGGGGTCCACCACAAAGTACTGATACCTTGCTGAGCGCTCAGCGGGCCAGTACTGGTGACACTTCTCCTGTCAGAGCAGAACACATAAGAAGTCTTCAGTAATCATATGCAAGAGGGCTGCAATGTTACAAGACCTGTTGTTTATTTAGCTTTGTGTATTTTGTCCATACCCGTCCCATTTCTCTCAGCTTAGTGAGCATAACTACTATAGTGGAGTTGTGTTCCCACAGCATTCTCCAGAAGTCCTCTGTAGTCTCAGCCAGTGGACCCTGGGTGGCAATGTAGCCTCTCTGCTGCCTACACACAAACGCACACAAACACACATTATGTTGTCACCTCCTTTTCCCTCCTTGTTTCTTCATCTGTCAAGAATCAGACTTAAAAGGGGGTCAGGCTGCAGGCAAGAAAAGCAACAGTCACAACATGTGTGTACAATGACTCTGAATGCCTGAATCATCAGAAAGTCTTCACTGGACCAAAATGAGTGCCATGCAGCAAGACAAATAGTGGCAACATGTACACAGTAATGACAGATCTGACAGGAAGTGACAGGTGAGAGCAATGTGGTGAAAAGCTATCCAGTCCATTCACTCATCAAACCATCATAAGAGGACCGCAGCGGAGGGAGGAGGTCAGGTCATATTAGCGTTTGCAGGACGAAAACATACCTGTAACCGTCTATGTAGCTGGCGTTGATGTAGTCGGACCCCTCCAGTCCTCTGATGGGCTGGAGGCACACGCGAGTGGTTTCATAGGGCATGATGTTAACTAGTCGGTTCTTGAATTTGTTGCAAGGCAGGTTGGCTGTGACGAACCTGGACGTGTGGGCTTTGGTGTTAGCCAGGCGCTGGGTGGAGAGAAAATGAAGGAAAGTGTTTATATTCTTTTAAATGCGCAGTCAGTAATTTTTTTCCTACTGTGGGCATCATGGATAGAATCATGCACTTGAATTGAGAGGGGTAAGAAATCTACCCTCTACTGACATCTGCTGGTGACATTTTCCACACTGTATCTTTAAGTATATGAATCAAGTAAATGTTTTTCAAATCACTCTTAAATCATCTTTCTGATTATTTAATTGATTATTTAATCCAATAACTGTTTAACAACAGCCCAAACACACAAAACAATCAGTTTGCTGCCAAAAAGTAAAACAACAGCATAAATTCATGTAGTCATAGCTGAGAAACTGGAACAAGCCAAGAGTTATCTTAACTACTTAATAAATTGAAAATAGTACAGGCTCTAATTATCTTTTTTATTTTTATCACAAAGATATGGGTGTTATATCATCATTGGGCCTCTAACAATATTTTCTATACTAAACCAACCTGTGAGGCAAAGATCACGTCTAGCTTAAAGGTTTACAACTCACAGACACACTATCAAACCAATTATTTCAAATGGGCACTTCTTTTTTGAAATTTGGAGACAATGTTGCCAATATTTTCTACATCTCAAACAAATATCAGACGTCAAATCTGCTTGCCTTCCATTTCATTTAAATGGTTTCCAGCTCCACTGCCTCCACTCTCACCTTAAACTCCAGCTCCATGCCAATCACATGCTCTCCGCTCTCCACCTTGGACAGCTTCTGCATGTAGGAGTAGAGACTCCTGGCAGCCACTTCAGTGTTTCCGCATGCCACAGCCTCCAGAAGGGCCTCGTGGATGAAGCTGTACTGGTCCTCCGTTTGCACCATGTAGTTCCTCTGTGAGCGCATCAGGGTCACGTGACCGTAGATGTCCACAGTGCGCTCGTGTCGGATGCGCTCTAGCATGGCGTCGATGACAATGAAACAGCCAGTGCGACCAACACCGGCACTGACATAGGAGGAGGAAAGACGTCTTATATACTGATATTTTCTTCAGTAAGATTTCTTTAAAGATTACAATGTTTTTATGGGTCTTTTCAGAAGTTCAGGTCAAATGTAAAAATAGCTGATGCTTGGCCCAAAGACTGGGAATAAAAAATTAGCCGAAATGATATAATCTACTAAAAATATAAAGAATGAACAGGACAAACTGTATTTTTCCAGTGGCTACATTGCATCCTACGCAATGATAGCAAGTCCTCTCACACTATTTCTGTTGACCACTGGAGAGTTAAGGAATTTTCTGTACTCAGCCAAGAAACAGTTCCCAGCATAACCAACCAGTGAAAATGCAATTTTCAATCTCTTCAGTTTTTTGCAGATCAAACAGCTGTGAAATTTAGTGAGCTCCGCAAGGGTCGGATATTGTTACCTTCAGATGAAATTAGCGTAGCAAATCAGCCACTTTCCCAGTCATTTTTCCAAGTTAAACGCTCCCTCAATAAAGCTTCACAGTCATGATGAAAGCCGCATTGATCCTATTTATCTCCAAGATAGATTAAATGTGGGTGTGAGCATACCTGCAGTGAGCAATGATAGGTCCAGCATCAGGGGGGTTGCAGGCTTTGACTCTGCGTAGGAAGTTGAGGAAGGGGGTGGGATACTCTGGCACGCCGTGATCGGGCCAGGCTGTGAACTGGAACTGACGCACCTCTCGCCTTTCGCTGCTTCCACTCTGATGTGAGAAACATGTGAGAAAAACTGAGGTTAGTGTCACTTAAGCCAAAACAACTTGTATGGCGACATTTGTAAGCTTCATTAGCACAGACTCTTATAAAAAAAGTTGATTAAACAAAAGAGGTGGAAGTTGTTAAATTTAACCATCTTTGACAAGATTAATTATCTATTATTGCAAGTGTGTGTTCCAAAAACCATCTTGAGCTTAGGAATGAAATGGTTCAATAATTTCCTTTGGGAATAAAATGAGTGTGTCAATAGTACAGTTAAAACCTGGAGGAGGATTTGTAGAGCAATGCAGAAAGAAAAGTGGAATGATTTTATTTGAGAGAAATCTCACAGGATACAGAATTTAAACCAAATAGGAAAGATAATGTTTTTAACTTAGTGGCTATAACGGGACTAGTCAGACTTTTAGCAAATATACCAAATAATCAGTTTTAAGACAGATAGAATATTTGATGTGTTAGAAAAAGTGGAAACTGAGTAAGGTGTGTACACACATTAAACTATGACTATAATAAGATGCAATAGATACAAAGCCGAATGCAAATGAAGCAAAGAAATCAGATGCTTAATAAAATTCATAAACCTACCAGTTTCTTATTTTGGTAGGAATGTAATTTAAAAACAAACACGGATTAAATCTTGATCCCAGAAATTTCCTCTAAAATTAATGTAAATTTATACATGTTTTTATTCATGCAAATTATTTAATGCGTAATCAAAGTTCACAGGGATCTGCATTTAAAAACACAAAACTGACCACTGGTCTTAAGACGAAAAGAATTTACTCAAAATAATTGAACTGAAAACAAGAAACAAAGGGTTATTTTGATATGTAGGAGTTAGCATGTTTGCTAACTTTTTTATGTATGGATAGCTACAAAACATCACAAAATGTCTTTAGCTCACAGGGGAAAGAGAAAAGCACAACCCCAATATCAAAAAGAGGACTGCTAGTGTACACACAATCTGATAACCCAGTATTGGTGTTATTCCTACATCATCACAACAATATTGTATGAGTATTCAGTTAGCATTAGCCAAGACATTAGCTAATGCTATTAAAAACTATCACTACCAAACCAAGATTAGTAAGCTAAATGTGGCTAACAACAAACCTCAGTTTAATCATACGTTTACCATGTTGTATAGAAAACTATTGAAATACCGACTATTTGATCCAAAAGAGTTTTATATTAAGAGAGTGGGGTTTTTTCGACTCCACATTGCAAAGCTATGACATCACAACAATGCGATTTGTCAGCTGCAATGCTGATGCTGGACCAACATTATTATGATGATGCAGGATACACATCTATTGCTCCCACTGTTGGTCCCCAGCCTAACATAAGGGGGCTGGCTGGGTAAGGACATCCGCTGTAAAAAAGGTGAGCAGCTGAAAGAAGCTATTCGTACATAAAAGTACTTCAGCCTACTATTATTATTCTCTTCGTCATTTGTTAATCTAACGCAACATTTTACAACACATAAACAAATATTTCGAGAGGTGGAGTATTACTTGGAAACTACAGCTGGCCTAGTTTCTGTTTGTAAGTAGGCCAGAGAGAGACGCGCCAGTCTGACGGTCCTAGATTAGCCCTGTGCCACAAGAAATTGCTCTGCCTCCAACAGAGATCAAATCACAGTCCCTGACACAGGGAGGCTGGCCTGGTTTGAACACTCCACGAAGCCCAGACTAATCTATTATCCTCTGTGTCCACACGCGCTGCTCGCTCATGATTACTTCAGTTGCTCCTGCTTCCAAATTGTAAGTTCAAGAGATCAAAGCTGTTCTCTGTGGATATGTCCGTAAACTTAAGGGAGGTGAGGGCAGAGAAGTGAATCGAGGGGCACACAGGTGGAACAGGAGGCGTGAAATAATGTACCTTATGCAGGGAGAAGGTGCGAACACAGAAAGTGGCCAGCTCCATTGTGTCCAGCAGCGTGGCCTGGATCATCCCGTATGTCTCCGTGCCACGACTCGGCCAGTACTGATCGCACTTGATCTGCGAGGATCGAAGAAAAGCATTAGCCTCATCGGTACTGCAGTTCTCAGAAGAAAAGCGACGTTCTTCTTCAGTTTCATGTATGCAGTATGACTCTGGATAATTGAAATTGCAGATGTGGGTCAGTGGGTAAGGTCTTGCTTTCTTACCCGTGACTTCTCCTCCAGGCGTGTCATCATGACGACAGAAGCAGCCCGTTGCTCCCACACCATCCTCCAAAAGTCCCCGAACGTCTCTGGCAGCGGCCCCTGCGTCGCGATGTAGGCATTCTGCTTCCTGTAGCCATCAATGTAGTTGGCGTTGATGTAGTCGCTCCCCAGGATACCTGCAAGCGAGACACTTCTGAGTCTCTTGCTAAACTGCAATCTGCGCAAGTGGCACAATAAATTAACCCCCGTGTATGACATCCAACAGCCTAACGAACTGTTTGTTTCTGACAGCCGTGGCTTCCAGCAGACAGGCTGCTGGATGACTAGTGGACGACAGCAAACAAACAAGAATCTGTCGGTGTAAATTCATGAGCTCCAGATCAAAACCATTCCCCTCCTCCTTGTTCTGGAGGAGAGCGGGCTGCACTTGGATGCACTCACGCTGTTTGTCAGTCTCATGCCACTGCACACAGTTGGTCTCAGCACTGTTCGCAAATTCAGATTTCATCTATCATGTAGCTCTCGCATCACTCTCCCCATACCAACTCTTTGTGTGCTATGCACCCACCCGTCAGCTCAAACATGCCCCGCCCCCTCCATTAGGAACTCTCACAATCTTCTTTAATTGACATTCATTTCCAGCAAATCCTCACCATCTATGGGAGACAGGATGACTCTGGTGTGGTCGTACGCTATGACGTTGGCGTAGCGGTTTTTGGGCTTGTTAACTTCCAGATTGGAGTGTTCCCAGGTGAACTGCTGACTCGGGTCGATTGACTGCGAGAGAGCAACAAAATACGTGCATTAATAGCGTGTGCTGGCATATTTAGTGGTGCATTTGAGGATAATGGAAAGAGAGCACTCTGTAATGTAGACGAGTTACAGCAATAAATTGCGCTGCTGAATAAATCATGAACAAGCAGCCTGCACGCAGGTAAACAAATGTTAAGTAACACTTGTTTTATGAAGGCTTAACAGGCTTAACATCGCCAAATAACAGGATGGTATCTATTTATTATATGGAATGATAATATACAGTATTTCTCACCTCGTACTCCTGGGAGAGTCTCAGGTTGTCGTTGGCTTTCAGCAGCTCTATGTGCTCAGCCAGCTCGCTGATGGGGATGGGAGGATGGCTCATCATTCCTGCGTTACAATGAGGGTCAGAGGTCACGCAGACTTCAGCTCAGCGACCTAAATTGCCGCCGCTCGACATCACTCATATGCAAAGATGCGACGATAATTATACAATCAGACAATGTCACATATCATTAAGGAACACGCTGAGGCAGAAAATCAATTTTGATCCATGTGCGCGGACAAAGTGAGGCGAGGTTTGTTTGTTTGTAAATTGTTTTTCTTTGATAAATTGCTTTCTCTGTGATCAGAGGAGCAGCGACTCAGAGAAAACAAACACAGACAGAACACTAATTAGGAGGGCGGTGCACGCACGCACGCACGCACGCACACACACACACACACACACACACGCGCGCACGGATGCACACAAAGGAAGCAACCTCTGCCTCGTACAGTCGTTTCTTTAGAGAAGCTATAGCAATCTATTCCCCATTCAAAAGGCAAACACTTTCAACAATAAATCAAACTAACACAAACTCTGTGTGCAATAAACAGATTTCACAATGCCAGATTCCAGAACGCATTTTCGATGTTTGGGTGATTTATAATGCACGCAGATGCACTATGAAAAGCATTTGACGCGCTGTGCTGCTACAGCCGTCAAACACGTGCTCACATCAACGCTGATTTTTCTCTAAAGGCAGGCACTGCAGCACCCGCAGGTAAGCACGACAAAACGTTCAAGTCGGGACCGGAATGACCTCAGATAGGATCGGCCGGTTTTGTTGGAAACAAATTTCAGCGTCTCAAAAGCACAAATCTCAGGGGAGAAGAAGTGGGCGAGGAGGGAGCGTCAAGGTTGCTGCCACGCGAGCATGAAAAATTCTCATGATGAAAGAAGCTCTGAAGTGCTTTCTTCTGTATGTGTGAGAGTGTGTGTGTGTGGGGAGGGGGATTCTTTGCTTCCCAGGAACATGTGGGGAAAAAAAGAAACTTTAGACCTTTATCTATTGATTAAATAAAAATCTTTCTCATTTGCCCTTTAATATCCTGGCAGGTGACCTTTCTCTGTGGTGACACATCTCGCCACCTTTTTCAACAAGGACCCCGAAACGCTTCTATAAATTGCAACCACAAAAAATACACAGAGAGCGGTGATTAAATTCCTTCAGGTCATGTGTTATTAGGATGGTGCTAACTGAACGGGAAGAAGTGAAAGCGAAGCCTCATTGGCCCGTTGCCTCGACCGAAGCAGCTGTGTTGTTAGATCTCGCTCGGTAGGGGGTGGGAAGCAGCAAAATCTGTGTATTTACTTCAAAGTGAGGCTTTGGTTGGTTATGCTGGCGAGAAGAGAGCCAATTACTTTACAAATGATCACTGTTAACCCACAGCATAACTTCTGAGAATCCGCTCTGAGCTCTAAACATTCAAGATTGATAAGGCAGATTTCTGTCATTTCTGTTTGTTCTGATGCTACTTTCTGCAGCTTGGCATGTGGATTGTGGGCGAGCGGAGATAATCAGATTTTGTCACACCGTGATGACTCAGCCGTGACTAAGCAGTGACTGTACTACCTGGGTAGAAGCCATTTTGATCTCAGAAACGACTAGAAGCTGCCAGGTATGTGTTGGCTGTGATGAGGAGGAAAACTTTCTCAATCTCGTCTGTGGGTTTCTACCAGGAATAAAACTGCCGGCATGAATATTTCATTTTCAAACGATGAGCAATCAAAAGTAGATTTTATCGTTCAGAACAAAAAGTGTTTCTTCAGGTGCCCGTGGAGGCGCACGCTGCCTACCGGGAGTCTGGAAGTTGATGCGTCTCATCTCCACGGGATCGGTCGGGTGATGGGCCATCATCTCGGCGTTGCTCAAAAGGCTCTTGGTTCCAGGTTCAGAGTCTTTGCGCTTACTGCTGAAACACCAGTGAGTCAAAAGAGCAATTAGCACATGCAAACAAACCGGGGACAGGAAAGCAGGCTCGGTACTGACACGTCATTAGCATGGCCGCTTGATTCGCGTAAACACAGCATTAACAGATACAGTGTTTAAGTCCTTGTACAAGTTCTTTGTACAGCATCTGGTATCTTGTAATTACTGTGGGTTAAAATGTACAAAGAGCTTGACATTGGTTTAATCTTACCTGTCAGGTTTGCTGCTTCCAGTGAAACGGGAGCATGGGCAGGAATAATTAGAGGAAGAAAGGGAAGGAAATGGACAGATTGTTAGAGAGGAAAATCAATATTTTGCATTAGCATTCAAATGCTTGAAGGCTTGCAGCAGATATCACAGGCTTACAGCAGGGTCAGACTGCTTGATGGCTGTCTGAGGAATGAACAAAATTTCCAAATTCATAGAGAATTTGGTGAATGTTGAGCTGTCGTGGAAGAGTATAACAGCAGGAGGTGCAACAAGGACATAAGCATAGTACCTGAGTGTGTATGCTTAATGTTGCTGCACTGTCTAAAACCCATCAGTGAGCCACACGGGCGCAGCTGGAACATGGATGATAAGTAATGGCACCGTCGTTTATCTTGACTCGAGTTTTGACGCATAATCGCGCTGCTGTAAATACTCACTAGCAACCACAAATGTATTTTACTCTAGTTGCTGTAAATAGTCGCTGACACATATTTGTTTGCCAAAAAATACAGTCCCTAAATATTAGGGGTGCAATGATATTCGTATCGATATTGAACCGTTCGATACAGTGCTTTCGGTTCGGTACGCATATGTATGAACAATACAACATTTGTAATTTATTTTATCAACTTTCCTTCTGACGATGCTGTCTGTGTGGAGCGCTCAGTGAATCTGCGTTCGACTACTCCGCCTAGGCTGCACTGTCGAGCGCAGATCCACTGAGCGCTCCACGCAGACAGCATAGTCAGAAGGAAGAGCGCAGGGCAAGCTAGCAAGACAGAAGTTAAGCTCTCCTTGCAACAGGCAAATTGAACCTCCCCCCCTCATTCAGATCTGGCGTTTGGAATTATTTTGGTTTTCATGTGACGTATGACCCTGAAGGTAAGCGAGTCATGGACTAAAGTAAAACAGTATGTTGGATGTGCCACGCAATGCTCAATTACATGGGTGGGAGCTAGCGTGTTAGCGCAGTTAGCTCGTTAAGTGTTGGCTGTCTAGCCCCATGCACGGGCTATCAGGGGTAGCTCGTTAACGGAGATTTGCCGTGTTGTGGCGTTAAGGTCATTTTAACGAGGTTAACCTGAAAGCACTAGTGGGAACACAACGAATATGACTGCACATTTACGCCGACATCATCCTAGTGCAAAGACAAAAACAACAAGCATGCATGCTACAAACTTTACCCGAGTCATTTAGACAGCTGTTAGCACATGATTCTCCTTATGGGGACCTGATATGTTTAATATGCTGCTGAGAATATAGCCCAGAAGAAGCGGATAGTATAGCTGTTATTTTGGAAAGAGCCATTTCTCTGTAATAAACTCTCTTTTCCAAAGATGAGTGATTCCTCAATCAGATACAGGGCTTGCAAAATCGCTAGCCTGACGTCCTGGGGCTAGAGATTTTTCCAGTCGGACTACCAAAATCTATCTCTGCCCTGCCCATCGGCCTATCGTAGGAAGGAAAAATATATGTCAATGCTTTTGCATTCTTTCGGAAATGTAGCTGGGTAATTATGTCATTGGCATCGGTGAGCCACTGTCAATATGTGACATATTGAAATCGCATTTGAATTTGCGCTTGTTTTTTGCTTTCACTTTGCAATCGCGTGAACTGTGTATAGAGAGCGACAGCACTGATTGGTGAGTGATGATAATTTGTGCACCAATTCCTCTGACATCGTCTTATTAATCGTTAGCTTACTATGCAAACATGACAAGTGAAATCTCCCGCAGCAAGCTTAAACATGTGAGAGGTTGATCGTGCAGAGAATTGCTGAGCTTATGTGAGTGCGTGTGTAAAAGCAGCAGGATATATATTTTAGTTCTGCTGAGCCAAATAAGACAGGTCAGGGTGAAGAAGTGACAGCCAAAGAAAAGCTTACCACAAAACGGAGAAGTTATGACAAATCAGACTATAAGGCAAAAAGAAAGTGCAGCTTTATGGTTTCATGGACAAAATAATTTCTGTGGCTGCGATATGATGAGCTAAATAACCAGGGCTGCACATAAGTGGCCCGCAGGTGTGCATTCGCTGTCAAAATAAAAAACACGCACAAGGGTTAGGGTTAAATTTAAAAACTTACTTTTGAGTTAAAATATATATTTATAATTTTAATAAATGACAAATTAAAAATGCATGAACATTTTATTTTGTATCGAGAAAATATCGAACCGTGACACCAAAGTATCGAACCGAACCGAACCGTGAATTTTGTGTATCGTTGCACCCCTACTAAATATATAATGTATTATATGTGTGGGACATCTTCAAAGATTGACATATTCAGTTAGAATGAATATTCACAAACAGCGAGGCTGAAACACATGAAAAGATTTCTGCGCATTTCATGGAGTTTGATGTCATTGTGAAAAGTTTTGACTAAAGTCAGTCTTATCCTTGAAGAGTCATAATCAAAGCTGCTGTGGCATTTACCCAGTGTGACCAAGAGTGTGAGTTAGCGTCATGGTTGGAAAATTTGACATTTTATTTTTATGAAGTCCATCCCACTCACTTTTTGTACAGGAGGATGGCGATAACGATGCAGATGATGAAGACTACAGCCAGGACTGGTCCAACCACCCAGATCAGACCGTCACCTGCATCGAATGGCTGCGGGTCTGAGTCCGGGGCAATCACGCGGTCTGTGTACGGGCTGGCCACGTACATCTTCTGTAAAAAAAAACGTAAACGAAAAAACACCACAGAAGAAGATGATCACAAAATTGTGGACAGGCAGTGACAAAAAAGGGCATTTTATTTTTTTGTGTTTTACTTTGGTCTACCGTGAACACCTGAGACTAAATTCCAATTTGATGCACTCTCTATCTCTGTGGATTACTGCAGCAGGTGTGGATTAGGATCACCAGGAAAACTGGAGAGAACCTGAAAACCTGAGCCTGGTGTTTCCTCACAACAAATCCCCACATTCTTCAGGCTGAGTGAGATCTTCACTCCAATGCATCTCTGTTTGATTTGTGCCATTCAAAATACTGCTTCTCATCCATCCTGCTCCCGTAGTGAAAATACCGATGATAAGACTGGTTATTTTTAAAATTTATTTAACACTCTTTTGATGTATTTTGGCAAATATTTATTTATCGGCCTTCATTCTCTTGCTCTTTTTGTCATGTCATTCTAAAGACTATGACACAGAGAAGTAAGTGTAGAGTCGAATCGTTTGTTTTCTCCCTCAGGTTTTTCATTTTTTTTTTGCAAAAGTAAAACAGGGTCAGTGTTTTCATTATTGCTGAGCTGTTGCAGTGGATTGCATTAGACTGAAAACATGTCCGTATAATTGTGATCAGTCATATAATGTGCAGGCATTTGTGCCTTTATTTTTCCTCAGCATTTTAGACAGTAGCTCAAAAAAATGTACCTAACCTTACTGTTGCTCGAACTGTTGCTTTTTATTAGTTCTGCAGAAGTTTGGAAGAGCATCCCCTGAGCTAGAAGGGATCCAATAATGAAAAAAATCTAATATAAAGACCCTAGTCTAATTTTAAGTTGTATATTTATGTCTATTCCAGTTTGAATGCACATACATAGCAGGGGTGCATGAGGCAATATTTCTTCCACTGCCACAGCGGGTACACTCACTCTTTATTAGCAGTGGTGATGGAAGTATGTGAGGGTTATTGCCTTTTGCTTACAACACTTTGACTGATGGGCATTTTATTGTTTTAGCAGCTCGGCCGTATTGATTACAATGTATAGTGACAGCCTGCAGGAGAGAAACGCGGACAGCCTGGAATGTGGGAGCAGTTTAAAAAAAACAAACAGGGAAAAGACATGTAAAGTAGTGTCTTTCATACCCCGGATGTGGAGTTCAGCTCAGCCAGAATGAAGAAGACGTACTCCTGCCCTGGCTCTAGAGCTCGGTTCTCAAAGCCGCCATAGTCCAGTTGGTCCCCCAGGGTGAAGAAAGCCGGCAGGATGGCAGGTGTGAAACGGGCTGTGATGTAAGCCCGGCGCAAGTCCACCTGCTTCTGCTGTCGAGTATCCTTCTGCCTTTGACTGATGTCTTTTAACAGCTAAAAGAAAGAAAGAGAAAGAGAGAAAAGACACAGACAAGCAAAATAAGCCGCTCCAATAACTGTGACTAATGTTTAAAGACTGATATTGAATTAAAAAGGGTAAGCGTTGCCAGGAGTTCTCAGAGATAGGATTGTGTGTGTTTATAGGTCTTTTCCTCCTCGCAGGCTCAGACATCAGTGGGTGCTGTTATTGTTGTGGTTCTCACCTCCTCTAGGTCCATTTCGTCTGGACTCTTGAGGTGTCTGATGACGCCGCGGGGCCTTCGCAGCGGAACCACAACAACATAAATATTCCTGTAGGAGTGCAAGAGGACAAACAACATAACAACAGCTGCAGTTGCACAATAGCAAACTGTCTGTAACTATTTTCACTTTAGAACAGTCATGTACTGTTATCATCAGTGCCCCATACTGTTACCGTGACTGTAATCACCAGACTTGAACACAGCAAGTCAGATGACTGTCACCCCTATATGACATGACAACGTTTTCAAGGCCTGTAAGAGCATCTAAGGCTCAGTCTTTCAGCCTTACTTGATGGGACTGCGATTCTCCAGTGATGGCAAGATAAGCGTCACGGTGGTCTCGGAGTCACGAGTGCGGTCGATCTCAGGGCGGCGGATGGTGATCGTTGGGGATGTCTTAGCAGAGATGCGATGGCGAAGGCCTCCAGGGTTCCCCTCAGGAGCAGTGATTTTAAAGTCGTAGCTCGTGTTAGGCTGAAGGTTTGGGATGACTGCCTTTCTCAAGCGAGCGTCCACCTCCATTTTCTGACGGTTATATTCAACCTGAAGGGTGGGAAAGAGTTGGTGAAGCTAATCTTTATGTTGTGTGCTGTTTAAATAGTCATTTAATGCTATAGAACTAAATTAAGGAACATTTGTAAAATTCCCTGAATAAAGTTTTTTGATGGGTTTGTTTGAGAGTTTGAACTAAAATTCCGTTCAGCTGCTCCCAAGGGGTCATCACAGCGGGGGGCTCTGCACATTCACTTCGGCAGATTGAGGTTTTTTTTATTTTTTTTTATACCAGATGCCCTTTCTGACGTTTTATTGGAGGAATGTGTGCTAAACTATTCTTAGCCAGGACCAGTGTAAACTAGGAGTTAGTAAACCTAGTCAGTTATTAGCAAGGGATATAATCCCAGTAAACCTCTTTTCTGGATTCAATAAATGAGATAATAAGTGCACTTTAAAGTGCTGGTAGATGGATTTTGCTATATTCAGTAAATGCTCAGTTTAATTGAACTTCTCATAGTCCAGAGAAATTCCACATGAATGCCTGTGGGTAGATCTGTGGGTGTATTATTGTGTCGGGGTCGTGCATGCTAAAAATATTTTAAAAATGAGTCAGCAGCTCATAAGTGTTTTTAAATTTCACATTTTTTATTTGATCAATCTTGGATTTAAAAAAATATTGCCTGTTTTGCTTTTTATTTGTGTTCTTTTTATATATTAATTTTATACATTTTTATTAGATCTGTGTTACTCAGTATTTCACGCTTTATTTAAATAGTTTCTATCCTCTTTCCTGTCATACATTTTTTCTGCATGTCTGAGATGTTGTTTGTCCTACAATGTGCTGATCTGTAATTAACTCTTGCTATTTAAAATGCACTCTATAATTTCCAAAAACTTGACCCAAATAAAGCTGAGTATTATAATCTTAAGGATCCCACAGATGTTAAAACATTAGAGTTTTACGTAACACAATGAGGCACTGCACGTGCCATTCAACATACAGTAAAGCGATAGGGGTTGCTAGTCTCTGGAAACTCCCAGGTAAGAAGAACGCTGGTCTCAGTGGCCAGATTGACCGAAAAATTCCTCGGCACATCTGGGAAGTGAAGAAACAAACAGGCAGAAAGTCACTCGTGATGAAGCGTTTTATTAAAATCGCGGCGTCCTCTGCTTTTCTCGACCTGTAAAAATGGAGAACAGCCCGGTCAGTTGATGAGGAGGGGGAAAGACATGATGGTTAGGAGGATAGGCAGGTGATGAGGAAAGTGGATGGCAAGAGTAATAAGTACAAGTAAGAGACAGACTGGCTGCAGAAATGTGACATGCCACGTTGTTAGAGTGTAAGGTTGTGTTTGTTAGACTCAGACTTCAGCAAAGCCTTTGGAAAAGGTGGTAGTGAAGGTCTATCAGATAAAAAAAGCTTACCTGCAGATACAGCGCCAGACGCCGGTTTTCGCTTCAAATCAGACCGAACACTTACCTTCGCTATTAGATACTGTATATCCGAGCCCTGTATTGACTTTTACCTGAGGGTTTGTGATAAGCAGTGCTCTTGAAGCAAACATCCATTAACATTCAGCCTGCTTCCATTGGTGGTGAAGGGTAGGTGATGAAGGTATAAGTGAGTGAGTGGAGGAGATTGGGGAGAGTAGTTGTGTCCCGCACTTTGCAGTTCTCATCCTCTCTGAGGTGCACTGGTGAGAGGCAGACCTGTAAGAACTGGCCCAGACTTCATTAAGTTTAGTGTTTTTGGAGTGAAATCCACAGTAAGGGGAGATGTGAAGTTGAACCAGCGCTTAGAAAGGTGTTCCTGAGGCCGGAGGCCAGCCCTACCTGTTTCCAAGGACAGGGTGAGGTGCACCAGTAGTGGGCTGAAGGGGCCCGGCCCTGCCTTGTTGTGGGCTCTGAGCTGCACCTCGTAAGCTTTGCTGTGATTGAGGCCCAGGATGGTGTAGCTCGACTCACTTGCTGGTAGCGCTATCAGCCGTGGACGAGCAAAGGGGGTTGGAAAAGCGGAGGGGCCAGGGTCAGCAGAGGGTTGGGTGTGTGCAGCCTCTTTGTAGGCTAGAGTGTACTCTGTAATCACACCGTTGCTCTCCTCTGGGGTTGGGGGCAGCCAGGACAACTGCAGGGAGCAGCAAGTGACATTAACAAAGTCAGATATTTTGGGGTATCCCACGGGAGGAAAAATAGGGACTGTTATTTCCTGCTGGACTACATCTCCATAGCCTGCTCGGCTCTTTGCGGCGAGCACAAAGATGTAGGAGGAGCCTGGGGAGAGGTCTCTCGCAGTGAAGTTTCTCACACGATTTGTGAAATCCACCGTGGTGTCTAAAGAGCTATTCTTCAGGCCAAACTGTAGGCGGTAGCCCTGGATTTCCACCGGGGCCCCCCGGCTATCAGAGCATTCCAGCGGAGGAGCCCACCGCACCACAACTGACGGGCTCGATCCCAGACGCACCCAAAGGGAGGGGGGACCAGGCACTGCAGACAACAGCGTAGGCAGCAGAAAAAAAGAAAATGAATAGAGATAAACATATATCACGCAAATACAGAAGAATTAGAATTGATTGTCGGCTTATTTATTGCCATCTCCTGGCGCAGCTTACTGTACGATCAATTCTTGAGTATGCTACTAAATCTGGGGCACTGAAATGTATACTTGACATATGCTTACCAATCCCCGGGGTCTGCACCAGCTTGGCTTTGCTGTGTGCTCCATCCCCTTTGGTGGTGTATGCTGCCACAGAGACAGAGTACAAAGTCTCTGCTTTCAGATCTCCTAAAATCAGCTCCTGCGGGAGAAAACACAAAATACCACCATCAAATACTGCAAACTCACTCCTTTCAATCTTAGAAAAAAAAAAGACACTATTTATTGATTTATTCCCCTTTTTTGGGGAAGAACTGTGCATCAGCAAAAAAAAAAAGAAAAGAAGAAAACTTACATAAGAGTTGATAATTAAATCTGTGGTCTATTAGCAGCATAGCGCTGTATGCATTAATAATTGGTTCATTTATAATGAGAAGAGGACGGGTAGTCTGCACTCACATATTGAGTCGCGTCATCCTCCTCCATCTTATCCCACAGACGAGACACACCCCACAGGCAGCCGAGACGGATGAGAGAAGGAGTGAGTCAAAGGAGCGGAGGAGAAAGGGAGGATGAATATAACAAATGAACACCATTTAATCATTTATATATTTAGCTATGCTGTCACCTGAGACTCGTCCAATAAGAGGTCTTTGATCCGGGGAAGGTTGCGTGATTCACCGCTCTCTGCCTGGCTGAAATGCACCTGGTAGCCACGGATCTGGCCTTGCCGTAACCGTGGCAACACTGGGCGCCACGTGACTCGGAGAGCCGAGGAGTTCAGCGGCTGGACATCCACCTGACGAGGGGCTGCGCCGGGAACTGAGCACACGTGTGGAATTAATTAAGTGACCAAAGTTCTAGCCAGTAAATAATCAACTTAGCAGTCAATAACGTTTAGGTCTGATCTGCGGCTCTCACGCTCACCGTCCTCGTCTGTTCTGCAGAGCACAGCAGGGCTGCTGGGTCCAGTCCCCTCTGCGGTGGAGGCTGCAATAGTGATGTTGTACCAACTCCATTTCTCCAGCCCCTCTACCACAGTCTGCCCCTGCTGGGCCGGGATAGGAAGGTCTTTCACCTCCGGACCCAGACCTCCACCTCCTGCCCCAGAAACTTTCTGGTATCTCAGCTCATAACCTGCCAACTCGCCATTCTGGCCCTCCATTGGAGGAGGCCCCCAACTTACTCTCAGCGAGGTGGAGCTGGCACTCTCGCAGGACACACCCTCTGGTGCGGCTGAGGGCTCTGATTGGACAAAGGGCAAGCAGGGCAATTGGCAAAGAGTTTAGGAGAGACGACCCGGGAGAAGGGAAAATACAAGCAAAAGGACAGGAGATAAGGATAAAAAAGGAAACAATGAGAAACTAAGGTAAACTGAACTGAAAGAGATAACACTGGGACAAACCTGAATTGGGCAAAAAAAGGGGGAGCAACCACATAATGTAAAAGCATAATGTTAGCCTGAGAGCCTAATGAAATAAACCAGAGACAAGAGTATCGACCCTAAGTGGACAACTTAATTATACCCAAGGAGAATGTGCATCCAGCAGTCAATGATTATATCTTATCCCCTGGCTATAGGTAGTGCCAAAAAAGGCTCGAGATTTATGAATGAAAAACAGATAACTGTCTGTTCTCTTTCAAAAAAATGGGGATGCACAGCTAGCTGCACGACAGCACAGACACATGTATACATTTCACATGACCAGCCGGCTAATCCTCGAGTCCTCAAGACGGTAGGGTGGTGTGAGATTTTTCACTGTGGCTGACTAGAGAAAGGTCTTACACATCGCAGCAGGAGATAAAAAAACAAACAAACAAACCACTAAACCAGATCTCATACGGTGCTGAAAGGATTTAGGAGGCAGGTAAAGGAGAAAAAAACAAAACAAAAGAAAAAACAAACAAACCACAAAACAAAATCTGAGATCCCGGAGGGGAAAAAAGGAGCTAAGACAGGAAATTGAAAGTCAAGCTAGAATGATGAATTGCAGACACTGAATCAGACAGAGGCTTGGATATTTACTGTCACAGACATGAGTGCAGAAACAGAAATCACGAAAAGACACCACAGATTTACGAATCACAGATATAGCTCAACCAATATAATGTCATTTAAGTAAGACACACACACACACAAACAAAGGCGGGCATGTCCGAGGTCCAGGCTTGTGCGTGTGTGTGTGGGAGTGTAATAGTCATGGCTGACAGGTTCAAGTATCTATCCACTCAGCCATACAGCCACTGTTCTGTTGGCCTCGGGGGACAATCTAGATGTGCACCAAAGCTTGGCGATAAGAAAGCGCACATAACCTCCCTGGGAAATGAATTCTGCTGCATGAAATAGTCTGCTTATCTAGCACCTTCCCTTTTTCCAAATATCACCCCCCCCCCCAACATCCTCTGGTACACAACCTTGGTTACTCTTTCCGTTTGGGGGTAAAGAGAGAAGAGAACCCCACTAAACGCAGTCTGATGGGTGACTGCAAGTACTTACCACTTAAAGGAAAACGGCGCGGTGAACTGCGGGGCTTTTCATATCGACTTTATAAATTCTTTTCCTTGTACCATTTTTCTGTTATCCTTTCTTGAGAGCAGATATGAAATAACTTGGTGTCAGAACAAAATAGTGGAACTCATTTAACTCTTATTGGCTAAGAGTGATTGCACAAAAATAGAAAAAAAACCAAAGAAATCAGAGAAAAGGAGACAAGGGAGAGAATCTAAGCTCAGCGTGGGTAAAATACAGACTGGCCAGCACTTACCTGTCAACATAGCAGGCTACCCGCCATCCTTTAATGCTCCTGACCACTGGCTGCTAGCCAATAAGTGGCAGACAGTTGCACCCTTTCAAAGACATTAGACACTGATAGAGTGGAAAGAGTGAAAAGAGGGCAAAGGAAAGGAAGAGTGAAACATTAATCGGTGCTCCATCTCCATCTGTCATGATGTTTTGGCTGTGCGAGAAAGAGAGAGGCTGAGGGGTGGAAGAAAGGCACGGTCAAACAGAGATGGATGGGTTGGAGGAGGGGGTGGGGCTGGACGTATGGGTTGATAAACGAGACACATGGAGAGATGCAGAGACGGCTTCCAGGTTTTACCAGGCCGGGAGCTGAGGGAAATGTACCGCTACGAGCTGTGTGTGAGAGCGTTTGGAGGACAAAATGTTTCCAAGATATTCGCGGCACAATACATTAAATAAATAAATAAATAAACACAATAGAATTTGAATTTGTGGGATATGCGTTGGTGTGTGCAGGAACACTGTGTGAATCCGGCTCAGTCGAGACGTACTGGCTTGTGATGTCCTCTGCACCAGTTCGTTAGTGAAAGCGCCGATGCCTTTGCTTGAGATGGCAGCCAGGGAGAAGGAGTACTCGGTGTTCGCTTTGAGACCCTCCACAGTGTAAGAATTCCTGGGCCCGAAGGTCAGCTTCTCCTGTGAGAGAGAAGAGAGGGGAGCAGAGAGGTGCGACGATGAGGGAGGGGGGGAGATGAGAAGAGTAAAAAGAGAGACATTAGAGAAGAGCTGGAGAAGAGAAGTTGACCGAGAGTGCGACCACTAGACACAAGGGTGCAGGACTTTGGGGTTAATCTTTTAAAAAATCTTCTTTTATCTCCCTTTCAAGCCTTTGTCTTGATAAGAAATCCACTCAGCAGGTGGATTTATTAAAAAAACAGACTAAGAGGTCTTACCAAGCTGCCAAACTTGACAGGTTTGTAGAGGAGCTCATAGTTGACGATTTTCTCTTTGTTGTGGACAGGCTCCCAGGTCAGCTCTATGCTTGTGTCTGTCACTTTACCCACTTTAAACTTGCTTGGCTGGCCAGGGACTGCAGGGAACAGGACAAAACACACTCAAATAAGACCTTGGCTTACAGCAGTACTAATACTTGGCTTTGCACTATTCATAAAGATTATTTATTATATGTATAACTCTGTTTCATTGAGTCATTCAAATGCAATGAATATTTTTTTGATAATATATTCATCATTATTATTGGTAATTGTGCTAGAAAGACTTCAATTTAGACAAAGGTTTTAAAAAATGTACTTAAACCCAACCTAATTACTAATCATTTAAGTACTAACCCTTAAACATCTAATCATAAATCAGATTCTTACATATACTTTCATTTCTTTATGTGTCAGAAACTGTTAGAGACTAAAAGTGGAGCAGAAGTAAAAGTGCCACAGAAATTTAACCAGCAATACCGTCGCAGTTTTTTTTATTTTGTCATCTCTTTTCACCTCCCATCATATAAACCTAGCAGCTTCTCAGGAGCTGTCACGGTGACACAATCAGCACCGGGGCATGAGGGATATTTCTCGCTGTTAATCCCTGTTTCCTTCACATAAATCTCCACACTTCGGTCCCGGCTGGTAGAATTTATTCACTTTGAAGAAGTCATATGTTCTGACAGGTCAAACTTTCACAGTGGCTTGCTACTCAAACTTTACATAAGCTCCTCGAATAAGCTCCTGAGCGGTTTGTATACTTGCACATAATCACGAGTACTTACTCATTTGTGCTCTGCTGCACATGCTCGTCTGAAAAAATAACCATTACTCATCCACACATAAGTAAATGCAAATGGCTACTTAGCCGTTATCAATGCACTAGCATGCGGGCTAAATTTATTCTCTTTCACGAACGTCTACCGATGATTATGTCGATGCACGGTCGCGCACTAACCTCCACGCAAGACTTTAACGTGGACGGGGTCTGAGAAGGGTCCGTCCCCAACGGAGGTGAAGGCGAGGACCTGGATGGTGTAGGTCTCTGAGGTTACCAGGTTCTGAATGGTAGTGAGCACACTATCCTGGACGTTATGAATCTGCCACTCGTTTATAGGCCGGGACGGATCCATGGTGTAGTACACACGATAGCCTTTCACCTACAAAACATAGCAAAAGGAAAGCCACCCAGTGAATCGTGCGGACAAGTTTGTTTTGATTGGGACTGGATTTTAAGGTCATCGGGGACTGGGATGCATTACGTGACTTTCACCTAATCCCACTGTCCTACAACCGGGGTAATCCATAATGCCATCTTTTAACACAACAAGAATTTACGGCAGCCAAGGTCATCGTGTCTGAATTATTGTTTGACTTCAGGCCAGATGGTCCAACAGATTACTGTTTCCTAGAGGTCACTGTCATAAGGTGCAGTTTTACATTTCGTCCTGATAAAGCTTCAATAAAATAAATAAATAATACTGTGGATGCCATCAGATTGTAGCATTTAAAATGTGATCACGATATTCCTCGTCTGTGGGATTAGTTTATGGGTAGTACAAAGTATAGCTCTCCTGTTATTACTCTTTAATATCCATAATCCTCATATGCACTCAGTTTCAGTCTTGTACTTTTATGGACCTACGGTGCAGGTTGGTAGGCTTGAAAAAGGAAACAGGCCTCTGGAGGGAGCGCTCTGTACTTAGAGAGGACTGTCCAATTACCCTTTCCTTCTTTAGAGAGAAGAGCACAGGGAGACATCTATCTATCTATCTATCTATCTATCTATCTATCTATCTATCTATCTATCTATCTATCTATCTATCTATCTATCTATCTATCCATCCATCCATCGGTCCGTCCTCTCTGTTACAGAACACAAAGCACAAAAATGAAGGACTTTTTCTGCTGGGTATCTGAGGTCTCGGTGCAGGCATTCACCACCCTTTTGAGAACATTTTTCAGGTTGACAGCTGGAGAAGCATGCCAGCAGATAAAAGGAAATGTAAAAATGTGTGTTTTCCTCTACTGATAACAGATCAAACAGGGCTGTTCCAATCCTCATCTCACCTGTCCATTGGGCTCTTCCGGTTCTTCCCAGCGGACCATCACAGTGTTCTCAGAGATAATGTGAGCTTGGACGTTTCGCGGCGGGCTGGCGGGGGCTTGCTCTCCCGTACGAGCCTCCACGCGAGCGGACGGGGGCCCCTGGCCGATGGTATTATAGGCTGAAACTCTGATTTCGTACTCTGTGTTGGGGTAGAGCCCCCCGATGCTGTAGCGGGTGGTGGTGATGCTGTCCACTGTCTCATACTTGCTGTCGGGCCCTTTGGCTCGGTACTGAATGATGTAGTAGGAGACGGGGTCGGGGTTGCCAGAGTCCCATGTGATGGTCACACTGGTGGCTGTGGTCTCGGTGACAATGGGCGTGCCGGGAGGCTTTGGTAAAGCTGGGGATTAGAGTGGCAGCAGGTGATTTAAACGTTTGAAAAAAGAAAAATACTCTCTTGGTCTCAGTGTTGAAATTACATTTTATATTTAGTGGAAATACTTGATTCTTTTACAGTATAAATGTTGCTTTGTTTAACATATATTACATTTAGATTCAACCTGCTAAACTGCATTTCTTTAGTGGTACTTGCAGTGTCCAGTGACAGTAACATTTAACCTGAAATACACTGATTAATAAATTAAGGATGCTACGTTATACTATTTAAATTGCTACACTTTCACCTACAAGGGATGCCAGAACCCTGCTGAGTACATATGAGAAGACAGCTGAACTTTTCTACTTTCTCACTAAAATTAAAAACATTCTTAGGCATCTAAAGGTTGCCGGGGCCCTTACTCTTCACTAAGACCTGAGCGCTGGCCTCAATGATACCCAGGCTACTCATTGCCACACAGGTGTAGTTTGCAGACTCGCGGACACTATTGAGCTCCAGCACGTTCCGTCCAATCGGCATTTCATCCTCGGGAGTCAGGTCCTCGTTACCCAGCATCCACTTGACATAAGGCATGGGTGAACCCACAGCCACGCAGGTGATGTTGATGCTCCCTCCTGGCATGATCTCGTGGTTGGAAGGGAGGATGGAGAAACGAGGGGGCACGCGGCGCACTGGGAAAGGAGGAGAGTCGGGAGGGGAGAAAGGAAGTGGGACGGGGGTGGGGGAGAGGGGTTAAGGAAAGGGAAGGAGAAAAGTGGGGAAGGGAGTGAGAAGGAGAAAGGTGGAGAGAAAGAAGGAGGAGGGGGCAAGGGAGTAAAGGGGGGAGAGAATGAGAAGAAAAAGAGCGAGGCAGAGAGCGAGATAGAGATTGAGAGAGAGAAAGAGAGAGAGAGGGCGAGAAAGATAAAAAAGAAAGAGAGAGAGAAGGAGAGGAGAGGTAACAGGAAGGGGGAGAATGAACTTCAGGGTTTTTACAGAAAATTACATAGGGATATTTCAAGTTTAGTCCCAATTACTTTATGGCACTGATGAATCCAACAAAAAGACACAAATCTTGTGCTGAGCTCAACCACTCAGAGTGAGCTGCCTTCTCAAAATAATAAAGTGACAAACTCTTGAGTATCATTTCATCCAGGACATGACACCTATAGTCAGTTTCTCTTTCGTAAAAAACCAAAACCCAAAAAACGACAACAGCGGGTTTTTTTTTTTTTTTACGGGTTATCAATTTATGCAGGAAGCAGATTTATGCAGAATTATTAATAAAACACCACCTTGAAGCAGTGACTAAGCAGGCTAAACTTTAGCAGTAACTTATGAGGGAAAAAACTTTTCTTCATTCAGATTGCCGTGCCTTGAGGTGCCTGTGCGGCAGATGGGCTCCTTTTAGAGAGTATATGCATCATGGGGGCCAATCAATAGGCCCTGCCTGCTATTTGTGTCCCCATGAGAAGAACAAGCAAAGTGGCAAGTTATATCCAATACTGCATCTGTCAGAGCTCGGTTGACTACACATTAGGGGAGAGATGCATCGAGAGACTGAACTCATAGGTCACTTGCATGCCTGGGCGACTCAAGAGGGATAAAATGGTGGAGAAACACAAAGAAGAGAACGAAGAACTGTGGACTGAGAGGGGGGACAGAGAGAAGCAAGATAAGAGCAGAGACACGGGAGGGACAGATCGAAGGACAGAAAAGAAAAAGACAGAGAGACAAAGAAAAAGAGCGAGAGGGAGGGAGAGAGAGAGAGAGAGAGAGAGGCAGCTCTGCTTCTCTTCCAGACAATGAAACGCAATGTAGCAAAGGACAGCCACATTGTACAACAACATACTGTACAATACATAGGATTCAAAACTGATACAGTGTGTAGTCAAATGAATAGGAAATGTGGACAGGAGTGGATCAAGGGTTCTAAAAAGGTGTTGTGGCATTTACAAAGTGATCATCGGACACATTTAAGTAAAGAACACCAAGACAGCATGAGAGAACGAGGCAGAACGGGAAAGAACGAGTGCGAGCAAAAAGAGAGATATGTGAGGTAGTATGTGCATGTTTATAAGTTAATAAACTTATGTACATGTGTCTGTCGCTCCTACACATCAGGGTGAAGACAGAATGCAGAAGGAGAAGAAGGAGAAGAGAAAAAAGGAGGGGGTGGGAAAGGAGGGGAAAAGACAGGGGAGAGAGGATTAGAAGAGGGTTCGTGGGGAAGGAGGGAAAAGGGGGAAGAAAAGAGGAGCGAGGAAGAAGAAAACACATGGATCTATTTTAAAACACGGCTGTATACCAGAGTCAGGCCCATTCAGAAAGAAGGTGCTTCAAAAGTAAGAGAAGAGGGAGAGAGAGAGAAAGAGAGAGAGACAGAGAGAAAAGGACTTGAAGAGAACGGATGTTGAAAGAACAGAGAAGAAGAGGATACCCGTGGGTCAAAAACACAGGAAACAGAAAGAGACAAAAAGAGTAACGGACAAACATCTCTGGATGAAAGGAGAGAATGAAAGGGAAGGCAGACAAAGAGCAGAAACATTGTTGAAACTAAACTCAAAACTAGAAAGCTTATATGTGCGATAAACAACACAAGCCCTAAAAATAGACAGTTTAAAAAAGATTACGAATAAAAGAAGATATCCCTACAGTAGCAAAACAATAAGAGTCTAGTCTTTTTTTTCTCAATTACTTGCAAATCCAGCAATAAATCTAACGCTATATGAAAGAAAATGTCAAATTAAATACTTGAATGAATACATAAATATTGATAAATTTGCTGCATAACCTCCACTCCTTAATGAGTGACATCATTACTGGGAATCTTCGTGGGCCACATCCCCCCTACTCAAAGCATCTAGAGACAATTGGATAGAAGTTAACATTTTTGCATGATTTCAAGAAATTAAAAAAAAAAGTAAATAGTTGTGGTCATTTCACGAATAACAAAGTTCAAAGCAACTTGGAAAAACAAACCAAAGCAATAAAAAAAAATCAAACTTAAAAATATACCCAGAATTGGATACAGAAGTTAAAGACAAGAAAGAGACAAAGAGACAAAAACAGGTAGATCTGTTAGAAAACAGACATGATTGGGCAGGCATCTCCTCATCTGAGCATGCTGGAGAGACACGCACACAGACTGCATCCATGACAGCTCCATGCACAAGACAAAGCAGGTGTAATGCAGCAGGACCAAAACGTCAGTTTAAGCCACACGGGCATGTATCTGTCAACACAGCAAGAATAAATAAAAGATGTCAATGTAAGCATGTGGGCTAATTTGATAATGCTTTAAGTTTAAGGATGAAAGTAAAGACTCAAGATGACTGTTCGGTAATCTCCTACATCAAGCGGTGGAGTAGTTCTAAAAATACCGGTCGTGAACACAGACGACGACTGAAGAATCCACTGGGGAGCCAAAGGTGAGTACTTTACAATAAAGTGAGCTCATAACAAGGGATAATCCTTTTTGTGCTCACAGAGCCTCTAGCTTAAAGTTAATCGAGCCAGGACGCATGATTCCCCACCATTTTCTATACAGTTTGTACGAGCCAGGAGCTTCGCTCTTTATTAGTGGAGCTATCATTAGTCCTGTTCTCTGCAGGGAGTCTGGAGGCTACGGGCTGGGGAGACCTTGGCACAGCCATAAGGATTACCGCTGAATCTCAGCATCGCTATATAGCTGACATTTACTCAGCACCATCTTGTCTGTCTCAAGGACACAGCTTTCATTAACCACTGTAATAAGAGAGAATCATTAATACCCCTCTCAATATCTAAGATTGAGAATGGATATAATTAATTTCAAATGTCAGTCAACAAAGACGTATCACAGTGTTTGGTGGGGAGTCAAGCAAGGTAAGACATGGCCTAGACTGTATAACAGTCCATTAAAGAGAGCTTATTTTACTTATTACTGTATAATAAACCTTCAGAGGCTACCTGTAGAAAATGTGCAGCATTAGTATGAATATTTAAAGCACACAGGTGGAAAAGGGGAAAAAATAAACAAATAAACAAATAAATAAAACCTGTAACCTTGTAAACCTTATGTCTTTTGTCTCATAGCTGTGGAAAATACAAATCAAATGAACTTGGTTGAGGTGTAGCTAATTTAAGTATTCTATAATGTCTAAAGCAAGGCATCCTATTTTTCATATTATGCTTGAGTATGTAACACAAGCAGCAATGCTGGGTGTTATTATTAGGAGTGGGGCAGACAGACGTGTGTGCCAGCAGAGGAGGCTCTGCGGCTAGCTGTCTTGAAGTGTCTCTAATGTTATGGCTTATGGACATGATATTAATGCAATTGTCTGACAAATAAAATGGCTTTCTGAATGGTTAACACAGTATCCTAATGAGATGCATCTCGGTGGATGCATCTTGCTAATCGGTCTTGCTAATGCGCATCCACCTTTTCATCTAAACATGGTAACTTCTGGCTCCAAAGGAAAAAAAAGAAAGCAAACAAAAAATTATTGCTCACAATCCATCTTTTATGTACAGTCTATGATGCTCCATCGTAACACGTGTATTCTGAACTGTAGTGCAGTGGTTCCGGATAATTTAGCCAACGTTAATGTTAGTTTCAACACTAGTGTCCATCATCAGTCACGTGACCCGTCCTCTTGCCATTTTGAGTTTGCGTCATGAATTTATACCAGTGAGTGATTCTCGTCTGACAAACCGAACGTAAAACTGCAGAACAAGGGGGCATACACAAGCAAGTGCAAGACTTCCACTCAACAAGTGCAGCACTGGAGCAGATGTGATGACATGGGAACAAAGACAAACCGCCAAACAAGATGGTACAAAGGGGAAAAGAATTAAAAAAAAAACATACACACACAAAAAAACAGTAGCAAGACATGACAAGACAGCAAGTTCAATCAGATCACAATCTGAGCATATCAATAAGCGTGATAACACACTGTGCCATGCTCTGGTGTCAGTCCGTCAGTCAACACACATGCAAGCGGTGCTCCTTTCTCTTTCTCTCTCACTCCTTCCATGCAAACATTGCCTCTTTTTAATCTTCCAATTCTTGGGTCTCCATGACAACAAGATCATACCATGCAGAAAACATTGATCGGGGAGTGAAGGCAATACCAAGGGTTCTGCACACAAGGCCTCACAATGCAGTCAATGCACTCTGCTGCGTAGGCAGACCGCTTCATCATCGCAGCAGCTTTACTCTCATCATTTTGGATACAGGTTTGAATCATTTCACTTCAAATCTACTCCGCTGTCCTTTAACTCATACTGTGGTTTGTTTGTTTTTTGTCGTCTTTTTTTGTTTCCCTCTGTTTCAATAAGTGAAGCTTTCTGAAACAAAGGAGTAACAAAAGAAAAGAAAGAGCGCACCAACCTTCTCGAAGCTCTGAGGGATGGAAGGGGGTTGATGCAGAACACAATGACGTGAGAGGGGAGAGAGAGAACGGGGAAACACAGAGAGAATAAAAACGGCCAGCGCAAAGCCACTCGCTTCACTGCACCACACACACACGCACGCACACACACACACGCGCGCACACACACACACACGCACGCACCAGTCAAACTGCATTCACGCTTCTCTGTTATCCCACGTAAAATAGAAACTAGAACTTGCAATACTGGACATTGGTTGTGGCCTTTGAGCCATAAGCCAGTGTTACAACAGCACCCACAGATTTATTTAAGCATGTGGGGTCCACAGTGATCCCATTAATGTGAAACACTGTAAAGCCAAAATTACATCTTGACTCTCACTCCCAATTTTGTTCAAATCTCTCAACCAATTAATCTGCCTCTAGTACAGAAACCACTTTAGCAGACAGATCAGTGATGTTTCCATGCAGTTAAACCAAGGTGTGGTCCCCACTTTATCCTTGCTTTGATTCAACCGTCGGAGCTCGCACCAAGGTTTAAGGTGGACTTGTTAAAGGTGGTTGTGAGAAATACCAAACAACAGAGTCAACATATATTGTAGACAATGGATGGGTTAGTAATACTTGTTAAAGAGCACAGTAATACAGAAGAGGTAGTTTTACTAGTAATACCTAAGGCACCTTCGTCACAGTGATTTTTCTGTGTCTTGTTCGTGCGTGTACGTGCATGTGTGTTCTGCGTTTCAGGTCCTACCTCGCACGTATAAGTTGGCGGGAGAAGAGTAGCGCACGCCTTGGGAGTTGGTGGCCACACACTCGTACTTCCCTTGGTCTGTTTCCTCGCTGTTCTCAATCTGTAACGCTCCTGCAAGAGAAAAAAAAGAAAACCCCAGATAAATATGTTTGCAGAAAATGCTTCTGCCACTGTCCGCCATCCTTTTGCATCCTCTCCTTTTCATCCTGCAATATCTGCTATAGTTTGACCCTGGGGTATCTCTTTGTCTGTTGCTTCAACATCCAATAAAGTCAGCTCAGTTGTTATTTCTGCAAGGCAGAAATGAATGGTCCGCACAACACTCTCTCTGTATCAGGAGTTGGATTTTCCACAAAGAACTGCGTCTCCTCTAACCATCCCCGTCTCCCATCCTGCTACCGAAAGGGGGAAAGGAAGCGGCAACATATTCACAAATTCAGAATTCCCTTTCGAAAAGTTTGGAAGTCAAAAACAAGTCTCAAACTCACTTTTTACAAACTTAGATGACACTTAAAGCGCCTTTAGTTTATACTTCTGTACTAGCTGGTGATTCCTCTCCAGCAGCAGGCACACTGCTGAATGAAGAAAGCCTGTTTCTATCTTTGCAGTTAACTGGCAGCAGCTACACAGCTTTACCCCAGGGCAACGACCCAGCGATGCTCTTCGGCTCTTTCGCTTCCTCAGTTTTTATCCTAGTCTCCCTAAACGTGCTATAATTACACACGGCACTCGTCAGGTGTTCTTTTGCTTCACGTGGTACTATTCTTATTGCTGTGTTTCTTAGCTAACGGCCTTTTGAATTACCAGCAGAGATGTTCTTTCTCTGGTTTTGTTTTTTTCCCCCCCTCTTTCAGTCTGCTCTGTCACATCCGTCTCATTTGAAACTGACTTTGACACGGAGCCCGAGGAGGAGGCACAAAACCATGCATCACTCTCTGCTGCACTGCACAGAGTAGAAAGTGACACAAATCTAAATGCACATGGCACACACACACACTTTTTAAGGAAAGGATGGAAACACATACGGGAGTGTGTAGATAAACAGCCACACAAAAAGAGCAAGTTTTAGTCTCATACAAAGCACTGTGTTTTATATCAGATCTTCTGTGAGACTGATAAAAGGCATCTGGCTTTTAAGAGAAGCACAGGGATATTTAGAGAAAAGCAAGATATACTGTGCATCGCTCTGCACAGATTTTTTATTTTCCATACACAATACACAAGATAAAATACAAAAATAAAAGCCAAAATACTTAAAAACAATCCCTCCGTTTATATTGATATTAAAAGGAAGTAATAGCGAAATAACCCCTGTGCATTACACCAATATGCACAACCATTCAATCTAAATATTATTTAATTTTAAAAGATAAGTAACAGAGTACTACTTACAAGTACTTTATTACCGTAACCCTGTAAAAGTGATGTAAACCTAAAGGAGGAAACCATATAACATAAACGCTAATCCTGTTGGTCTATCTATCACCAGTGCTTATCACACAAAGATAAGAAAGAGGCAAAGAGAAGCATATAACTAATGCATCAGCTCTATAGTCAGAGGTTAAAGTGAGCCGAATCAGTTAAACACAACGACTTCTTTTTAAGGAACAAATGTGTGTACTTTTGCCATCTCTGAAGATAACTGCACATGTCATTGTTGTATGTTGTAACTCTTGAGCTGCTAAATTTAGTGGGTTTATTAATTCATGTGGACCAGAAACAAATTATTTATAGACATTTTCTTTTCACTTTAAGTAAGCTGACCTTAAGGAAAGACTCTGTAAAAGATCTTTAATGGGGAAAACTGAGGTCACCTTGGGAAGAGCAGCAGATGTGGAATACCTCTTCCACGAGAGATAGACATTGTCATTGATATAATAGGCAGAGGTGCACGGCAGTGACAGACAATATGAGCCAAAAGATGGCACATGTTAAATACCTCAACCATCTGCTCCAGTGCTGGATGGTTGACTGATGCCTTTTACTGTATTCATCATTATGTACAAATGTTCTTTTGAATATTATCTGTTGTATATCTTAAAAATGGTAAAGAAAATAAAATGCACAGTAATAATATTTAGAAAGAATACACTAAATAGATGCTTCATTAGGTGCATTGGTTAATTGGACCCTTATTTGGCATAAACTGCTTTAATAAAAAAAAGAGAGATTTTGGTTCATATTGACATGATAGCATCACACAATTGCTGCAGCTTTGTTGGCTGCACATCCCAAAGGTGCTCTACTGGGTTTAGACATATTGGCTGTGGAGGTCACTTGAGTACAGTGAATTCATTGTCATATTAAAGAAACCAGTATGAGGTGATCTGATTTTTGTGACATGGTACGTTTTCCTGCTGGAAAGAGCCATCAGAAGATGGATATACTGAACTCATACTAAAGTCATTTCCCATTACACCATTATTACTGATACTAGGCAGGATGGATCCATGTTTTCATGATCCTTACACTAAATCCCAACCATAACGTTGTCACAGCAGGCAGAATCTTCTGTTGTCCATGAAGATAGGAAAAAACTGCAGAAGAGCTTTCAGAGATGCTCTTAATAATAATAATAATAATAATAATAATAATAAATTTTATTTATGAGCGCCTTTCAAGTCACCCAAGGACACTTTACAATAAAATAAAACACTTAGTAAAACAATGGCAGAATAAGAACAATAAAAGCAGAGTTCTGAACCAGTTGAAGCTTATGGAGGGATTTTTGGGGGAGACCATGCAAAAGAGAATTGCATTAGTCAATACGGGAGGTAACAAGACTATGTACAAGAATGGACGTAGACTGGGTGGAAAGAGAAGGAAGCAATCTGTTAATGTTACGTAGATGGAAGTAGGCAGAACGGGTGAGATTATTGATGTGAGATTTATAGGAAAGTGAACTGTCTAGGATGACACCAAGGCTCTTAACCTGAGGAGAGGGGAAAACTGTGGAGTTATCGATGGTGAGTGAGAAATGGTTCGCCTTCAAAAGGTTGGATTTGGTGCCAATAAGGAGGATCTCAGTTTTATCCTCATTGAGCTTTAGAAAATTAGAGGCAAACCAGGATTTTAACTCGGATAGACATTCTGTAAGGGAAGAAGGTGGGAGGGAGGAATCAGGTTTGCAAGAGAGATATAACTGGGTGTCATCAGCAAAACAGTGAAACTGAAGATCAAATTTGCGGAAGATGGTACCTAGAGGGAGGATGTATATTATAAAGAGAAGAGGGCCTAAAACTGAGCCTTGGGGTACACCAGAGGTGACGGGGAATAGACGAGAGCGGAATGATCTTAGTTGAATAAACTGGGAACGGTCGAGGAGATATGATTGAAACCAGGCGAGGGGTGAGTCAGAGATGCCGAGAGAGGAAAGTCTGCTTAGAAGGACAGAGTGAGAAATGGTGTCAAAGGCTGAGCTCAGATCTTCTGCATGGCTTGGTAAGAATGAGTGGTTATTTGAGTTACTGTTGCTTTCCTCTCAGCTCAAAGCAGCCTTGCCATTCTCCGTTCACCTCTGACATCGACAAGGCATTTGAACCGCTGCTCACTGGATATTTTTTTTTTTTTCTACCATTCTTCCTGGAGACAGCGGTGTGGGAAAATCCCAGTGGATCAACACCAAACACTTAATAAGGTGGTTGTTACACCAAAATAAAACCTCATATTTAAGGTTATGTACACACATACAGACAGATTTTGTGTGTCTTAGTATACGTAGATTTTGCACACGCACACATACACAGACACACTTGCAGGTCAGCTTATGAAGAAGTTTGAATGCTGTGATTTCAGAGGGTTAAAGGAGGGAACGTGTTAGGTGAGCTGAGACGCTGCTCGCTGAAGCTGTCATCCATTTGTTTCTGTCTTCTGCAGTTACATGACAGCAGAACAGCTCGTGCCCTCCTCTTTCTCCCTATTTTCCATCTCTCATTTCCCTGTGGTTCAGGGCAGAGTTGGGAAACAAACAGGAATAAATTATCCGCTCTACAAGAAGAGCCTTCTTCTCAACCAGAAAGCAGAGGAAGAAAGGAGCAGTGGGAGGAAAGATGGCGAGGAGGTGGAGAGGTAGAAATGGACCGGTTTAGATCTGCAAACGAGAACTTGTGCGACAGCTGGAAGCAGCTCGTGTGGCTAACAAGCAGCGAAAATTTGAAATTGCCAGTTGTAATCTACTGCTGTAAAACATGACATTACATTACACTGGGGTGGACAGGTGTTCTGAATATATACATAGAAAGGTCAGCAGGTCAAAACTTATGTACACAAGCACATAGCGCAGACAGAAAACGGGCGTCAAAACGACGTGATGATGGTTTGTGGGACGGCAAAGCAAAAGGTCGAAAAAGTAAAAGAAGAGAGACGAGGAGAGAGAGCAGTTTTGGGATGCTGACAGGCCCAGAATAAGATGTGACTTAAGTAAATTGAGCTACTGTGAAATCGTGGATGGTGTATTATTTCTGTGGGCTGAGACTCAGCTGATCAGATGACAGCGGATACTGTTAATCTGATAGCTCTGATGGGACACTGAGGTAAAACAGATCACTTGGGCTCCAGTCTCCCACAAGTTGAGACATTAAATTAACCGGAGGCACATGTTAACAAGCATCGACACAAAGGACAGTTACTACGAACGCAACACAGTTACGAATAAACTGCTGGTAATTTTTAAAACCGAAACTGTTGTTTCCAAACCATTATCAACCTGCTCTTTAATTTCACATTTCACTAAAACATGAACAGAAAAGCCTCAAAGCAAAGTGTTACGCAGCAATTTAGGTATGGTTTAACGCAGCAGTTACTTAATAAATCGATAATGAATATAGACGCAAAAACGCTCAAAATTTCCAGGTTCTGACTTAGTTCTGGTTTTTATTCTCGCACACAGAGACAGAAACGATTCCTAATTGTCAGTCTGCAGATTTATCCGTGTCACAAGTTCCACTTTTTCTGTCAGCCTGAAAGCACGTTCTGTCAAAGGATTTGTACTGCTCACCATTTTTAGATTTTTCTTTTCTTAGAAACAGACTGTTACCAAAAATGAATGATTTACTTTGGCTAAAGTCCCAATTTCAAATTCTCTTAAAATCTGGTTGTGAAATATTCTGCTGAGTAACAGCCAACCAAATATAAACTCTGTGAAAATAGCATTTCACGATGATGCGCGATTTTGGGTCAGTCTCTTTGACGCAACCCTATATAGGTGTTAAAAATGAATAACCAATTTTGTTTGGTGCATGCAAAAATTTACTTTAAAAAAGTGTTCTGTATTGACGTCAACAGATAAACTGACATACACCATTAACCTTCATCACGTCTTAGTCCTTACCAAAGAGTCTGCATATGTAATCCTGGAGTCAACCTCAGGGTCCGTACTGAATGCCATCTGTTAAGAGTGTGGGTCTACATAAGCTGTTAAGTGCTTAGGTTAACTTTCCAGCTCTAAGTCCCAAATGTCAGGGGCAGACAGATAGCTTGTCATGGTTCTCCTCATGCACATACAAACTGGTGCAGCAGATGGCATGGAAAAAAGATAGATACCTGATCGAGGCATACAGATGCCAGCAAAAGTTCATCTCTATACCACCCCATATGTTTCTGTCACCGAGGACTGATGGGGTGAGTATGTGTGCATTTGAGGTGGGTAAACACAGAGTTCACGGCTGTCAAAGGCCACCGTGGACAGTTATCTGCAGTGATAAGCCCCCACACATGATGGATACTTATGAGCTATGAAATGGCTAAGATGAGACATCCTTTGTGGGATTCTACTGCAGTCATTCTCTATCTCATTTTTCTTCCTGACCCATATGGCTCATAAAAGTATTTCCAAGAGCCAACAGAAGAAGAAAAGAGACAGAGAGAACAGAATGACTGTGGCCAAAACACATTCCTGGCTGCAGTCCAATAAGAGCTGGCAGCTATCCACTAAATCAGAAGCATTGCTCGGAAAGTGCCTCCATTAAACAAATCTTAAAGGAGTGTTTTATCCATAACGCATTTCTTGCCCAGCTCAGGTGTAATTGATTTCCTCCAAGTCATTTCGCTGCACTGTTCGGTTCATTATACAGCACATTTTGTTGTTTGGCTTTGTGATGGTTTTGGTGATTTCAAATCCTATTAAAGCCTGGGGTGAATCTCAGTAGGCCATTCGTCTTGCTACTGTTTCATTGATGTGATATGTGTCCTAACATACTGTACCACTGAATCATTGTCATGTCTGCATGACACACAAGCAGGGAGCAAACGTCTCAGAGCAGATCAAGTAAATGTACAATTTTAGGTGGCTACAATTTAGCAGTTGTTATAGTTTAGTTAAAAAAAGGACAACTAAAATAAAAAAAATAAAAATAAAAGCATGGCCAGTGATGATCAGGTGTGGTATAAGCTGCAACCATTACCGAGGTGGCACAGATACTGATGTTTTGTAATTTTTTATTTCTGCACATTCTGATGTAATAACAGTGATAGTCTTTGTTTTCTGGTCACTCACTCTTATTGTGTGCTTTGTGTGGATTTTGAGGTTCAAATACTTAGTCTATACATGTACGTTTGGTACTTTGATTTTTGTTAGGTGGAGTTTTAGATTCCTACCTTGACTTCATTATCATTCTAGTAATTTTCAGCATTAGTTCTTTTTGTTTTATTTGATTTTCGGTGTTTCATTTCTGGGGAGGTTTGGGTACCAGTTTAGACTGCCTTACTGTTCTTAAATTTGAATTATTTGTTTGTGTTAAGCCTCAGGTCCTATTTTGAGTTTGTTATTTTTTGACTGTGTTCGGTTGCTTCAGCGTTTCATTATCTATTCCTTCCTCGACTTTGTCTTTTTGTGTTTATGCATTTGCCCCTCAGTACTCCCCGTCTCTGTTTTCATGTTTATTGGGAGTCTTCTTGCCTCCATGTTTTGCATTGGTACTTTGGTTGCTTCCTGTTTTACTTTGAAGTAAATGTCTTCTAAGTCTTCTTACTTGGTTGACTCATTCTATCTTTCTATCTATCTTTCTATCTATATCCCCACTGCCATGTAGAAGTACACAATGTGAAAAGGAAACAGTAAATAACAACATTTGTTGTTTTTTTATTGTTCATGAAGGTCATAAGATAATTGCAATTGCAGTTCTAGTATATGTGCAGCTCCCCTAATGGGCTTCCCCACTGGTTGTATGTGCCAGACTAGTCAGTAGTGGTCGTGGCCGTCCTTTGCCATCCCTTTGCTCTGCGTGCGTGACCAGGGGAGGCTCTGTACTTGGTGTTGCACCAAGGGGACCAAAATGAATAAAAAGAAATGAATATAATTTATTGTGAATAATAAAATACTGTTCTGCTGAATATGCAGGTTTAAAAGTCCTATTTTTCTTTAGAGAACTCAATTTAGGGTTTCTCTTCATAATTATGGCTACTTGAAACAGCCGGTGTATTTCTGCAGGTGCTGGAGCAGCGTGCACTGGACGATAAGCTGTGTTTGAAGAATACGAATGAGCGAGGAAAAAAGAAACGAAACTGGCTGGATTACACATGCGTTTATTTATCTTTCAATAAGCCGCAATCATTAGCTTTCCTGCTAGCTGGTTCACTACCTATAGGAAACTAAACTCATCTTTAGTTAATATTCATCTATTTCCAGGATTCAAGGTGTATCAAAGTGTTGTACTAACACATCTTAGCTGGTTGTGCATGCCATCTAAGATTAGGCAGACATTATGGCTTTGTCCAGTGGTTTATTGCAGTTCCACTCCAGTCCAGTCTTAGCCAAACATGGTAGCCAAATGAGAAGTACAACTGCCAGACCTACTAATTAGTCTTCAACTAAAAAGCCTTGTCTTAAAATTTGAAATACAAAGAAACTGTATAATTCTGTAGTTTAACTACAGTTGTCTGTGTAAAGTATCCACACTGTCAAGCTCCTGGGTTTTTTCTGAGAATCATGTCTGTTTTAAATTTTGTTCCGTGTTTCATAGGTAAATGGGGTTGTCAGCACTGCTTATATTCTTTACTGCTGCACATATTCAGCTCTTGACGAGCTGAATCAGGAACCACGCTTCCACCCTAGAAGAGAAAGCGTGGTTCCTGATGCCGGAATTGGCAGCCCCAGCCCTCTGATGCTGTGTGCCCTGCAGAGCCGCAGTTTGAGCCTGCATTTCCGCCAAACCTGCCAATGCCCGGTCCCTGCCAGAGCCTGTTTCTCCGGCCACATCTACTGATGCTGGGTTTCCTGAAGCTGTGAGTAAAACATATTTATTTCCTTGTGTGCTCTTCAAATGTCCAAATATAGTAAGAGCACACAAGGGAACAAAGAGACTGTAACTCCAGAATGTTTCCCATGCCCTAAAGCATGGTTTGTTTTATTGCTGTTAACCAGTCCTAAACAGTGATATAAAACACTGTATAGGAGCTCTCATTAGGATTTCTTTGACATGGATCACAAGCCATTAAGAAAGGTAACTTGTTGCTTGGGACAACATGGTAAATGTATTTAAACATTATAAATTCGGCAAATGGAAATGCAAAGACACAGCTAACGGAGGGCACTGGTGATCAGTAAAGGATATTGGCTGACAGGAGGGATATATCAGAGCTGGCAGGCCGGAGCAGCACAGAGAATATGGATGAAACAACAACAAAATGGTTTCGCTTCACCATCACTTTCATTCCCCCTGAGGACAGCTGAGTGGGAAAGGCTGAGAAAAAAAATGTTTCTGCCTTCTCCTGGAGACACTGTACTCATCTATACAGAAGAGCATAAACAAAGCTGAATAAACTGTCTTAAGCGCACAATGTGATTCTTTGGTATGCAGACACATCGTCTTTGCTCTCTTTTTGTGTCTCTGGTAAAGTGAGCTTACCTTCACATTTTGGGACACTGAGCTATGTCGCGCACATTTAGGCAGTGGGTCAAAATAAAAGCATCACCAGTTAAATGCTTAATTTTAAGAAGCGCCAAACACATTTGACATCAGAAAAGAGGATATTGTGGTTGCTTTGGGATAAATTGAGGAAGACAGTTTCATTCTATGTGAAATTTCTGAACCCATTTGAAATGACTATACAATTATATGCTGCTATTTTTTTCTTATAATTATGATACTTAATGGAAAGCAAATTTTGCCTTTTAAGTGATATATATTTTTTATAATCCGTTCTCCCAAATGCTAATAAACAGCATATTTTTTTCATGGCTTAAGGATGGCACAATTATCCTTTTTTATGAAATTGGCTTTAAAAAGGTTTTATACCCCCAAAGGAGAGAGATAAACTTAGAGAACAGCATGTAATCCCTCAATCATAATTAAAATAATCACCAAATTTAGAGCAACAGGGATTTACCTGATCGCAAAAAAGTGCAAAGCTGTAAATGCACTGTTGGTTCCGTTGGTGGAAAATACAAACAGTCTGACTAAAAGTCACCTGTCTCACCTGATCTGAGCTGTTTGATGCGACCCTGGCTGGTGCTGGGGTCGACAGGCAGGAAGTCTTTGAACCAGGAGATCTCGGGGTCCGGGATGCCACTGGCAGCGCACAGCATGGTGGCCGTCCTTGTCCGCTCCACCACTTTCAACTGAGGGCCCATGTCTATACTAGGGAAGCCAAATGGCAACAGGTCCTCTGAAAGCATCAAGAGAAAGAAAAGAGTATGAAATGTGCAGCATTTAAAACATGAAATATAAATGTCTAATTGCACTACTTGCGCATGTCTGCTGGTAACATATGATAACAGGAGCTAACATGTATATTTAGCACATATAATGACTTGTGTTTTGACCATTAGTTTAGCATGTAAGCATGCTACGATCTGCTAATTAGTGCTAGAGGCAAACAGGAAGACGTCATACACTGAACAGTGATCATCCCCATATAGTACAGTGCAGTGCTAGGAAACATGACAACACATGTGCATGCTGTTTTCACACATACCACCCTTCAACACTGTTGCTAACCAATCACATCAACCCATAGCAACAGGAGCACCAGCCTCCCCTAGCAAGACGCCTCACCATGTTGCAAAAATCTTTTCCTAAACAACCCAAGGTACAAGACAAAGAGCCTATGGTGCTAACCACGTCTCCAAATTCCTCAGAAATCCTTTAGTATGCCTGAAAAACACGATTCTACTGAAGCCCCACCGGCAACCACCACAGCACCCAAAGGATTTGCTGCCAAAGTCCCAAAGTCCCTGTGCCAGACACCATAGGACATCCTCTGAGGTCCATGACTTTGTAAGTGCGCATGCGCCATTAGCGTGCTGCCTGCTGTAACCCTAATTTCCTTCGGGATTAATAAAGTATTCTGATTCTGAATCTGTGTAAATCAAAGTACAGGGTTAGAGTGGGGCGAAGTGCAGTATGTGTACTTATTTCATGAGGACAGTGAAGGCTCAGTTTTTCTAAAACAAATAACGGATGTATCAGCTTCTACTGCCATGCATTCAGTCCTTCCTTTCCCACACATGCAGTGATGTGAAAGCTCCCCCCTCATAGCTGCTTAAACATTAGTAGGCTTATGAAAGCAAAGATATCAGCAAAGACAGCAGAGCCACTATAGCCTTGGTGATCAAAGTTGTGTGTTCATTCCTACAGCTAGCTAGTCATTAGGTGATATAGCAGGCGGGCAGAAACACAGCTAGGATTTTTCTGTGTGTTTGACAGGCCATTTCTGGAAGAGTATAAACATACCGCCCAGTCAGCAGGAGTTACTTAAGTGCCTACACACACGCACACACACACACAAATACACACACACAGGCTTTGCAGTACATTACTAACCTAGAATTACAGGTGTTTGGTGGCAGTGGCGATGAACTACGAGTTTTCAAAGGTGTGGTTCTGTGTTATGTGGTGCTAACGATTCCTGTCTAATAACTATTCAGAAAGCTGCTCAGAAACAGCAGCGGCAATTAGAAGCTGGGACCAGAGGAGGGGCAGGGCACTGGGGGTAATAAGGACTTGTTAGCAGTAATTGTTAAAATGTACCAACGATTAGAGAGGCCGATCTGGGATGTGTCTGAATGCGTCTGGATATGTCTTATTACGTTGTAGGAGCTGAGGACAAGTGTGTGTGTGTGTTTGTGTGTTGGCTGTGTGTACATATTTGCTTCTATGGCTATGTTCTCATTAGCATCTTCACAGATTTCTGCAAAGTGTCGAATAATGTTGAGCGGCACAATCGCACATATCCAGGAAAATAAGTGTGTGCACGCAAAAAAGCAGTTGCTTTCTATTTCGCACACACACATACACAAACACGTTCACATACACTTTCTCTGGTGAATGGGATTAAGAGTCTCAGTGACAACAGTCCAGATGGCCAGACACGTAATCAAGCATCCATCAGCCCTCCTGCTTCCTTTCCTCCTTACCCTTTAAACCACTCTCTCTTTCTCACACATGCACACAGACACCTCCTCCATACCTGGAACTATAATTATAAATCCACATTCCCGCAGCAGCGAAGCAACGAGATGGCAATTTCCTTGGCTAATAAATCAAACCCATCGGAACATCTTGATTGTCAGACAAAACAAAACCTGCTAAAGTTTGCTTTGCTTGAGCCCAGAATCACAGACATATCTGGAGCTGAACGCAGTCCAAGATGCAGACCGTGGCCACGTCAACTGTCTGTGTGTTTTTCCTCTCCTCCACTCCTCCTCCGGGCCCCCTGCTACCTAACCACATGACAGACATATACCATCTGTTCCCACACACTCTGTGATGGGGATGAGAGGCTGAGTTGAGATAGGATCTATCGCTCTCTTTCTCTCTTTCTACAGTCATCAGCGCTAGAGAGACCTCGTCAGATAGGAATGTCAAGCTGTTGCTGATGCTGCGCCTGAGAAGAGAAAGTGGAGAAATGCCACAAAAAAGCAAGAGAGGAATCAAAACTTGATGATCAAGATGTTTAGTGCAACAATTAGGCCTCGTGAAGACAGGAGAGACTGGAGTGGGCAGAGTGGACCACGCTAACACTTCTGAGACCCCCCCCCCACCCCAACCCTTCAGCATCCCTGACAGATCAATACTAATGATCTACCTGAATGGAGGCTAGTGGTATGGCCACTGATGAAATAGACAGGAAGAGAAAGGAAAGAGAAGAGGGAGATCGATGGGCAGGTCAGAAGGTGAACTCCCAAAGGCGAGGAATATGCTAGGCCTACATTTGCTCCCCTCTACCCTCCCCGAATCCTACCCCTCTCTTGAGAGGGTTCAGATGGTCTTTTTATCACTCTGCCAGCTACCACAACATGGACTCCCTGGCTGTTAATTAGAGCACACCACAGCACTGGGCTCAAGGCATGTGCATATACAATGCATGCGTGTGTGTGTCTGTAGGGCGTGTGGCTCTATATTTCACTCAGGTCTTTATTAATGCTGCAAATACATGGTGTGGGTGGACTTGGACTGAACACTTGGAGAGAATTAGAAGAAATGGAGAGAGTCGGACAGATAAACAGAGAGAGTGATAGAGAGAGGGATTAAAGACACTTACTGCCGTGCTGTAAAATACCACAAAAAGAGGAAAAATAGTAGTGAATCTTTGCAAGCATCCAGAACCCAACGATGCTTTTCAGATAGCTAAGGATATTCAGCAGTGTAGAAAACAAACAAGGGTTAAGTTAGTCATTTTAACTTTAAAATTCTGCTCATTTCAAGCTTGAGTAGAATTGTTTTGCATCATTAACTGTTTAAAATAATCCGAGTTTATCTTCTACTGCAGCACCCAGTTCATCCAATTCATCCTCTGTATAAAATGAACATTTTTAACTCCATTCCCTTTAAAGCTAGCTCCCCATTTAAGTTAAATCCATACTGTCTGTGAAGGTTCTCAGTCATCCAGGTCATCGTAGTCAAAGGAGCTTGCAAAGAAAAGCGTCTGGACTTCTTTAAGTTACTTGAAGACGTTTCACCTCTCATCCGAGAAGCCATTTGACCTTAGAACTGAAGAAGCTTCTCGGATGAGAGGTGAAACGTCTTCAAGTAACTTAAAGAAGTCCAGACGCTTTTCTTTGCAAGCTCCTTTAAATCCATACTGATTTGTTGTCCTTTGTAAAAAGAACATCATACCAACAGTCAAACATAGTGGTGGTAGTGTGATGGTCTGGGGCTGCTTTGATGCTTCAGGGCGACACTGTGATTGATGGAACCATGAATTCTGCTCTCCACCAGAAAATCCTGGAGGAGTATGTGTGGGCAACAGTTTGTGTCCGGAAGCTCAAGTAGCAGGACAATGATCCGAAACACACCAGCAAGTCCACCTCTGAATAGCTCAAAAAAAGAAAAAGAAGCTTTGGAGACACCTAATCAAAACCTGGCCTTCAATCAGATTGAGATGTTTTGGCGTAACCTTTTTCACGCTCAGAAACCCTCCACTGTGGCTGCATTAAAATAATTCTGAGGAGTGGGCCAAATCTCCTCCACAGCGAAATGAAAGACTCGTTGCACAAATGCTTGATTGCAGTTCCTTGGGCTAAGGGTAGCACTATCAGGTATTAGGTTCAGAGACAATTAATTTTTTCCTTTTTTTTTTTTTTACACAGGATTTGTGTTAGGGGTTAGGGGGTTTGGAAATGAAATGAAAAGATTTTCTCTTTACATTTTCTCAGGTTATCTTTGTGTAATATTACAATTTGACAAAGATGTTTGATGATCTAAAACCTCAAAAGGATGGCACAATCCTTATGATGTTATGATATATACAAAGCTGTGTTAGAAAAACAGCTTTAATTATCTAAAATATCCTGCTTGCCCTTACCTGGGCTCTCATATTTCTTAGATACAGACGGAAAGTGAGTGCCTGTTAAAGAATGGCCTTTTTAACCCTCATCTGTTGCTTTATTTGATTAACATTTCATGATAGTTAATGTTTCATGGTTGTTTTAAACGTCTATGAATTATCTTATATTAAATCCTCGTGTTTAATACCCTAACACTAATGCCAAGATGGTAGCTGCATTAATGAGGTAAGTTAAAAAAATGTCCTAATTTCTTTAATTCATTCAGTTTGTTAACACTGACATTTTCATTTGTAATTGTAATTAATTTAACTTTTTTATATCATCACTCATAAATAAGAAAATTATCCGTCTATGGACCTGATCATCATCAATGTATAATATAATATAATATAATATAATATAATATAATATAATATAATATAATATAATATAATATAATATAATATAATATAATAGTAATTAGAAGGCATCAGTTTGCAAGGTCTCTAATGCCTTTTCCACTGAACTGTAGAGCAACATAAGATAACAAAACCCTTCTTTAAAGGGCAAAATGTAGGAAACAGCTTTGTTAAAACCAAAGCCAGCTGTTTTAATAGACTGGCTCAATTAAAAGGACACAAACACAGCAGCAACAGCACTGCCCCGCAGATGCAGATAACCCATTCCACAGTACAGGACACTAAAGTACAGTTCACCAGAGAGGAGAATATGGAGCTACAGGTATTCAGCCAGGCTCCTGGATGAGTCAGCGACCGCTTGAAATAGATACTGCGGGCATGGCCTTGATCACACTTTCCTCTAAAATGAATCATTTATCAAGAGCAAACACTGCTGCACAAAAGTGCCGCTTATTTTTCATCTCCTGGTTAAATTGATAAGATAGCCTATGGAAAAATGTGGCATGTGTATACAAACACTCTGTGTGTCAACAGCGTTTGGGGGAACATTGGCAAGGGTCGAGCAGCATTGTTCCCCGGAGCTTTGTGTTTGCGTGTATTTGTGTGTATCAAGAGGTTGAGCGCGTACATTTTGGCCTGGTTATGTTTGCAGAAGGGCAATCAGGCCTAGTGCCCAAAACCAGTCAGTAGAGCCAACCAGTTCTGGGCAAATATGCAATTTGTGTGTCCGTGCATGCACACACGCATGCGGCAGTAGAACGGAAAGACACAAACACCCAAAGGGTCAAACACATAATGCATATGATGCAAACAAACAAACATGAATCCAGGTTTTCTTTCCCCGTGCCTCTTTGTATTTCCGTCTCACGCGCACAGAAACCCAAACAGATACTCTTTCTCTCTCCCACATTCACACACAAACACGCCCGCTTCCCCGCGGAAAAAAAATCATTATTTCTCCCAGTTAAGAAACAGGTTGCCTATTCATCTCTCAGTTCATTTCAGTGGGAAATGGCCATGTGCATGAATGAAGTCTGAATAAAAGCCGATCTCGGGGAGCCTGATTCAGGATTAATCTGCTCGCACTCAGCAGTCTTCAGAGGCTCTAATGCTTTGACTCCTATTGACTGCAGGAGGGCTGAAGGGGAGCACTTTAAATGCTAATAGACCTTTATGATAATAGATCACAATGCAATGCAAATGCAGACTTTGTAGACCAATCACATGAAAAACCCATGTGTCTTCACCATTGTGTGCCCTACTTTAGGGGGCCAGGACTAAACAGGATCCCACATGTAAGGCTGATTCCCGAACCACATATAAACATTCAAGAAGAATTTAAAAAATGAAAGAAGGACCAAATATAAACAGCAAAGACGAGGGGTTAAAAATGATGAAACAGCCAGTTCTCCACTCGAGGAGTGTAATCCTCCTGCAGGCTGAGTAGATACTCTTAGTTGTTTCCAGACCGAAATGCTGCTTGAGCCGCCGGCCTGCCAATGCAGCAGACGCCTAGGGGGAATCACTGATCTGACTCTGTTGTTCATATGAAGGGTGTTTGCCGTGGTGGCAGAACATCTCTCTTCCCTCTTCTCTCTCTCTCTCACCCTGTTTCTCCCCCATCCCCCGCCTGCCTTTCTCCTAAAATGGGACACTGGGAGGTGAGTATAATCAGGATTACTTTGCACAAAACCAGACATACACACGCACACAAATGTATGCACTCACGCACACACCCGTGCGCACGCTTACCAGCGCACACACATACAGCGCTGCGGTGATGAGAATCTCTCGCCCACAAGAGGCTTTCAAACATGCAGAGCTGCAGATATTCATGTCTCCTGAAGGGAGAGCAACACAACTGCAGTGTCCATAGAAAAGAGCAGCTGGGATGGAAAGGGGAAGGGGTGGAGCAGCGGAGGGCATGTAGCAATGCAACGGGAGGAGTTAAAAACAGAGTCAGACAGACAGAATAGATGGCTAAGAAAATGAAAGCATGAATAAAACAGAAGAGAAGAAATTAGAAACGGATATTGCTGTAGGGCCAAAGTACGGCTCCTGGAGTTAAAGAAAGAAAGATATAAGGAGGAAAAAAGGTCATTTTACAGGTAATGTGTGAGGATGATAAAGATGATGATGATGTTGGTGAAAGCCCATAACCTACCACATCTCCACCCATTAGGCAGCCAACAGTGCAGCAGTAAATATCCTGTGGCCAACTGCAAGCCCCTCACTCTGTACGAAACTGCTATTAGTCTTAGTCCACCATTATACAGAACGATGAGATAAAGCACATCAGTGGATGAAAAAGACTTTTCAGTGGAAGTGGAAGGGTTTTGGCCAATAATGGAAAGCCTTTTTTCTACTTCAGTGGTGGACCTTTTCTACGATGGACTGGTTCTTTTTTAAAGACTGACCCAAGCACAATTTCTGCAGACATTTGTGCACTTAACAGCATTCTTGGATGACATGATCTATTCTGCAGAATATCACTGAGCCTACAGTAGGCTGCATGGGTGCAAGACACTGGGAGTATCCTGTCATGTTTGAAGTAGGAGGAGGTGCCGTCACTGTGTAAAGTTGAAGTAAAACTGCGCAGTAACTTGCAGGTAATTTAAATCCCTCTCCTCGTGTTTATGTATATATAGAGCAAAGAAGCTTTAGATTTACTTTTGAATATAAATTTAAAAACACTTAGAAACATCTTGGCAACAAACTTTTATTTTATTTTATATCTTTACTTTAAAATTTTCTGAAAAGTTTGATTTAAAATACACAGGCATTAATCATCTAAAAATAAATTTTAACCTCAGCTCACGCAAATCAAGGTTTTCAACAGGAATCACTAGCAACTGTGGGTTTAGTGTATTGTCCGAGGGTAATGGCCAGGGATTAAAACACCAACCCCGGGATTAGTGGACAACCTTGACAACCAGCCTACACCGTTGTTTGATGTGCAGCACTTTCCAGAATGACTTCATGCGCCCTGATACGTTAAAGGGACAGCTTACAAAAAATGGCTGATGTGCAACAAATTTCTAAGCAGCATAAAACTCTCAAAAAAAATAATATATACACAAAATTATTGCCTTTATTGCCAACTGAATGCCAGAGACGTGCCTGTGCATGATCATTCAGGCCAAATCTAACTATTACAGCTACAGTCAGCTCTGATTCTGATTGGTACTCTCGGTGAAATATTATCTTATTCATTGCTACCCTTCACTCTGCTCTCAAAGACTGAAGATTGTAATGTCACTGAAGGGATGGGGACATCACCGCACACAGAACGGGTTGAGAGAATAGGTTATGGCACCAGGAACACACTACCACCCACACACGAACACGACCACACACATACACACACACACTGGGAAGCTCGCCCTCGAGGTGTAGTTTATGTGGTAATGTGCTTTAGATTGGGGCTGTGTGTGCAGAGAGGATGGGCTGGGTAACAGATGGACAGGAGTCTATTCCCTGGGCTACCAGCCTTCTGCTTACCACACCGCCCTGCCAGCTCCACAATCCTCATCCATCTCCTTCACTCCTACACCCCCACCTCCCACCAAACCCCATCTCCTATGACATCCCATTCAATCTCTTTTGTTTCACAGCATCCTGCTGTGTTACGCAACTTACTGCCATCTTTTCATCTTCCATCATCTCCATTTGACCTCTTCCATCCCCCCTTTCCCTTTTTCCTCCTTATTTACTCCTAGCGAGCAAAGGTTCTTTGCCAAACCAGGGCGTAATCCCTTGATTTTCCTTCATGTATTAACAGCCTGAGCAGTCATGCCTCTGTTTCTTCTTTCATTCCTGCTGTGCTGGGTAGATGGTAGGTGCTCTCATGCCAAGCTATCAGCCACATGCTGCAATTTTAGTCTATAACATGTTGGAGCTCCACATTAGATAAGTTTTCCTTCAAGGGGCCAGTGTACATTCGATTAACACCCTCGCTCTGGACGGGAAGTGCAACGTTTAGAGCAAGCCGGTACAGTTTGCTAAAATGCCCCTTAGCTAGCATGCTAGCTGGCCCTCTCTGTGGCCAGATCACGCTCGCTGCACTCAGAGGGACTATAAAAAGAGCAGCTCCCTGCAGCCTCCTGTGCTGGCAGGGTGCGGCCCTGCTTCGCTGTTACATCTACGACTGACAGCTCAGTGAAGCAGGGATGCCGGTTGAAGGCGAGCGTGCAAAAGAAAGCACCTCTTGAGTAGACACAGTGTGTGTGCGTGTGTGTGTACAGTATATGTGAGGGTTTTCTGTTTGTCTTACCTCTGATAATGGACAGCTTTGCAGTGACAGACTTCTCGTCTACGCTGTTACGTGCCACACACTCGTAGGTGTTCTCATCTCGGGGACCTCTAAGTGGTTGGATCCTCAGCACAGCACCTGCACCATCATCAAACTCTATGGTCTGGACAGCCACAGAACAAGACATATTAGTCACAGCAGAGGAGGCACATAAACCCTACTATTAGAGCAGCTGACTATAATGTTGCATGTCAGCACCTCGGCCCAGTGTGTGTTGTGTTAATATCACAACAATTACAGCTAAGCACTTCATCATGCCCCACCAGAAAAAAAGAAATACAAATAATAATAATAAATACAAATAATGATTTTGTTTGCTCTTCTCTACGGAAATGCTAGAGGTCAGGCACAGATACAAAACATTTACCTGTGCTCACACATTTACCTGGAGCGGGTAAAGAAGGAGGCAGTTTCTTGCACAAATACACTTCATCTGGGTTGATACTTACTGAGATGGGGGGGTTGAATGAGGTCCTCTGGTAGAAACTGAGTATTTCTAACCATTAGGTCACAGGATCAATACACAGTCAGGCCTCTACTGAGCCACAAGAATTTACTCTCTGGACTAGGCTGCTGTATAGCTCCATGACAGCAATATGTGAATTCAATAGGCAGTAAAGTCAGTAATACTTAAGGGTCCATTGATTAGTTTTATTTTAGGTTTGTAAAATGATCGGACGTTTAATGGAACCTTGTGATCTACTGTATATTGGAAACATGTATTTTTAAACAATTATTTTTCACTAATAGTTTAAATGTTGGGTCTCTTTATCTTCTTGATAATACTGATACCGCCTGTTTAACTTTGGAGCTGCAGCCAAGAGGTCAGTTAACTTAGATCAGCATTAAAGAAGGTGTGCGCTTAGGGTTGCCAACTCCCTGAAAAATAAATAAGGGACACCTCGTGGCCAGGGCCGGGCGACCCAGTTGTCTTCACCCTTCCCAGTGTGGTGAATTTTCTAGCTCTTTTTTTGTGTGTGAAATTATTTTTTTAACCATTTGACTTGAAGTTGATTTAAGTAGATGCATATTCTATTCTTTGTGATATGAACACATGTGAAACAAATGATCATTTAGCCATTTATTTTTAGCTCAAAATGACAACATTAACACAGTAAAACAGGTCTCTTTCTTAAACAGAAGCCTGTCATGCTTAACTTTTGAGAATATAAGTAAATCTTTCTTTAAAAGCACTCTGTCCTGCTTAACTTAAAATAATAGAAAACAATAGAAAGAAAAATATTCTTGTAACAGTGCACATTTAGTGCATTTAGTACAATTGGCTTCAGTTGAGGTATTATTTCAGCTTTTCTAATGCTAATCAGCTGCTCCTGTTTGTAAACCCGCTTGTTCCCATGATTACGCATCATAACTCATCATCATTATTCATCTATGTATTACTTTTATGTATTAGTCATCAATTTGTTGTAATCATCTATCCTTGCAGTTGTTTATTACACAAAATAAATTATATTATCACACTTCTGGCCACATAGCGCTGATATTCACTGCACATGCCCATATTAACGTTTTCCAGCCAGGTGTTTTCCTTTTCCCATTCTTCCCTTTCTCTGAGGGGAACAAACATTGCTGCTCTAATGCTGGGCTCACACTGTGCGATTTTTGGCCCATTTTGAGCCGATTTTTGAGTGATCGGACCGATTTTGGCCTTCATTGTGCGTCGTGTAGTATACGTGGGGTAACGAGAAGCGATTAACACCTCACGACCAGCTCCCGATCATCAATCGCTCGTGAGGTTCTCACCACAGCCGCTCACACTGCTCGCGCGCAAACGTAAACGTCGGTGAAAAAGACGGAGCAGCACGGCTGTGCAGCATGTGATCTGGACACAAGCGATGGAGGCACAACTTGTAGAACTTTGGAAAGCTCATCCGAGCCTTTTCGATGTGGCATCACAAAATTATCACAACCACAACAACCGTGAAAATAGTTGGATTTACACTGCTGCTCAATCACAGCTGCCTGATCAATGTTTTTCATTAGCAATTTAGCAAAGTTGATGGTAGTGGTGTGTCTGTGTGAGTGAAAGACAGAGAGAGCGAGCGACAGATTTTCTGTTATAACCTTCATGTTATGGAGGCACAGTGTGAGCACTCAGGTCCCATCAGAGCATCGGGCGGTATAGTGTGGGAGTACATCGTGACATACGAACTTCTAACCCCTGCGAGTCAATCGTGCAGTTTGAGCAGGAGCTGAATAACGTGACTGAAAAAAATCGCACAGTGTTTGCCCAGCTTTAGGTGTACTGTCGTCCGAGACTTGCACCGCAGAGTCGGCGTTTGTTCCCCTGTTGGCCATGCTTCTTGTTGTGGTCATCTGTTGTCTTCCGGTATTTTCTCCGCAAGCGACCTTTCCTCGACCAATGAGATGAGCGGTAATCTGAATTGTCATACTCGAATTGTCATAAGTGTGCTGTCAGCTCATTGGTCACAAAGCAGGAGAGGGGCTGGGAATTATGTTTTCAAACAAAGTGTTAATTCCATAAACATTTATAGACTACTTTTGATTCTCACTGTATTACGGGACAAAGTGCGTCCCTTATTAGCTCAATCGGGACGTGTACTTTTGTTTCGAAATACGGGACGATTCCGTATTTTAAGGGACGGTTGGCAACCCTATGTGCGCTACACTTAGCTTCAGCATAGACAAGCTAGCTGGCTAATTGCATGCGTAGAATACTGATTTAGCATGTAAAAACAATAATAATAAACCCTTTAATACGTTTGGCATATTATACTTATTGTACAGATTAAACAAACAATGAATTACCTTTATATTTTTATTTTCAGAGACTTAAAAAGAACGAATAGCTGCTTCACCCAGCTACCATTCTGTATGCTAAGCTAAGCTAATCAGCGCACTGGTGTAGCCTCTTATTTAATCAGACACATCAAAGATACCAGTCTGTGTATTTCAAAAATTTGTGAACATACCTTGATTCCAAAACATATTTTTAGTATTTTATATTAAAATAAAAAAAAAAATAACTGGAAAAAAAACTATTTCTCACATACATAACAAAGTTTTATCTTAACAGTTTTTCGCCTATCCACTCTCTGTATAAATTTATTTACAGTGTAACGTCAAGGTTGTAATTAATGTATACATTCAAATAATATGCATGTTTTTTAAATGGATTTGCATATTCATATCTGTCATGCAGTTACAGTAGGAGTTGAACATTGAGCACTGTGACAACCACCTCGATACGCTGGGAGTTGACCTTCTTGCCCTTCTTGTTCCAGTAGACAGAGGGCTTGGGATTGCCTGTGGCTTGGCACACAAATGATGCTACACCTCCTGATACTCCGATCTGGTCTGTGGGAGTCTTGGTGAATTTTGGGGGAGCTAAGAGAGAGAGAGAAAAGGAGGGAGAAAAGTGAGTGAGGGATGGGGGAAAATTAAAACAAGACACCAGAGGGCTACAAATGAACTCCACAACCAGCAACAACCGTCCCCGCTGACCACGCCCCATTTCACTGTCAGTGACTGGTCAGGCCGACTTGTGTTCTGATGGCTATGTGTTGTGCTTACTTCCTGGGTATCATCTAGAGGACAAACTGAAGGACTTCCTGTGGGCCATAAATAAAAGATGGGGCTGGGCTTCACAGGAACATCTCTTTCTCTCTCTCCGTCTCTCTGCTTTCTCGAGGGCAGGCTGCCATTGTATTTCATGCAGCACAGGCTGTCATGACACATGAGTGTTTCACAGGTAGGTGAAGTGTTGGCTGCAAATTCACAGCATATAATTGGTTTAAATGTATTAATATCAGAGGTGTCATTTATGCCTGTGCATGCCAAAGAACTGCACAGAGATCCTGATGATGTTAGCAAACACAATGAACACAGCAGCACAGGCTTTTGTTAATTTTCAGAGTCGACTCAAGGAGACAATTTCATCTTGGAGGCCGAAAGCATCTTAGGTGGGACGTATGAGCGCTGCGGTCGCCCTCTAAGACGAAAACAGCAATTTCCAAGTGTGATATTGAGCCAGGCGTAGCGAACCTACACTTCTCACAGCGGCTGAGTCAGATCAGTCAAACAACCTCATGCATCCACCCTTTGCTATCTGTCTGTGGCCTGTTTCCATGGTGCCCAGCTTAACTCCTCCTCAGCTACAGAAACACCGCTATCCACCAGGGTGAAATCAGGATGACCCTTACCATGGCAACCTGGATGCCTCCTCCCCTACATCTGGGTGGGTGAGGTCTGCCTGTGTTGATTCACTTCTGCTCTGAAGGCCACACAGGAGCAAAAAAAAAAGAAGCCATGCCTATCAAGAAATCACCAGCAGATTCTAAAGCCTTTTTGCACGTCTTCCCACTCCTACTCACTTCGTTGGTTAACAGCCATGCAGAACACTTCCCAGTGCCTTGACAGTAACTGGAATAACATTATGTCAAAAGACTGCTCCTGTCCCGACTGCCCCGTGTTGTCTCTTAAAGACCCACTCTGAATGTCAGAAATAAAGTGGTTTGCCATAATCCGCACAGGAAGAAGCAAAAAGCTGGTACAGTAGAGTCAATCAGAACAAATTTATGCCCACCATTTTGGGATTCAAGAGCAGGGTAGTTTTTTCTGAGGACTCTTAGAAAAGCACAGACTATTGAGCAGGCTGCTGGTTTTTTCTGACAACAATATAAGAACTATCAAAAAAAAAAAAAAAAAAAATCAAAAAAGACTAAATGCCATGGCTGAAACTGCTTTCTCCATCCTATAGGGTTATGAATGAATTTCATGTTCTTCTTAGGGATTGAACATGGTTTTCGGTGGCTTTACTTTGAGTCCAAAACGTTTTCTATGTTCTTTTTAATGTACTTCAACACCAATCCGCGTGCAAAACCTACCCCACTGGCAGTGTTACCACTTAAGCCTCTTCTGAAAGCCAGAGAAAAGCCCTACAAGCTACTGGCTCTGGATGGATGTGGACTGAACAGCAACTAGTTATGAGAGGAAGATTCCAGAAAGCTGCCCCGAAAAAAGAGGCACTAATGAGAAACCGTGGCTCTTTAATACCAAGTCCCACTCTGTTTCCACGGAACAGGATGGTCTACCACTGAAATACCTATTGTCTGTTTTTAAGGGAGCACCTTTGTAACCGGTAATCATTTGACTGAAAGACTGACTGCTGCTGAGCTGAGATACAGCTGGCACCTGCAGGCGTAGTGCCATGAGTTCGGAGCTTGTTTCAAGTAACGCTGTGGGCTAAAGAGGAATAAGTTTGGGTTGGAAATTTTCTTTTGGGGGAATTAGAGTAACCTCTTGTGAAATGTACAGCTCTAAAAGACGCTACTTATGGCAAAGGTATTAGTGCAACCAGCTGTGGTCTGACAAGCCCTTAAGCCACTTTAATAATGCATCTCTTCCTGATTGTGTGTTTTTTGTTGTCAACTTTGTTTGCATTTCCTGGCTAAATGCGTGACAAAAATGAAAGGAAATTTAAAAATAAAACCTCCTGTGATACAAAGATGATGACTGCAGAGTACGATGTGTTGCTGGGCACATAAGAGACGAAAATAAAAGGAACACTGTCTCGGAAGAGGATCACTGTCAGGAAAACGCTAACCATGTTTTGCATAAAATTCGACAAAGTGATGGTGAAGCATAATATCTGAAATTAATTTTCAATAATTTGGAAAAGAGCTGAGTTGAACCAGTAAATACTCAGAGGCACTGAGGGCCTACTAGCAAATCTCTCGTTTTTAGAAGTACTTATTGTCCATTATATGGTGTAATCTGTTTACCTAGGCTAATTTGGTCATTGTTCTGCTATACATATTGTTAATGGAAGAATTCCAGTTATGATTTTATCTCCTTCGTTACTCAGAAAGCTAGAGAGATTTGGATCTACAGGGAAAGAAAGATTATTTTCCCCTCCACAATACTATCTGCTCTGCTGAGCAACACTGTAGGTGGTCAAAAAGCAGCAATATTCAGTCCCACAACATTTCAGCTGAAAGTTGGCTGTTGTGTAATTTTTTTTCTCTTCACTGAATATAAAAAGATTTCAGATATGATGTCAGTCTTATAAAAGAACCGTGGACGCAAATTGGTTACGCAAATGGGAGATGAAAAAAAAAATGCACGAGGCAACTGCCGTATCTAATGGTGAGAGGTGCCATCTCTGTCTTTAACCTATCTTACCTTCTTATCCAAGAAAATCTAAATATATCAGTTTAGTAACATTTTCAGAGCTCTGACAGCTGTGTGTGTGTGTGCATTTGTGTATCTTATGTGTGTGGCCAACTGAGGCAGGAAATTTGTGGAAATGTTGTAATCAAGGAGATGATGAGGAACATGCTGATGGAACCTCCTGGCTTATCACAACACATTAACAACGCTACAGCCCTAAGATGATGTGCTGACGGGCCTGGATCCACTCCTCTCATACACACACACACACACACACACACACACACACACACACACACACACACACACACACACACACATACAACACACACCGCACACATAGACTCACATACACACACACACAGAATCAAAGACGCACACACACACACACAGCCACATATATATACACGTCTGTGCCTCGCATTCATTGCTGACAATATACCAGCTGCCATTCAACTGAGAAAAAGACAAAAAGACAAAAAAAGACTACCAACACATAAATAGACAGACAGACAGACAGACAGACAGACAGACAGACAGACAGACAGACAGACAGACAGACAGACAGACAGACAGACAGACAGACAGACAGACAGACAGACAGATAGATAGATAGATAGATAGATAGATAGATAGATAGATAGATAGATAGATAGATAGATAGATAGATAGATAGATAGATAGATAGATAGATAGATGTACCTAGTGCTTCACCCACGCTGCTCAAAGGTCTGGTTAGCAGGATAATCAAAGGCAACAGCAGACACAGGGGAGATAGGCTAATCCACAGCCCCAGGATTGGCCTTCTGGCCTGGGCCAGGACTCCACCAGTCTTGGGCCGAGGCATGGCACCACCGTAGATTGGTTAGAGATGACGGAGATTTGAGTAGGGCTTCACTCAACAGGGATAGGCACTCTGCAGACACAAGAGAAAAAAAAAGAAGGAAGGTCAGGCATATTTCCGTCACCTCTGATTCATCATTCTGCTTTTAGAGCAGCATCTGAAATGTCAACGCACCATGAAGGAAGAGGGAAAACATACAATACTTTATACTAATGTAGAAAAAATAATAAAAACACGAAGAAAATTAAAGACATATTCATGCTAATGCAGGATTAGGTCTTTTGATTTAGTCAGAGCACTTCTGACTTGGGATTAACAGCTCAAGCAGGCCAGCTCTGGCTGAACTAATACCAGAACAATAGAGCCACTGCTCAATAACTATGACAAGAAACAGACCGAAATAGTTTCCAGCATACTGCTTCTGTATTAATAAGTCTTCTTTTCTAGTGAGCCGTGAAATGAGCTGCAATGATACAGTTTTAAGTTCTTTTTTTTTCTAAGACGTCCTAATAATTTCATTTTGCTCTGGCCTAATTCCTTCTTAGCGTTCAGTATTTTAGTTTTCTGGTGCCACATAAAAGTGTTAATGCAATAATACATCCAGAGTGTACCACCGTAATGGAAAACACTCAAACAAAGAAGAGTGGGGGGGGGGGGGGGGGGGGGGGGGTCAGTAGGAATGCGGCAAAATTCAATAACGGCAAACGTATCAGAAGCTGCTGCTTTAATAGATGTACCCCCTTCTTGTTAATCCCTAGCCTTGGGGGGGATCTCCATCAGCATTTCTTTTTTTTCTTTTTTTCACTCTCTTTCTTCACACAAACACAAGCGCACATGGGCACACAAATCTGTAAGACTGAACATAATTCAGCTGTCTGCTTACAGAGATTTAGACAAGCTGTGCAGAAGCTCCCCGTCTGGGAGTCAATAACTCCTCAGTCCTATCGAGCTCTTCCGACCCCCACCCCTCTCACCCGATGTGTCAGAACGCAGGTGGGGAGGCCAAATGAGAAAGGAGCCTTTGTTAACCTGTCATAAATCACGCACATACATGTTCTCCTTTCAAGCAGCAGTACGGGATAACATATACGCTCCCAGGGAGACATAATAAGCATTAACAGGTGACAGGGCAGGCTGTGATTGGCACATAAATATGCGCAAACACCCATAAGCACACTTTCACCCTGACATCCGCCGATACGCTGCCAGAAATGGAGGAGCAGCGATCAGGCCAACACTTAGTCGCCTTTCCTAAGCGAAAGCGGCATTTCTGGTGAGTTACATATTCAAAGTCTCCTCCAACCACTTATTGAGCTAATGACCTGCTCATAAACATTACTGTCTGCCAGTTCCTACACTAAAAATAGCTCGACTGAAAACATGGCCGTCTATCTGATAGAGACTCTTCTCGCCGCTCTGCCCTCGCCTTATCTAACGCCGTGTAATAGCCGCTGAATAGAAAAGCTTTCAGCGTCCCCTTTTCAATTGAACAATGTGATAAGAAAAATCAGATCAGAGCTCATTCGAGCACCATTGGTAGCATGTTAAGTAAATTCCCCTCTTACGGAAACTCAATTTGCCAGCGTTAATCTAACCAGGGTTACCGTTCTGCGTAGAGCCACATGGCCACTGAAACATTAGGCACTCCTTGCATGATGCAGCGTCTGCTACCACTGTCCTGTGTGCTGGATTTGCTGTGGCACTAATATCTCTCTGTGACCTCAGTCCAACCCTTTCTATCATTTCGTTTATCCCCTCCTCCCTGTTGTCTTTTCACCTACTGACAAAAACCCCTCTCTACCTCTACCTTCACTATAGACGCACAGCCTCTAATCCTTAATCTTACTCTCGTCACACTCCTGCATTAGTCTCAGTATTCCAGAAATCTCCTCTTCTCCCATTTCCTTTCATCCGCTTCCGCCCCTCTCCTCCCCGTTTTTCTCTTTTCCTTCCTCGATGCCATCTTCTCTGTGATACCCGATCATTCATCTCCTTTACTCGTTTTTGTTTTTTTTTATACGCACTCTAACCCCTGCTTGTATACAAATCCTCTTCCTCCGCCCCAGCTGCCCTGCACCGGCTGCTCCAGCTGTTGTTGGTCCATTGACACAGTTCAAACAAAAGAGCTTAGAGCATCCTACAGCTGTGAAAGTTGAGGGAAGAAGCCAAAACAGATACACAGAAGCCCCAGCAGGAGCAGACCCAGCAGACCAGGCCCATCTAAGCATATCTGAGCTCGTGCTTATGGTAACTAACAATCGTCTTCACCTCTCAGCATACAAACAGTCAACAACCAGGCACGTTGCTCATTGCCGAAGCAGAATTAAAAGGTGCGAGCACAAAAATTCTCATGACTCAGGCCAATAACCCCTCAGAGATACTGCAACTCCCCCCACCCCGATCATCCGAGCTCAGCATCCGGAAAGAGAGAGGACAGCAGGGGTTGTGCTTATTACCTTTTCAGTGTGACAACACAGATGGTCAGCCAGACAGATAGATTGATGGGGATGCGTGTGCTATTTATTGCGGGGAAGCCGATAATGACACCAAAGCTCAGGTGGTGAAACGTACACCGGTTATTGTGCCCCATCAGGCTGATGAAATAACATTGTTTAGGTGGCATCCAACCTGGCCCTGCTCCGCTGGGGCCCCTCGGAAAGATGACATGTTTTGTTTTCCTCACCTCGTCCTCCCACCCCGCACCTTCCTTCCCTCCACCCTCCTCACTCCCTCCCTTCCCACCGTACCCGCGATGCCTTGCACCACAAGTGGGTTGAGATGGTCTCCCAAGGCCCGTCTCCATGACAACGAGCCACGAGCACTCATGGAAGGACCAGATCTGTTTCCTGCTGCACCACGTTAGCTGTGAGTGAGCACACCTGATAAGGAGGCTCGTGTTGATTCCTTTTACCTTTAATTTGGATCCAGTTCTGGGAGTAAGCATCAAAGGAGTCTTGTAGAGGAGGAATCAGTCCAACTATACATATGTATATACGTAGTCTGGCATTTATAATTACAGGGAACACAACTGAAATAAACAGAAATAAACACATGGCTGTGCACCACTGAGTTATTTTTGGATTTTAATGAGAATGCATGCACTGCAGTTAGCCTTCTCTCACATTTTTATCAGTGATTCTGAAATCATGTACACAAATATGGGCACTTAAACTTTTTCGGCACAAATATAACCATGTCTTGAATTATGCACGTTTTAGTGCCAGCTTGGAGTGGAGGCATTTGGAGTAGAAATCCTGTATCACTAACATACATGGCCAGACTAGAAGCGATATTACTTCATGTTTCTACGACCCTGGACCCTGTAGGCAAACGACACTCGCAAATGCTTGCACACCCACAGGGCCGTGCGCACACAACACGAACGCACACACATAAACATGGCAGATGGCAAAGCATCATGGGGGAGATTGGCACTCGCTCGCTCACACTTCCCTTCACTTTCTCTCTTAAACACACAGCCCACAGACACACACACGTTTATGAACACACACACATGCTCACACGCTGAGGATCAGAAGCACAGGATGAAGTACGGCTTACTGCAGGCATGAGCTACACCGCCCTGGTTACATTTTTAGCAGTGGAAATAAAATATCTGAGGCTCCTCTCTAACAAGAAAAAAAACAGCTGTCACTCAAACACGGAGATGCCCCCCACCCCCTACCCCTCCCTGGAATTTAAATGCATATGTAGACCTGCGTACTCCAACTAAACCTCCATCGGTCTTGCTTAATGCTGCAGGATGCTGAAGCAGGGGCTGCCTCATACAACGCGCATCCAAACAGCGTTATCAGGGGACATTTTGACAAACACCAATAAAATTCCCAACCCGCAGCTACCATTTTCATCACGGGTCTGAGCCTATAAACAAGGCTGCTGCTGGAGTTTCAAATCACACCTCTGAGAGCAAACATGACTCACAGAAATAGCCTAAGAAACATGTAGGCATGGAAGGAAAACCCATATATGTCGCGTGCGCTGCCTTCTTTTCTAATCGTCACGTAGCACATAACCGAGGGGAAATGCGGATCATCAATTCATTGATGAGATTGTGACTTTTCTGTCATCCATTCATTTAAGCCTTATCCCAATTACTGTTATTCTCTATCTTCACTAAGTGACTATTTTGCTTTAAATCATGTCACACTGAGCTGAGTAATTAGGGGGCTTGATGGTTGGTCAGGGGAAAAAAGGCAATTTAAAGGCACCACTCTGGTCTCAGTTAAATTGTGACTTGCATTTTTCTTCGACTTAGTTAATAATTACTAAAGTGAACTATGAATGAAAGCACTAATTGCACACAAAATGATTACTTGTCCAAGAGAGAATAACAGCTTTGCTCATAAAGAAAATAAGATTGGAGGATTAGAGTGGTAGTACTTAGTAGTGGTAGTACCGCAGTACGGTTTACACATTTGCTTAGCAAGTGAAAGCTCCCAGGTTCAATCCTAGGAGAAAACACAAACCTGTTTGGGTTACGTCAGGAAGGGCATCTGGTATTTAAAAAAAAACATCTGCCAAATTAAGCACGGAGCGCTACCTGCTGTGGCGAGCCCGTGTGAAAAAGGGAGCAGCTCAAAGTATCTTGTTGTAAAATTATAAATAACTATCCTTAACTCTGCCAGATCTGACTTACAACATCTCAACAATTTTAAAAAGTACATTTAAAAACAAATCACTAGAAATTATCTGTCGTCTTTTTTTATTTGAAAATTATGCATTTTCATTTTCCTATTTGGATTAGTAGACGGAGAACAGCATACATTATTAATACATGTGTCTTTGTTCATCAGTTCTTCTGTTTGTTTAATTTGTTTCTGGGTCATACTGTGTGACAGGTGAGTGCTGACTTTAATTCCTCATTTGTTTCGACACCTTGATGTAGCTGACGGTTTGCTTTACTTGAATGTTTTAGAGAGATTTCTGTTTGCACAGTTTTGATGTGAACATACACAGGTATTCAGGGGTGGGTTTGGTGTGGGTGCTACTGTGGGTGCTTTCAAATCTTTCTGTCTCCAGCAGGAAGTTTCCTTTTATACCTTATTATAAGCTCTTCAGAAAGAAAAAGCAGCATGGCTTTCTCATTATGATGAAATAAGCTTTTACAGATTAAATACACTTTCTCGGGATGATAACAAAACAAAATTCAAAACTGAATCTACCCACATACTCTCTCAGGCTTTCTCTGGTGGGGAGCGTGAATTTAGCTTTAGGTCACAGTTTAATTAACTGATCACCCACAGCTAAAAAGAGAAGAGCTTTCCTGGACTCTACGCTTTGACTTTCCTCATTTTAGCCAGATTTGCAGCAACGTCCTGGGTGTCTGACCCCTCTTTCTAATCCCAGCATTAAGAGAAGATGCCAGTACAGCCTTTCTCTCTGCACATCAGCACATCAATAAAATTATAGAGCAGCACGAGCATCATGTGACTATTTAAGCATTAAAATCGCTGTTCCCCATTATAAAGAAAAATCTGGACGCGCTTCAGTTTTTCCCCATCAAAACTACGTTTCCGAGCCAAGACGACACACTGATTCGTGATGATGAACAAAGGGAGGGGTGGAGAGGAGAGACAGAAGCGTGACTAACCAAACTAACTTTCACTTTGACCTCAATCGCTGCATACCCGGGACGGACTAAAGCTGCCGTATCCCAACAATGGTGAGGCAAATGTACACCCACGCGTCTTAAAAGGGGCTCCAAGGTCAGACTGACCAACACAACTAGAAAGAGGCATCTCTTTCTGATGGATAAAACAGCCTCAGATAAGCCTAGCAACAGATGGACTAGATCCTGCTAAGCAGGAAATGCCTGTAAAATGCTATAAAAGTGTACACAGGCCTGATTATCTTACGGGAGGTCAGAGGGTTGACACGCATTTACTGGCTAAGGAAGTCCTTGTCGCCTCCTCACAAGAAGTTAGATTTGATCCTTCTGGTGTCCTTAACATTTCAATGAGAAAAAGATCCTTTCCTAATGTCACACATCTGTTAAACACATTCATTGCACTGGTATTAGATTACATTTAATTAAAAAAAATTAAATTACTCTCTGACCTTTATTTTAACAGCTAAGGGTTCTTTAATACCCTGCCACCTGTTTTCTGAGGTGGTAGTTTTACCCATTAGCTGCTTACACCGAGTTTAAGTATGTTACTGTCTGACAAGGCTCCAAGTCGAATGAGTGATTTTGAAAAAATATGATAGTAATATAATTATGAAGCCAGTACACACAAGGGCCAGATGGATCTGATTCTCAGCTGAACGTTGTGTGTAATCTTTATACTTGTTAAGATTGGTAGGAAAGCCAGGATATTTAAGAGTCAGCCCAGAATCCATAGGCCCTGACAACAGGTCCCATATTCATGATCTATGCATCACGGAACTGTGTGCAAACCTTGCAGCTTCAATTTGACAATTTTTCACGCTTTCAAATAAGTTCAAGGATTATTTGCTCCTCCGTGAGCTCAGTCAATTTTTCAACCCCTTAGGCTCATAAACCTCTTTCAAATCCCTTAGGGTAATGCCAAAATGCATTGTCATCCAGCTAAAACATGGCTCTTTCCTCCCTAAAAAAAAAAAAAAAGAAAAGAAAAAAAAAACAATTGACATTTTAGCAGATGCGTTTTCACCTGACAGATGAAGGTTTTTATCTGACAAAAGCAGAGGAAGAGGATGCGCGCGTGTCCACATGCAGACACCTACGCAATGCTCACTCAGCTGAAACGGCAACACTGAGCTCGCAAACACCCAAACATAATTCGTAATTTTCTTTCAGCGACCCAATCCCCCCCCCGCACCCCCTTGTTTTTTTGCCTCCTCTGTTGCCGCTTCTTCAGAGGCAGCCGATCTTCTGTGCAGCGGCTCATTACGCAGGCTGATGGTTGAGCCCTTGTCAACTCACTGTCCAATTAGCATATCCAAGGCTGGCACAGACTCTTATCCCAGCGGGAGAAAGAACTGTATATACATACTGATGTCCACATAGTTATGCACTTGCATGTACGTCCCTAATTGTTAAACAGCTCTGACATATGAGAAAAGATGCAGAGTGTAAATTGTCCGCTCCTGATTCAGATGTAAGCAGGGCGATTGCTTCTTTACATAAATCCAAAACACTGGTAATAAATGTGTTTTAGATGAAGCAAAACAAGCAAAACACACACACACACACACACGCACACACAAAACACACACTGACAACCAATTAGTGAGCTTCTCCTGCAGCAGGACTGAGGCTCCCTGACAACACAGAGCACCTTCATCTTCCTGGACGTTATTGTCATCGTCCTGACCATCATCATATTTCACTTACGCTTCATTAATGGGACATGCCACACATTTTTACCTCCACGTTTCAGCTCTTTCTCGAAACCTACACATCAGCTAGGAGACAAAGCCACGCTGTGTGAAGCGGATTTCAGAGCCCGTTAAAAGCCTCGAGAGTAATAATAGCAGCCTTGAGAAAGACAGCGCCTTTCTGATTTACCATTCATACATAACCCAACAACGAGGATGTCATTAATGTAAGCTTCACGGAGAGTCTTCAAACCGATTCATCTTCTTATTGATTTATAAAAATGAAAATCACTGTCTGCAAACACACAGCAGATGGTTTAAAGTCCAACACGCCCCGGGCATAACCTTACAAGTGTTTAAAGGCAGCTTTTGTGCTGCGATTTTGAAGCGACCCTCCTTTTAATATTTGCTCAGGTAAACGATGTGCAACCGCTTCGGCAGGTCCTTATTCATTTCCTGTCGACACATTGTTTGTTTGCCCAAGAAGCCACTCTCTCCAGAGTATTTTCGCTGCCATGGTATCACCTGTCTCCTGTGGTCACATGACACGCCGTCCACTGAGAGCTCATTAACTCACAACTGCAGCACTTTTCTCCAGCAACACTGAGATCATCTGTAGAGCATCAGCATTCATTTCACACGCCACACTGTTTGGTATGCAGTTAAGGTCAATGTAAAACATATAAAATAAGGCAAAACACTGAAAACTTGCAATGTTTTTGCCGCATACGCCGGTGAACGAATCCTATTTACGTGCTACACAGGCGCTACTCTTAAAAGGTCTGTCACTAACCAGCCATTGCATGACTTCCTGATGGAGATGAGATTTGTGACGCCAAATGAATTTCTCCTTGAGGGACAATAAAGTTGTGAATAGAATTGAAAAGCGAAGTAATGGGGTAGAAAAACTGCATTTGTCCTCTGCCTCAGAACTGAAATCAGTCGGGGAGTCTGTCTCGGTAAGTGAAGAGATGAAATGCTTGTCAAGGGTAACAGACTTGTGCACGGACGCCTTTCACCAATGACTAGCCATTACTCTCACCCCTGTCAAGCAAACACTTCATCCAAACTGGCATCCTTCAGTGCTGCGGAGACAGAGTAATCATGAAATGCCACAGACAAATGTGGAGGTGCATTCAAGAGCCATGTCAACCAGGCAGGCCCGGCACCTGCACACACACACACATTAAAGACTGCAGAATGCTCCTGCTGAATCAGGCCTAATCCTCCGGCTTTTAAATTTCCCCTCTGTGATTTGTGACGATGGAATAGAGCCACAAGTTTCCTGGACATCGTCCCTTTACCATCCTGCATGGTAAAGGTCTTCATAGCAAAGCTGTTTCACTAAAGCAATAAAGATGTTCTTTCAAAGGCAACTGGCATATGGAGGCACGCCAAAACCTTTTCTTTTATTGGACGACTAGCGCTGACAGCAGGGTTTAAATAGGTGGCACAAGCACCGGGCTTATTTGCAGGGAAATTTAAAATCATTAAGTCTGCTAATGCGGAATTACTCACATAAAGACTATTTTAAGTTTACTAGCTGCCGGTGAGGTTGTAATTAACAGCAGTGCTTGGAGTTGAACACACAAGAACGCAGGGGTAATGTTTGCATTGTGAACCTAGTTTGTTGTTTAGTTTTAAACACAGTGTATCCAAATAAAGCCTTGGGGGGTTGGGACTGCTATTAGCGTTGTGGGTATTTGATCAGCAATCATGCTGCTGAACAGTAGGATTCATCCTCTATGCAACATGAACTAAAGTGTATGAGTTTACATCTAATAGCTATAGACTGACAGTGCTATCCTTAAAGCCACAATCGGCTAAGAAACCTGAGCTAACTTTATCAAATCCAGTCTTCTGCCACACAGCGTGTACCATAATGACATAATGGTACTAAAAAAGGGATTGCAGTATATGACAGCTATACAGATGCAATTTTTCTGCCTCCATGAGCATTCGCATTGGCTTTATTACACCAATTAAACCAAAGCCATATGATTTTATGCTTTACAAGACCTCCAATCAGAATGATTTTGGCATCACTTCATCCAAAATTAACTGATGGAAACCTACACTTTCTTCAAAGAGAAGGGTTTTTTGTTTGCTTGTTTTACTCCACGAGTTGAAAATACCTCAGAGAGCAGCCAAGTGCTGCTGTGGAGGAGCATGGATTATTCTGTCAAACATTTAATGACATCTAACTGGACGCTTCAAAACAAATGGTATCCCCTCTTTCACCAAGTCCTGATTAGTCAGTTTGTCTCCTGCTTTATCAGCCCTCTTGTCAGTCAACCTTATCCTCCTAATGACTCCTGTCAGTCAGGGATGTAACTGTCAACCCGTGTCAATGGCTGCACGTCGTCCTCCCGTGACTTGATAACGAGCTGTGCACGTCAAAGCACTTGGCCATTTTCAGCGCAAATGTTTGCACGCGCCTCATCTTGAAATGCGCCGAAATTTCAACAGGAGAAACTTCTGCAACGCCCGATGATAAGAACGAGTTAGCTGTTCGGAAGGAGAACAGGGCTGACCCAGGGGAGAGCGAGGTGGCGGCGGCGGCAGCAAAACCTCGTTTGCATAAGGGAGGAGGCCGGGGGGGGAGGGCTGAAAATGAAGGTGAAGATCTCTTCAGATGTGGCAGTTGTGATGAAAAGAGAAGCAAATGACTGAAGACAAGAGGTGGAGAAGAGAGGTAGTGGAGCAGCGTGCATTATTCATCCCTGCTGACACATCAGAATCTCTGATTCATCTGGAGAAGGGCATCAGTCAAGTCAAAACCTATCTCTGAGCCTTCACTCATGTGTACGCATGGGAACACAGACCCATGAAGAAAAGACACACTCACATAACCGCAAGTGACCCTTGTGGTCGAAGAAAGGATCATAATGGGTCTGGTTTAAGAGACGCATCTTTACATAACTAGATTATAGTGCAGGTTTCAACTGTTAAAGCAGCTACCTAATACTTTTTTGTGTACTTTAATTATTTGTACACATCATCAATTTTAAAGTAGGGCAGCTGTGGCTCAGGAGGTACAGCAGGTCATGTACTGACTGGAAGGTTGGTGGTTTAATCCCTGGGTGCTCCAGTCTGCAAGATGCTGTTTGAAGTGTGAATGCTACATAAAAAAAGGTCCTGATGTATAAAGAGCTCTGAATGTTTGACTCGAGTAGAAAAGCACTATATAAGAACCAGTCCATTACACAATAAGCATGTCTCGACGCACTCTTGGAGCCAGTTTTGAACTTTTATCATTAGATGTGGTGATGAAGCCATAAAGTGGGCATTTAGTATGTGATTGTTGATAATTGTGTGTGTGTTTCTTTGCAACTAATGTCGTCATATGAATAATCTGATGGCTGGACGATTACCAAAATGAACATATAAAATACCACAGAATATACTTCCTACATGCTATAGAAAGGCTCAGCCACCTCATTTAACCATTTATGAATTAGATTAGCTCAGAAATACTAATTCGACCACCAGAATTTTGAAAAGCATTAATGCTATGCTACGATGATATGATAATAAGGAAAGCTGGTTTAATGCCCAGCCATACTAAAGATAAGGGTTAGATTTGGATATAAAACAATATAGTTTTAGTGTGCATCCTGATAGTCCCTCATTCAAGTTTCATTCCAGTTATTAGGTCAAAAAATAGATGTTTTGATTTTTAAAGGGTATTGTTTTGAGTAATGCGGTGCCTCCAACCACATTACACAGGCGTATCGGCTTCATTCTGCATGCTGTATATGAATTGCTTTCAGGAGCATATAAATAAACAGAGGCAAAGCAGACAAAAGCTCACTGTTTGGAAGGCTTTGAAAAGGTCAATTAATATCTATTCCTAGACAACAACAAGTTGTTTTTTCCCTCCTTCTTGTAATACAGGTGGCTACGCTCCCAGCATCAAAGTCGCACGCCTTTATGTTCTCCTTCCTTCCTTCCTTCCTGGTAATGGAGGGTAGGCACAGAGCCTGGCAAAATCCAAAGATGGGCATAGCATGTAACACAGGGGAAGAACGTAAGAGAGCAGAGCAGTTAGGGTGACGCTGCAGCGAGAATGTGGGATTGAGACTTCAATGAAGCCTTTGACTTGGAAACCAAAGCTGCTCCAGTGCACACGTCACCCGGCATATTAAAGTCTGGATGGATCTTACAGTGGTATCTGTTCAGAGGGAGCAGAAAACCATTGAGGCCCATGGTTGAACCCTTAGAAATGCTATTTAAAGAGTACATGCCATCACTGATTTCATAAGCTACCGCTCCTAACAGCGCGTAGATGAATACCTATGGGGCCAAGAATCTCTTGACTCTTGGAAGAGAAAATCTGATCTATTTCCAGCACACAGAGGTAATCAACCAGTCCAGTTATTCTGCTTCCACCATAATGACTTCCTTGTCATAATGATGCAAATATACACATTGCTTGCCATCTTATGAAGGTGCATAGTGTAGCCTTCTGTTAAACACAGAGTGGAGCTGAAAAGACGAGGGGGAAAAAATCGGGAGGGGATCTGCTAAAGAGAGGAATCCATGCATAAAAACGACTGATTAAAATAATTAGGGATGTGGAAATGGTCTGGAACAATAACCAGCAAACACAAGGTGCCCCAGGGAACATTTCCCATCTGTGTGTGAGGAGGAAGACCTCCCTCAAATTCACCACGACAGCGTGATTTTCTAGTTTACAGAGGCCACACAACGGAAACCCAGAAAAACTAAACAGGCCCTTGAAGTTTACATGATTAAATCCCAAACGGGCAATAGCCATCGGAAAATGTGTCAGGATGAATCGACGTATCATTAAATTACATTCTGCCTGCACGCGTGACTGGCTGTGTTAACAGTCAAAACCTTGTGTTTATAATTATAGACATCTGAGAGGTCTATGGACTAGAAACACTGCCTATATGTGCAGATGGGCTTGTTTTAAGTAATGTTGGAGAGTAACAGATGCAGCAGCAGCAGAACCACTCTATTGTCTAGGAACCAGTCCTGCTAAATAAGTCCATCCGCTTTGCCACCTGGTGCCTTCCATACCATAAATGATTCACAAATACTGGTATAATAGCCTGTATGGATTCATAATGTGTCTGCGAGGGCCCCTTTGAGTATGCTGACATAATGACATTATCATAGTGTTATATTTACTTTGGCGTGGCATCAGTGAAATTTAGACACAATAGAAACAGAACTAAGAGTTTTCTTCCTTTTTTCTTTCTTTTAAAAAATATCCTTGGCAGATATACAAGATGCCTGTGTTACATAGATTTGATCATAAAGATGAGCTCTTTCTTGTCTGAGTCTACTGTTTATATTTTTCTTTCTTTTTCTTTTCTTCTTCTTTTTTTTAATAGTCTTTAAAAAAAACGGACTCAACATAGACTCGTCGCCCCTGGAGAGCGCTTTAAAGGGCCATCAAAATAAAAGCCACTTTTAATGACAGTTGATGAGGAACAAAGGCTTTGCCAGTCTGCCCGGGTCCCTCATGCTGCCCAGCCAACAATAAGGAGGAGGGGGTGATGAAGAGGGACGCGCACTCACAGCGTTGTTGCCAACCAGCCTGATCTGCACAACCTCGTTTTTTTGTGTGTGTGTTGTTTTTTTTTTACCCAAACGCTTGAAACAAAATCTGAAGTGATGCTGCAGCTGCTGAGTAAAAGAGAAACACCACAAAGAAACACCCCGGGAAAGACTGAGCGGTGAAATTCCATCCGGGCTGGGATCTACTCTTGCCGCTTTAGTTTCCAAAAGGCTAATCGACAAGTAAAAATGTAACCAGCCTGGGTGGGGTGCACGACTGCAAACATTAACTGTTAAAATAAATATACATATGTATAAATGGATGGTGCGGGTTACCTCGGTAGGAAGTGCTCCGTCTTCCTTACTGTCTGGTAGATTCATGTGGGTGGATTTGCAGCTGGAAGCTTCCTTAGAAACAGCAAGGATAAATGTAATCCAGTGGCAGCTCCACTCAGATGAAGGTCTTCCTTTGTGGAGGGTGCATGCACACATCGCCGGCGTTTCCCCCCCCACACACCGTCCTGGCTGTCCACCGACCTCTCGGAGCGCAGCGGGTCACGGCTGCTCCTCAGCCCTTTTGTCGGGAGAGCATTGCTGATCGGGCGGCCTCAGATACTGCTGGTTGATGTCATTGATACTCCCTGCCTTCTTCCTTAATGCCCTCCTCCTTCCCTCTCCTCGCCTACCCCTCCCAGCTCTCTCTCTCTCTCTCTCTCTTTCATGCACACACCGGAGCACTCCCCCCACCCCTCCCTCTTACACATGACGTGATGCAGGCAAGATCTCCAATAGCAACCGTATCCCCCATCACCTCTATTACCCCCATTACTTCCCCACTTCAACCCCCACCTCCTCCAGCTCTCTCTGGTATCGCTGACTGGTGCAAAAGAGGCAGCAGCTGTGGCAGGTTGGTCTTGTGTATTAGTGACTGATTTATTTATTTATTTATTTGCCCCCACTTTGCTCCCCAAGGAGCTAAAATGAAGAGAAGCACCCTAGACCTCTTAGATTCCCATAACATAGCATCTAATTATAGCTGCTGGCAGGAATAAAGAGTGAGAGGCTCATAACGGCTCCCACTGAGCAGAACTCCCACACTAAATTACAGCTGGACTCTAAAATATTGTAGGGAAATACAAGTCCTGGTGAGATGTTATGGAAATGCATTAATAATTCCACAGGAGGTAAATAACGCAGTAGCATCTGAGGACAACAGATGGAAGGAGTTTAAAAGTATTATTTATTGTTCTGGAGACAGACTCAGTAGCAAGTTTATAGGTTCACTTGCCTAAAATGAACAACTATTAAAGCCAACAACAGTGCAACAAATCCACGTTCATCAAGGTTATGGTCAGCTTTCATTTAAGCTGCTGATTTAGTTTTACCTTTACTTTAGGGTTACATCACTGGCTGAGCATCAGTATCAACCAATATTAATGAGAAGGAGTGTTCTGGTAGCAGCGGCTGATGTTTATCTCTTGATGCATACGTATACATCATATATACCAGTACTGATATTCTTGGCTATTTTAGGCTGGAGTTAGCAGTAGTCTATTATAAATGAGCTGTTCCTTATAATTTATTCAGTCCTGTTATATTAACAAAGGTGGATTCATTGATCATTTATATCAGTGGGGTCAAATGTGTGCACTTTTATCATTGGTTTTCTTAATCTACAGTACATATATATCAAAAATGGTTTTCAGGGGATTTAATCAATATCACAGTAGCAAAGGGTCGGTAAAAATATATGGAAGTGACTGCCGAACAGGTTAATGTAAGAAATGAATCAAATGAAATATAATTATCAGGATAAATGCCTGCAGTTAAACAATGTGTGTGTGTAATGTAACCAATTTGGTGTATTAGCTTATCTTCGTTTCTGGCGTTGCCCACAAATTTGATTTAAAATATCAATAAAAAAAAAAAAAAAAAAGAAAAACAGGGCAACAAAGCACTATTCTTTAACCTGAAGCAAATTGAAATAGTTCAACATAGGACTTTGTTATATCTAGTTTAATGATCTGGTGCTATTTGGGTCACGCAGCATGACAAAAGCAACAGCCACAAGGGCAGATCGTGAGGTGTTGGAGTGTGGTGCTGGACGTTGGCATGGCACCTGAGGATGTCACGAAGGAGGTTTTATATTAACCTTTCTGCTGACCCCCATAGAAAACCCTGCAAAAAGACTCAGCGCCTCCCATCTACCAAGATTTCTTTTCCTCTTTACCTAAAAATGCACATTTAGTGCTTACATTTTCTTTCTTTTTTTTTCAAATAAATGCCATCCTCAACAGCTCATTCTGTTTCTCTATCGGTACAAAGACTTCTTTGTCAGAGTCAGACTCTCTGCTGAAAGAGACACAAAGAAAAAGAAAATCAACCCACCACCACCATTTCTGCCTGAGAGCTACATTTCTGAGCATTTCACATGATCTTAAAGGAACAAAAGACTTCTTGTCTGATTGATTTTCTTTGTTGCTAGTGACATCTAGTGGGAAGTTACTATTATATGATGTTACATTTACTTGAGGATGGAAATATGAACAAAGAAAATTCATGACTCCAGGTTTAGGTATGTCAGTATTTCTATGCCAAGTCTCTTCAGTTTGCAGAAGGTAAGTTCCTAAAAGGAAGCCGAGCTTTGGGATTTCCTTTTTTTTTTGCCTTCAAGTACCAAAAATACACTTTCCTCTTCTATTTATCCCAATATTACCACTTGTAAATATCTTATATGAAGAAGGGCTACTTCCACAGTTATTATCTAACACAATAAGTTAATGACCATTTTCCCCTTTAACAGAGGGGTCAGGTCAGCCATGGGAGACCATGTGGATTACGTCAGTGTTCACAGTTTCTTATTTTATGACTGTTATGCAGGGTAGACGCTACATTTACCACCTGGTGTTTCTCGACTAGCTGCCACCACACTGCCCGACTTAATGTAGTTAGGTTAAGCTTTTATCGATGGATAGCTAATATTGTGTCTGTTACTATAAGAATAATGCCGTCTCTGTTGTCCGTGCGCCGTCTCTGCCAGTCACCCTGTGACCTGCCTGTCTGACTGTATAGCATTACAGTATTCCCATTTTCAGAGTGGAAGCTAGGCCAAAAGATCCCTAAAATTAGCAGAGTAAGTGGCCTGTCTCTAGCACTACCCTGCAGCAGTGACGTTAATTGCACTCTATTTATATTTTAAGAGTGCAGGACTCTGAAAGATCAAGTTTCTGTTATGCTTTATTTCAGGGTGCTGGAGTTTATGTGAGCTGTGGAAAGCCTGCGTAATGAGAGCTCGCAGATTTTGTTTTTGATACGTGTGCACTCCAAGATAATGTCACTTCCAGTGTCCAAATTAGATCATTTCATGGACCTGGCTGTCACAATGGCATGGTAAGGCTGTTATGTCCTGCTGCTATCACAATGCAAACGCTGCTGCCATGTGAGCAACAGCGCTCAGACTGAATAATTAAAATCAAGACATCGAAAACTGGGATTCATTTCCAGCTTTCCAGCCTAAGTCAAGAACAACTCTCATTCACATTTTTGCACACAGACAAGAGCCACAGGAACGCTGAGCCGACATACAGGGATTCTGTTGTGATACTGAATTTTATTCAGGCATCTCCAACACACTTTTAATCTTGAGTTATCGCAAATCTGCTGGGAAAGACAAAGGCAGCGACAGTTTAGAGCCTGAATATAAGGTGTTTAGGATCTTCCAGAGCCTCTTCAGTGTGTATTTCAACTTTTTAGTGGTGCTTAACACAGACTGACAAATAAAATATTGCTGAAAACACAAGAAAAACAACTAAATATAAGACTGAGATGCAGGAATGGCCAAAGAGCCATCTTTTCCTTTTTGTTTTCTGTGAACTGCATCTGATGTTAAAGGGAAAATTCACTGCAAGGCAAAAACCAACACATGATCCTCGACAGTTGATTTGTGCCTTTTTTTATAGCGACGAGAGCGCGCTCAAAGGTCCGTCGTTGTCCCCGCAAACGTCATGAGGCTGCTTCTTTTGCATTAACTTGGATGTCTTTCTTGTGGATTTCATAATCCTGGGAGGAGGCACGCAGGTACGCGTCAGGCTCTGTTAGAAACTGTTCATTCAGAAATAAGTAGAAATTAACAAAACATTCTTAGATTTAAATATTCAGAAGATACCAAATTATTGTTAAAGAAGCAGCCCCAATCATTTAAGTCATCATATTAGGATGAACATGTACAACAGAGGGGAAAAAACCCCAAAAAAACAAAAACAACATGTAAATCGTGTTCATGCAGCGACTTTTAGCTTCACAATTTTTGGAATAATATTAACAACTGCATAGGTTATCTTGTTTGGAGACTGGGGAGTGTTAAATAATGGCACCTGTCTCTTTTTCTTTTTTTTTACTAAGTCAGACGGTGCAGCAGGCTGACAAAATACTGTCACAGTCCAGTCAATGTTCTCCTCAAGCTCAGAGGTTCATGTCTGTAACTTCATATTATTACTTTTGCTTGTAATCAGGAAGAAAACATTCATTGCTTTTGCCATTTTGCCACCGGTTTACAGTTTGTAACGGAACATTTGGCACAGTACTTTCAACACGTTCCCAGCGTCAGAGAAACATAACAGATGGTACACCGAATGCGAACAAGTAGAACCAGGCACAAAGAAAAGAAAAAAAAAATGCCAGCGACTCGTTGAGTTTGTTCAAATATTTCCTTTCTGAATGAATCTGCTAAACAACAAGTGAGCTACCACAGTCACACTTCATTTTCATGCATGTTATCTGGCTACTTTGATCAGATGCTTTGTGTCAGTAAAAACGAGCCCATTTCTCATACACTTCAGCCACTAGCAAACCCACACAAACCCCCATCAGCTTGTACCGCTCCCTTTTTGCTTGTTTGTTTTAGAAGGAGACACTGAGAGGAGACGCAATAGAGTCTATATGATGTTAACGTTTCACCCGGCATTAAGTAGCAGTGGAAACCAACAATCACCTTAAAAGTCTGTGTTAGAATAAAGCAACAACTGACCAGACCTCTGGCAGACACTTAAGCCCAGAGGTTGGATGTTTATTGCTATTGGTTTGGTCTGATAAAAACGTTGGTTACAGTCAGCAGTGGAGCAGAAGTCAAGAGGAGACTTGTGTCGAGCAAAAAAACCCCCAAAAGAATAGTTTGTGTCAGGTCACAGTAAAGAATAGGCGAGAACGGGAAGAGTAGTTGCTGGGATGCCTCTTCATTAGAAGGGGGCGGTTGATGCAGAAGTGGAAGTCAGTGCAGCTCAATGAAAGCCTCCATCTCTTCAGAGATGAGTCCCCTGTAGGGCAGTCTGTGCTTTTCGATTGCACGTGCTGCCAGGCACTGAAGGGTGACGTAGTTTAGCGGGTAGAGGGCCGGGTGCCCGCTGCTGTGCTCATCCAACAGCTCGTAGGCCGTCTTCCTCTGTGCATTTGTGGCATCGAAGTGAGCTCCAGCCTTCATGAGGAGCGCTATAATCTCCGGACAACCGTTGTTAGCAGCAATGTGCAGCGGTGTGTTGTTCTCACAGTCCCGCGAATCAACGTCCGCGCCGCACTCTAGGAGCAGTGCAGCCACCGCCTGGGAGGGGAAGCGGCCTACCGGGTAGCGGCCGACAGATGTCGTTTCCTTGTCTACGGCCATGTGCAGGGGGGTGAAGCCGCTCCGCCCTCGGGGGTTCAGCTTTAGAAGTCGGTACACCGTGTGCTTCTTCTGGTGCTCCTGCTCCGGGCTGCACTCGAGCTTCTCCAGTAGAAAGATGAGGTGGAGGATGATGGAGAGGGCTTTGGTGAACTGAGGAGCTTCTGGGGGATTATCCCTCTGTGCCACAGCTCTCTCTACCTCCCTCACGCTTTTGCCCAACACAGTCATGAGATCATGGAAGGTGATGCGTGTTGACAGCGAGCCTTTTGCCCGGTCTTGAAGAACAAACGAGAAGAGCTCTGCAAAAGACAGGAAACTTGAGGCTGTCATGGGACTGAGAGGGTCCAGGTTGCTTTGCTGCATGTCTAAAGCGTACTTCCACAGACTTATGCAGCGCTCAAAGTTGCCCGAGTCAGCGTACACAGCTCCCCTATAGCGGATGTAATAAGACGTGTCTGGATGGGACGGGCCCAGGATGCGCTCGCGAATCAACAGGGCCTGCATCCTCATTTCGTCCGGGTCGGTGATCAAAGCCTCGAGTTCCTCTGCAGTGCACACCTCCTGTGCGCAGCCATAGGCGGGGATCGGGGGACCGGGTGGGGGCTTGGCAAGAGAACCGGTCTTTTCCCCTGGCTGCCTCAGCTCCATCGCCCTCCTCCAGTACCTCATGGCGCCCAACAGATCACGCTTTTTGTCCACAAAAGTAGCCCCTAGGAGTTCAAGTGCATCAATGCGCTCCTCTCTGGAGGTACGAGGCTGGTGGGCGAGGTACTCCACTATGTTGGTGTGACCCGTCACGCTTGCGGCCAGGAGCGGGGTCATCCCGTATCCGTCTCTCTCCATGCGGGCACTGCACTTCAGCAGCATCTTCATGATGTCCAGACTACCTGACTCGGCACAGTCGTGTAGGGCAGTGTTTCCTTTCACACTCTTGCGGTTAACATCCGCACCGCGATCCAGGAGGAACTTGGCTATCTCCTTGTGGCCCTTATAGCAGGAGATCATGAGGCAGGTGTGGCCGTGGCGGTTGGCGACCTCCATGTCGGCTCTGTGCTCCACCAGGTAGCGGACGATCTCCAGGTGACCGTCGAAGCAGGCAGCTCGGAGCGGCGTTGAGTTAGTTAGTGTTGCATTGTTTACTGAGGCACCGTGTTTCAGTAGCGTCTTCACCACAAGGAGGTGACCGGCTGCCGAAGCCGCCCAGAGCGGCGGAGCCCCCTCGATGGTCTCGCCGTCAAAGTTCACCGAACCCCCGAGTTCAACATTCGCTTTACAATGTTCAAGGAGGTAGTCCACCACCTCTAAATGTCCGTATCGAGAGGCTATCAGCAAAGGGGTTCCCCCCTGTGTTTTCTCCTCAGCCAAAGCCTCCAGCTCCTCTGGACTTTTGTTGCTCAGCAACTTCTGGATAAGTTTCAGCTTACCATCTCTGGCCGCGTTGAAAACCGCCGTCGATATATCCATGTTACAGGCTCTGTGCTGCCTCGCTGGGCTCCAACTCCATAACCACCCGCGGTTGGGGAAAAACGGCGCCGACTGGTTTTAAATAGCAGAGCGCTGAGATCTTAGTTTGGACTCGGTTTCTAGCTCACATCTTTCTGCCATTTTGAGGGTGCTGTCAAGATGGCGTCTATGTTGTTTACGATGACGGTGAGGCATTGTGGGTGATGTAGTGTTGGGGGAATTTCCAGTTCTCAAGAGCAGGAGGCGTTTCCTGGAAGATAAACTACATTTCCCGTGATGTGTGTCAGTTAAAGAGCTGCCAGCTGATGGGTTCGTTTGTTGTGGCGATCGCACCAACAAAGCGCAGTGTTTCCAGCTGATTCCGCGCTTACAAAGCAAGTATACCCGAAAAGAGTTGTAATGAAAACGGTAGCGGCTACTTATAATAAAAGTCGGTGTAATCCACCCGCTGGTAGAACATATGCTGTGTTTGATATATAGTTTAGTCTCACAAAACTGTACACCGTTATTATACAGTACTGTGCAGAAGCCTCGAGCCGCCCTTCATTTCTTTATATTTTGCGAGGAAAAAGTATATATACAAAAACAAACAAAACTTCGAACAGAATCAATATTTGTTTTGCTTTTCAACTCAGCCTTAATTGAGCTTTCTTTCAATTTCTTTAAGTAGTATTCAGGAATAGGACAATCAAAGCTCTTATCCGGATGTTTTGGTTCGTTGTCACGCTAAAAAATAAAATTGGCACCAATCAGTTTCTTTCCATGTGGTATTACATGGTGGATGAAAATCGTTCTCCATGTTTTATTGATGTCTTCTTCATACATATTAATGATGATTTGAACAAAAAAAAATAAAGAAGGGAAATTTGGATGCAAATATGCATTCATCACTCCATCAGACCTGTTGCCACTGATTTTCAGTCCAGGTGCGATCTGGCGTACGTCAGCCTTCCCCCTGTTTCCCTTCCTTAAGAATGGCTTCTTGACAGCCAACCACTGAGTCCTCGTGATGATGTGTCATTGAACAGCAGGTGGATGAACCAAAGGATCAGACGCATCTCTCAGGTTCTGTGTCAGGTCATTGCTGGATTTTCTTTCTGCTTCTTAAGAATATGACTTTCAGATACTGTTCATTTGCTGTAAATAGTTCTTTCGTCCTCCACTTGGTCTGGTTTCCTCAAACATTTTAAGGACACCCTGCACATCCTGCCCAGATGTCACATTTGTGCCTGAAAGTTCCCTGGGGCTCACCTTGTTACCTCTGTGAGATCTTCTTATGCATTTTTCATAGAGTCAGTCAAAGTAGTAGTTGTTGTTTTTGTGACAGTCTGAGAGCAACAAAGCACCAAAAGAGACCATTTAAAATTTGTTCTCTAGTTCATCCCTTAAGATATGTATCTTAGGTCAGTTTTGAGAAAAAACGATGAAAAATAAATAAATAACAATAAAAATAAACAAAACAGATAAACAAAAAACTCCTGTTGCAGGCAGCTGAAATGTTGGATTCTCCTCCTTTAGACAGCTGCGTCGTGCCAAACTGTGACTGTCTGCATGCACATTTTGAATGTGCATGAATCCTACCAGCTCTTAATTCAAATCAGGAGTTTCAGTCAGTCTGAATTAAATAGCATAATATTCTAAATCTAATGATTATCACCGAATAATCAAATGACAGAATCCTATCTCACAGGCAGCGAGGCCTCCTGCACTGTGAGCAAACAGTCACCATCATCCCCTACTTGCCATATGACTACATATTACTTTGGAAGATTATTACTTAGGTTAATGTTATGGGGATAACACAGTTTTAAATTTGACAGCAGGGATGAGATTCATTTTTAGTTAAAAAAAAAAATCCAAATGAAAACAGTAAGGAGCTGGAAACCTACACCACTGATCCCAACAGTTGTTAGGTCACATCACTCTGTCCTCCTACTCAACGCCAGGGGCCAGAATATTGACTTAAATGTTCAGTGCCAAAATCTGTAGCCTACGTGCTTCATATGACTTTATCTTATTTGTAAAGTGGAAACTGGAAACATATAACATATGTATAAATACACTGTGGCATGGAGAGTTGCTATAGCTGATGGTTAAAACATTAAATGAATTCAGAGGATAAATGCTGCTACACGGCAGTCATTTTCAGTCCTTGCATACAGTAAAACATGAAGAGGAAACACAGTCTGAATGCAAATAAAAGCTTCCACTGTGCTTCTCTTTTAAAGCCTCTTAAAAATATCATTTCCAGTCTGTCTCATGAAATCATAAAAGTAAAATTTGGGGGGGGGGGGAGACATTATTTGGTCAAATTAATTAAAGCTTTTATGCTTACATAAGTGTTTGTTTGTTTTTTAAGTCGTCAGAGCTGAATTTTTTTTTTAAAAACCATCTGACTGTGCTGCAAACAGTCTGTTAATGAATAAGGAGATTTTTGATGGACCCTGGTTGCCGTGTGGAAATGTCTTTATGCATGTGTGAGAAGATTTTCCAGCGAGACCCGCAAACCTCAAACCAACAACTGCACTCACAGAAACAATCAGGACTTTTAATTTCTGCTTTTGATTACCTCAAGTTAAAAACAAAAAAACTCTTCATCTTCATTTGATTGTGTAGGCTGTTGTTGAGCTCTGGATTTTTTTTTCCAGTTAGGAGGTTATTAGATGGTTCAAGTTTCATAATTTCCCTTCTTGAGTATTACCACTACGGCAGCTAACACACTTAATTTTCTTTCAGTTTTATCGCTCTGCTCTTGAGTTTGTAGGAAATGCATCTCCTTTTAGCTTACAGATGAATGTTTCCCACAGGCTTATATCAGTGAAGAAATAGGGGTCATCACTCTTGTGCACAAACTTGAGCGTCGTCTCCCAAGTTTTTACATTTTTAATGAAATCCTGGATTATTTTCTGCTCTGGGTCACCAAACTGTCTGCCTGATATATCGGGGGGCAGGTGGTGATTGAAACAAAGGCTGTCTCAGCACTTATTTTATAAAAATGAAGTGACGTTTTGATGATTTAGCTCACTTGCATGTCATTCTGCTGTTGCACCAGCAGAGGAGGCAAAAGTCCACGTTTAATATTTTTTCTTTTTCTTTTTTAGTAGTGGGACTTCTGCCATGTATGTCTGCCAAATGTACAAGTGTGGATTGCAGTGTGTCTTCTACATTTTTTTTTATTATCCTATAGTAGCACAAATACATTTCCACTTGTCAACCCAAATGTTGAACTCATAAATCGAGACCTAACCTCCCTGTGCAGACGGATTATTTCCAGAGAAAGACAGTGTGTGCCAGTAACAGAAACTCACTGGAGGACTGAATAGGAAACATGCTTTTAAAATTAAACAGGGATTTTGAATGCACACAGAAACAATATTGGGGTTGGGGGGGTATTTGGAATCAAAAGGCTCACAAATGACACCCAGCTTGTGCCTGGCTCAGAAGACCCCACCTGAGGGTTGTTTGCAATAATTTAAAACTCGAGTGAGAAAATGAGAGGTTTATTATCATTTCTGGGGATTTCATGTGATCCTGGGGATTAATTCAAAGACAAAAACCACAGACAAAAAGTGCAAGGCGAGACAAAAGCCCTAGCATGTTTTTTATTCGTGAGTTCAAAAGCATATCACAAAACAACACTCATATCAACATTACATTTACTAGCAATTAAAATCGAATATCTTCCCTATATATAAATTCTCTCAAGCACACAGAGCCATTATTAATTTCCACAGTGACGTGCAAATGCTTACAGATAATATCACCGCATTCATTACGAAACAATAAGCAGCTCCAACTTAAACAAGATTGCATACCAACTGATATGACACTGAGCCACAATACAACGCTCATCGGTGAGAGTAAAACTGTTTGTAACTCAATACTCAAAGAGAAATACGCACAAACGAGGATCACAGCCCCACTGTTCACATAGTCACTTCACTGATAAGCCTATAGGTTATTGTGGGCTGCCCCTAATTTTGAATTTGAAGAATTGGCAAAGCGAGACTTTAACAGAGACCTTCATTTTTTTCTGTGCGCATATATAACCCAGTGTGGAAGAAACATCTTCCTTGTCATCTGTGTGCTTGCTCCTGTCCAGTATTTGTCAGAAGGGCGAGGTGGGATAAAAAGACTGGGGGCCCTCAAGGTGTGGACCAGCTCGTGTCCGCCAGTCTTGACAGGGGCTCCCTAGAGGCCTGCGAGCAGCTCACTGAGCAGCACTTCTCTTTCTCCAAGAAGCACATCTCTCTTCAGGCTGGTTCCTTTGTTCACTACCTTTACTTTCAAGGCCAGAGTCTTTACCTGTGCCTGAGGCAGAGCATCGAAAAAAAAGTCTTCATTGAACACCGGATTCCTGCTGTTCTTAATGATGGTGCTCCTTTGTTTCTGCTTCTTACCAGGATTCAGGTAGAGTGCTACGCAGCAGTTGATGCTTTTAAGGTCTGTCTGCCTGTCGTAAAGGGCCTCAGCTGCGAGCACGCGCACCCTCAGCCGGGCTGCCTCCCTGTCATAGTGAGTGCTCAGCCTCAGTTTCCCCCCCTTGTTGAGGTTTATAGTGTGCTCGCGCTGACAGAGGTCCGATGCCGCTGCTCCCCTCAAGCCACCGCTTTTACATCCACGGAAGGCGGGAGAGGGAGGGCAGCGCATTCGGCGGCGCTGCATGTTGGGGCTGTTGTCTGCTGAGCTGCATTCATCAGTGGAGAGGGAACTGTGGCGTGCCAGGGAGCGTTTGGCACGAGACACCTTGGGGGAGAGAGGAAAAGCAACTGTAAACATACAGAAATAAGCCACTAGCTGAATCAAACTAGGAGGAAAAAACTGTTACACACTCACTGATGATTTTGAATTATACATCGTGGCCATACATGAGCATATAGAGCACAAGTCCTCACCTTGGCTTGTGTCTCCTGTGTAATAGAGCGCAGGAGAGAGGCAGATCGGGAAAGGAGAGGTGAGTTAAAGGGAGATGACTCGGCTGAGGAGCAGGTGTCACTCTCACCACCGCTGAAATAGCGGTAGGGGTTGGGGTCAGCCGGGGCCAGTAGGGTTCCCCCTTGGGAGCGCCTCTGGGAGTTTGGGGAGGTGAGAGGGCTGCTGGGGTCGCTGTGGAAAAGGCTCTCCTTGCGTCGGGTATGAGGAGACTCCATCAGGGTGGAAAAGCCATAGGAGGTCTGAGCCTTTGGGACATATGGCAGAGACATTGCAGTCTGTGACTGTGGGTCAGCATTAGTGTTTACATCAATACCGACCCTGTCCATAGATCCAGCACCAGGCTCATCAGCGCTCTCTATCTGGATGATGTGCCGGTTGGCTGATTTCTGGAGATTGCGGGAAAAGAGGCGAGGGCTGCAGGGGTTCTTGCCGCTCCTAGCTCTGGGGCTCTGGCTGCAGATGGCATGGTCAGAGGCTGAGGGTCTGATTTTGGAGCAGTGCTGAGTTTCTGGGGTGACAGATTCTTCTGGGGGGCAGCAGATAAGTTTGGGTGGGATGAAGAAATCGGGAATCTTCTCTGGAGTGAGTACATTGGCATACACAGAAACAGGAATGGCCTCTATTGTCTGCGGAGGCTGGGATTGAGTCCCACTGCGGAGCTTCTCCAGTAGCCACATGCCTACTCAGACGCCCCAGCTAACAGTTTTTCTATTAAGAGAAGAGTGATGCACAGAAAAGGCAGATAGAATCAAAAGAAACGCATCCATTGATCGGAGTTCAAACGTGGGTTCCCAGAAGACATTAACCCTAGATCAAATTTGTTTTGCCCTTTACACCTCAGTAGAAAAATACGCTTCAGATTCAGCGGGTGAGTGAAATGATGACTAAACCTTTAAACCAGAAGTAGCATTAAAACAAAACAATTAAAAAAAAAACGCTTATCTAACCAGCTACAAAGAAGACTTTAATGAATGTGGAATTAGTGAGAACACGAGCTAAAATTAAATTTCATCTAGATAATTTAAACGAACAATGCGAAAAAAAACGTTTTCATTAAGTTTAACTATTTTTTCATCACTCCGCAGTCATTTAAATCACCGAAAACGCAAATATTCAAAGTAATATTAAAAATGCATGCGCAAAGACGAGTCTAAATAACTTTTCTCCACCAGATAAAGCCAAGTTAAGTCCCGCTGCGCTGCACAGCTGCAGCCGAGTAAACCCACCTGTTGGCTGTATGACTCTTTCGCTTCAAAAATTCTGATCGCTGGCGCGCGGACTCGCTCAACCTTTCCAGACACTCTGTGCGTAAAAGGTATTTTCCCGACAGTTGGAGCCCAAGTGTGATCCACTACCCTCGCCAGTGGGAAAGGGCTGTTAGACCAGTCGCTCTCGTTTTATATGATGGGGTCTCTGACTTCTGAGCCAATGAGATGATCGTGAAGCCTTCCCATGATATTTACCATGAAACTGTTCCCAGCGCAGGCATGGAAGGGGAGGGTGGCGGTGGGGGTACTCATTTTGAAAGCTGTTGCTTCATCACCCACAAAGTGTTGCAAATTATGTGGGTTTTATATCTCACTGCTTCGTTGGATTTTAGAGAGAACACTGTGATTGCATTTGGCACTCACGTGAGAGCTAGTCTCTAATGGACTGTGAGATAGTGCACCGTGTATTACATGGGTCTAATGCATGCAAACAGGGGACCTTAATTGGACTTCCTGATGGCAAACTGAGCGTTATATGGTCTGACAATATGCTGCATTTATACCAACCATCTGAAACTCATTTCCCAGTGATGATGCAGGGGAAAGCTCGCGCAGAGAAACTGAAGTAATATATATTTTAAAAAGAGAGAAAGAAAACATAATGAAAAACAATTTTAATGACCATCAGAAAGCAAGTTAAACTGAGGCAAATGACCACTTAGCTCCTCCTTTCTATGCATCACATTCAACTAATGAAAAAGACCTCACAGTATTACATTTTGAAGCTTAGGCATTGAATATTTCTCTAAAATCCCACTGTTTAACCATGGACTGAGTCTGATATACTGCCAGAGAACAAGAGCTCGGATCCAATGACTCTCTGCTCTCTGTACCAAAAACTCTGACATAGACCTGTGACAAAGCTGTCTTCTGTTTCTCTCGAGATGGAACTCCTGTTGATCTGAGGAAGGCAAATCAAAGGAGAACATCAGATGAATGAAGCACAGGATACTTAGAGCTGAAACAACATGTTGAAAATATTGGCTGACAAAACCCCCAAAAAGAAAATAACAAAACAAACAAGCTTTATTATTAATAATAATAATAATAATAATAATAATAAACGTACAGGTACAAATATTCACTGCTTTACTTTCTAACCTGCCAAGATGTTTGGCCTCTCTTCATCTCCTCTAATAGCAGCATCTTCACTTTGTTGGACTTAAGTTGTAGAAATTTTCAAACCAATTAACCAATCACCAAATCAGGAACGAATCAGGAATCAAGGACGATCATCAAATTACTTTAGTATGTTTGAGTTAGGTAAAATTTTATTTCGATTTTATTTCTTATTTCTGTAGCACTTTTAAAGACAAATATCACAAAGTGCTTCATAACAAAATACCAGACCTTTAAAAAAAACACTGTAAAAACAGTATTGCTAGTAGTACTTTTTAACATTCATCCCCCCAGTTTTTTTGACTGTGTCAGTTCACGATTTTCTCTATTTTTTCTCACTGTTTTGGATTTTATTTATATTTTCAAATTGCCACAGTTTATAAAGCTTTCAAATAACTCACAGTCTCTTCTTTTCTTAATGTAGTTGATTTAAATTTTCATTATTGAATGGCAAAAATATCTCCTCTGCTATGTGTGAGCTGGGGTATGAATGCAAATGAATGGACTATAGTAAAACAACAACCGAATTATACATTTATTTCGTGCTCTTGAAAGCTAAAAATAAAGGCATCTCCTGTGTGAAACAGAGCCAGTCACTTGCTGAGTTTTCCAAACAACATAAGGCATCTGAAATATGCCAAGCCTGGATAGTAGATCTGATCACAAAACTACAAAATTACATAATTTGAAATAGGGGAAGTCTAAGAAAACAAAACAAAAAAGAAAGACAACTCTGAAAGCCTGAAAGTGGTCAAGACACTTTTCCTGAAAACATTGCATTTGTTCAATTGTAACCATGTACTGCTCAATAGATCTACAATATTTAATGGTAAAACAAATAAATAAAAAAAAAAAAACCCTGAACAATGCAAAAGTAACATTAATTGACAATTTGCCTTTGTCTTCTATCTGGGCCTGTTTTTGTTTGGAGACAGCCAAATAAAAAAAATAAAAAAATAATAACTCAACCCACAGTGTCTTTTGCCAGGTGTTAAACATGGAGGTGGATCTGTCATGGTATGAGCAGCCATCTCGTAGGAGTCATTTGGACCAGTCGGTGTTCTGCAGGGTTTTAAAAACGGCCAATAAATACAAAGCCATTTTAGAGAATCAGCTGAATACCTTGGAGATATAAATATTAAAGCAAAAATCCACAATCTAGCCAGACCTTGCCAAACATTTCTAATGTGTGTATGACTTGTTGTTTTCACTATTTGGAAAGTCTGCCCATCATTATACATTAAGTCTATCAGCAAAAGCAGATATAAGACTATATGTGTGTTTGTGGCCTTACGTGACTGGATCATTAAACTACTGTTGCAGTTAAAGGCGCCGTAGGGTCTGATACATGCATCCTTAAATCTTCTTGTGGTCAGAATCGGATCTGCTTGGCTTGATTCACAGTGAAAGTGGGCAATCCTGTCTCCAACAGCAAACCTTTGTCTTTACGTCATTAAACCACTGAATTTATTTCCATGTCATTTGCCTTTAAAAGACTATTTCTTTTCATCACAGTTTAGTCAAAACCTCAATCTGCACAATTGTGAACAACAGGTCTTACCAGTTGGACACATGAGCGCTGTTCCTGGGAGATAAAAGCCAATTAGTTTTTAACATTTATTTCAATGTATATACTTTCAAGTCATTTGATTTTTATAGTTATTAACCATTTTTCTCATAAAAAACTGCATTCAGAAAACGTGAATTAGCAGAGTAGAGAGTAGGAGAAGACATTTGAGCCTTGGTATAAGTTTTGACCTGATCTAATTATGATGAAACTCAATAAGTATTTTCAGACATATATTAATAGATGATATTTGATATTTTTACTGCCTGACAGCAGACAGAGGGGGTTCACACGGAAAGCAGAGGAAGAAGGCGTGTGAGAACAATCTGCATTCACCATTTTTCTGGATGTACAGCAAGAACATTTTTACTTTAATGCTTAAAAAAAAGGAAAATATAGTCTCACATGACCCACCAATGCAGATGTGTGAACTTACTCAACAATACTCAAGAGTCTCAGCTGTAATTTGTGCCAATGGGACAAAGAACTAAATATAGGTCTGAAATAATTATGTAAATGAGAGCCATTCATGCTATTTTTTTTTCTGAAAGTAGACCGTTGTCAATTATAGATAAATGATGAGCCATTAGATTTGTATGAATTATCCACTGGTCTAGCTGTGAACGCAGACATTAAGCCAGGCAACTATTTACTGATCCCATTTGGAAATGCATGTTTTATCCCTGCACGGAGTACACACATGTACTGCAATCGAGCAGTCAGGTTTTCAATTTATTGCATAAAAAACACAAAATAATAATAAGAACAAAAAAAATATGATGATAGTGGATAAAAAGCATTGCAACTGTTTAACCATACATTCAATTCAATTCAATTCAATTCAATTCAATTCAATTCAATTCAACTTTATTTATATATCACCAAATCACAAGAATCTTTATATTGTATGGTAAAGACAGTACAATAATACAGGTAAACCCCAGCAAACAGATGATCCCCTATGAGCAATAACTTGGCAGCAGTGGGAAGGAAAACCTCCCTTTTAACAGGAAGAAACCTCCAGCACAGCCAGCTTCACAGAGGAGCAGCCGTCTGCCGTGACTGGTTAGGGATGAAGGGACAAAGAAGCACTGTGGAAGAGTGTATCTCAGAGAATAGCAGAGCGAACACCTCTAAATGAACTACTACTATTATTTTGAAAATTTTAAACTTGTACAGTATCACTGCAGTCATGATATTCTCAAAGTATGTCAAAGTGAACATGATTTAACTGGGTTGTGTGATATTATATGATTTTATTTCTAAAAAGTTTATAAATAATAAAACAATAGAAACCATTAAAACTAGCACAAACGTTAGAAAATAAAGATACCTCAGAAGCAGTCAGACAAACACATTCAATCCAGCTCTGAACTATGTGTAATGCAGAGGAATAAAGATTCAATCTGCACTGTTATGTTGTTTAAAAGGAAAACATGTGCGTTACCTCACATTATTTATATAAATACATATTGAATAAAAACATTAGATTAGCTGCAGTTTAAAATTATTCACAACTGTCAAAATACAGTATTTGATATAGGTTGATAAATACTGGCACTGTTGCACACACACACACACACACACACACACACACACACACACACACACACACACACACACACACACACACACACACACACACACACACACACACACACACACGAATTTAGAATAAAGTGAGAAAAGATAAATGCTGGGCTCTTTTGATTTCTAATATTGGCAGTTAAAATATACGAAACTCGACCTACTTTATAATCCTCTCTCTCTCTCTCTCTCTCTCTCTCTCTCTCTCTCTGTCTCTCTCTCTGTCTCTCTCTCTCCATATATACATATTATTCTCTAAAACTCTTCTCTCACAAATCATACCAACACAGTAAACAGACATTTGTGTACGCAGACACAAACAAGCGAGCAGGATCGTGTACCTCTGTCAGTTTTAATTGGACCGATGCTTTTGTGCTTCTGTTTATAACGAACCCTTCCTCACTTAACCGATTCTTCCTTGCCTCTGCAACCAACCTACAGGATCGAACTCAGCATTGTTTTTTTTTTTTTGCTCCAATTAAGCGTCAGCTGTTGACTGTCTTCAGCTACTCATGTCACTTCAGCTAAGCATCAGCTCATCCAGATAATCACCAATCATGTTTCAGAGTGGAATCAATGTGGGCTTTTTCTTTACTGTCAATGTATTGTTATTGTGAGCCGTTCTTATGAGCAGTGGGATTTTGTTTATCTGTTTTGGCTTTTAGTTCTACCTATTGCAACATTTGTTTGATGTGTCCTCCATCATTTCGGCTTTTTTCTTTTATTATTTTTTTGTTCTGTTATTATTTTTCTTTCACATTAGCACTTATGGATGTCAGTGCTTGTCTAACAATCGACCAATTAGGTCCAGACTGGACTATCTCTACAACCATTGTATGATCAAGACATTTAGTATGCGTACCTGCAGGAGGAATCCAGCTGATTTTAGTGACCTTTCACTAAAAGCAGCTTTCTTTTGGGTCAGACTCTTCATTTATCCTGTTATAGAGGCTATTTTAACAACTATTGAATAAAATTGTTTAAAATTTGCTGCAAAAACCCTCTAGAGCAGGGTTTGTCAAACTCTATTGGCCCTGATGTAAAACTGTGTTTTATACTATATTACATCAGACTCTCTTTGAGCAAACCTTTGGCCATGGTGTGAAGGAAAAGGTGATTTTTAACTGGAAGAGAAATCCATCATGGAGTGTGTAACCAAGTGGGGAGTAAAAGGGGGAGTAAAAGTGGGGAGTAAAAGGAATGAGGAGACTGAAAAGAGGAGCACGGAGAGAGTACGAAACACAAACTATGGGAGCGAGAAGGCAACACGCAGTAGAACAACACGCGGCATATAAACACATGGGAAATGAAAGTAGGGGAGTGAAATAGAGCTCTGCATCACTGGAAATCCCCCAGCAGCCAGAAGGCTTTTTCATGCTTTTACATTGGTCTCACGCAGCGCTGACAGATAGCTTTGTAGACTGATATCTACATGTCACTAACAAGAGCCTGTGGGCCACACTTTCTAGTTTATTTCTTGGCCTTCCAGCTAATGTAAACAGAGCTGAAATGAAGTCTTAAAAGCAAACAAAGAAAACTGTCGACTTCAGCCTGTCTGTGCTTCTCAAGCAGTTTTTGATGATTTTGAGCAGTTTTTGATTTTCTTTGATGCCTTTTGTCATGTTTCTCCCATTCATGCTGAACTCCACTGTCACCCCTTTTCCTGTTCCAACACAATTCAAACCAGTCAGCATCTGACTTACACATAACATTACCTATGCTGAGGTACCTGCTATTCATTTTTTGGAGGGCTGAATGTTAGCACATATCCAGTTTTACAATAAAAACAGACTTGAGCCTTAAGCAGCACAACTAATAGATGGTTTAGGGTGATCTGATCCAGCCCTAAATATAAAACCTTTCACCAAAAAATGAAACTTTTAAGCCCTTAGAGCCTTTAGGTAGAGCAGATTCTGTGTCCTGAATCCAAACGTCCACCGGAGAGCAGCCTGACAGCTAAAAGCCCTGCCTCTCTTTCTATTTTTGGAACCACAAGTAAGGCTGCACTTTGAGAGCAAAGTACTCCAATAGGTTAATATGGTACTGTGAGGACTTTGTGTTACGGTTCGGCGTTGGCAGTGTATTGTTTTAGGCGTTTTGTTTTGGCGTGACTGTTATGTGTTTCCTGTTTTACTTTGAAAGTCTGTGTTATCTTAGTGTTCAGTTTACGTTTCCTTGTCTCGTCAGGTCTAATTTGCCCCAGCTGTGTTTCCCTCCTGTGGTCCATTCCCTAATTGCTCCTTCTATGTATTTAAGCCCTGTGTTTCTGTATGTCATGGTTGCGATCTTCCCCCCGTTGTAAATAGTTTGACGTTTTGATGTAAATGTAGCCAAGTGAACTAATACTACGCATGGAAAGGGTTTAAAAAGAGGGAATTGTGTTTTTGACTGGTTGCCTGTCTACCGGAGGTCTGTTGTAGGGTTGTCATGGTGATGACTAGACCTTGCGTTTTGGGGGTATACTGTCCCTTTAAGAGCCGCCGTAAGCCAGAGCACGCATGCACTCAAGTTTGTGTCACACTGAGCGCTGTGAGCGGGAGCACTGGAGAGTTAGAGACTGCAAAAGATTCTGTGGCTAGCTACACACGAGGTAAATGTGCTAAAAAGTGTAGCATACTGCAAAATATTGTCACCAGTGTTGTAGTAGACTGTAATTAGCTAAGTTTCTTTAGCAATGACTCCATGTTTGTGACCATTTCTGTACAGTTCTTAACGCGCGACGGGTGCATGTTTAATGGTCACGTGCTGTGAAAGGGACTGAAGAGCGGGTTGGCGTGAGTAGTTACAGTGTCCTAACAGATTTCAAAGTTGTTAAGTTTATACTTTTACTCACTTTGCATAACTCTGTATGTTTCTGTTTGATTCAGAGGGGAGATCACTTGCTGTGTGATTCCTGCGTGTGTACTTGTCCTAGCACAGTAGCTGTGTGGAGAAACTGAAGTGAGTTCATGATGTTCTCCCATAGAAATGTATGTTTAAAAGAGAGTTTACAGTGCACTTTATTGCCAGTTGACCTGCGAAGTTGTGGGATGTAAACAATGTGTTTATTTGTTTTGTTTTCTCTTTTTTTGTTGTATTTGTTTCTTGACAGGTCACTACTGTTGTCTATACTGTTTGGATTTAACATGTACATATGATAGTTACTGTTGTCTCAGACCCTGAAAGGCAGTTTAGGCTGAGCCAGTGGAATAGTTAAATTTTGCCGTTTCACTCAAAACTACAGAATTAAAACTGTGCTCCTCCGAGTACAGTCGGAGAATAAAAAAGCCCACAAAAGAGTATTTCCTGTGTCCTGTCTCATTCCCCATGACCGGGCCACATAGTTTGGTGTCAGAAGTGGGATTCTCAGGTTAGTTTTGAGTTTCAGTATAGAGAGACACAGTGAGTGGGGCTTTATAGACAACAGTAGTGGCTTAGAAGATCCCACTTCTGACACCAAACTATGTGGCCCGGTCATGGGGAATGAGACAGGACACAGGAAATACTCTTTTGTGGGCTTTTTTATTCTCCGACTGTACTCGGAGGAGCACAGTTTTAATTCTGTAGTTTTGAGTGAAACGGCAAAATTTAACTATTCCACTGGCTCAGCCTAAACTGCCTTTCAGGGTCTGAGACAACAGTAACTATCATATGTACATGTTAAATCCAAACAGTATAGACAACAGTAGTGACCTGTCAAGAAACAAATACAACAAAAAAAGAGAAAACAAAACAAATAAACACATTGTTTACATCCCACAACTTCGCAGGTCAACTGGCAATAAAGTGCACTGTAAACTCTCTTTTAAACATACATTTCTATGGGAGAACATCATGAACTCACTTCAGTTTCTCCACACAGCTACTGTGCTAGGACAAGTACACACGCAGGAATCACACAGCAAGTGATCTCCCCTCTGAATCAAACAGAAACATACAGAGTTATGCAAAGTGAGTAAAAGTATAAACTTAACAACTTTGAAATCTGTTAGGACACTGTAACTACTCACGCCAACCCGCTCTTCAGTCCCTTTCACAGCACGTGACCATTAAACATGCACCCGTCGCGCGTTAAGAACTGTACAGAAATGGTCACAAACATGGAGTCATTGCTAAAGAAACTTAGCTAATTACAGTCTACTACAACACTGGTGACAATATTTTGCAGTATGCTACACTTTTTAGCACATTTACCTCGTGTGTAGCTAGCCACAGAATCTTTTGCAGTCTCTAACTCTCCAGTGCTCCCGCTCACAGCGCTCAGTGTGACACAAACTTGAGTGCATGCGTGCTCTGGCTTACGGCGGCTCTTAAAGGGACAGTATACCCCCAAAACGCGAGGTCTAGTCATCACCATGACAACCCTACAACAGACCTCCGGTAGACAGGCAACCAGTCAAAAACACAATTCCCTCTTTTTAAACCCTTTCCATGCGTAGTATTAGTTCACTTGGCTACATAAATAAATATCGTATTTTGCTTTGGAGAAATAGTTGTCGATACTTTCGTTTTGGGATTATTTTTGTGGAAGCCCGTATTAGTTTTTTCTCGTGTGTTTTTGCCTTATTTTTATTTTTCCTGCGTTGCACACCGGTTGCCTAGGCCGGGGTGTAACATATGGGGGCTCGTCCGGGATCGCTGAGGGGTCCGAGGACCGCTTCAGCCGTCCACCGTCGCTGGAGGGTCCGAGGGAGGGACCGCTTCAGCCGTCTGTCTTCGCTGGAGGGTCCGAGGGCCGGTCCAGCCTTCATCCGCCTTCGCTGGAGGGTCCGAGGGACCGCCCCAGCCTTCGTCGTCTGCTGGAGGGTCCGAGGGACTGCTCCAGCCTTCATCCGCCTTCGCTGGAGGGTCCGGGGAACCGCTCCAGCCTTCTGCAGCTGGTGGGCTGCGTGTCCGTGTTTGCAGCTGGTGGGCTGCGTGTCCGTGTTTGCAGCTGGTGGGCTGCGTGTCCGTGTTTGCAGCTGGTGGGCTGCGTGTCCGTGTTTGCGGCTAGTGAGCTGCTCGTTTGTCTTCGCTGGAGGATCCGAGGGACCGCTCCAGCCTTCTGCAGCTGGTGGGCTGCGTGTCTGTTTTTGCAGCTGGTGGGCTGCGTGTCCGTGTTTGCGGCTAGTGAGCTGCTCGTCTGTCTTCGCTGGAGGACCCGTGGGACCGCTCCAGCCTTTCGTCTGTCTTCGCTGGAGGATCCGAGGGCCCGCTCCAGTTTTCCGTTTCCACTGGAGGACCCGTCCAGCCATCAGCGTCGCCTGCGGGACGGCGGCCGGTGCCGTATGGGCTGGACATGGAACAAACATTTTTCGTTGGGGTTGTATGTTTTAAATGTTCGTTTTTTTGGGTGGGGGCGTATGTTACGGTTCGGCGTTGGCAGTGTATTGTTTTAGGCGTTTTGTTTTGGCGTGACTGTTATTTGTTTCCTGTTTTACTTTGAAAGTCTGTGTTATCTTAGTGTTCAGTTTACGTTTCCTTGTCTCGTCAGGTCTAATTTGCCCCAGCTGTGTTTCCCTCCTGTGGTCCATTCCCTAATTGCTCCTTCTATGTATTTAAGCCCTGTGTTTCTGTATGTCATGGTTGCGATCTTCCCCCCGTTGTAAATAGTTTGACGTTTTGTGTTTTGATGTAAATAAATATCGTATTTTGCTTTGGAGAAATAGTTGTCGATACTTTCGTTTTGGGATTATTTTTGTGGAAGCCCGTATTAGTTTTTTCTCGTGTGTTTTTGCCTTATTTTTATTTTTCCTGCGTTGCACACCGGTTGCCTAGGCCGGGGTGTAACATTTGCCATATGATGAGGCCTGCTCATTCATGACTGTGTGTTAAAAGATTTTGAAATAAATTCTTCATTTAAGAGGAAATTATTAAAAATGCAAAATATGACCTCTCTTTCCAGTCTCACCTGGTCCAAAGATGAGGATGGAAGACACAGTAACAGAGTCATTATGCTATTTTATTTGCATAATGGTCCCCATGTGTACAAATTCACTTTTAATGGATATTGAATTATTTTGTGATTTTATTGTACATTATTTTCAGAAGACTTTGGCTTTGGATGCTGTACAGAAATGTGATTCTGACTTGGGGATCATGTATATGTATGATCCATTATAATCCCTTTTAGTAGACTCTTTTATTTTGCATCACAATCAGATATTTCATGTTCAGTCTACCAGGATTCTAACACACTAAAGTGACCTTGTGAACATGGTAAACATGCTTCCTAATTATTACCACATACCATGGTTGTGAGTAAGATGTCAATGTTAACATTTAACTCAAAGCACTATTTGCCCAATATTAAAATGCTTTATAGTATTTTTATGCATAACTTTTTTCAAACTATTGATTTTGGATGCTTTACACAGGCTGAACGCAGTTACTATGATCTCTGATGTGTTATACATCTAAAAAAATATCGCCCCAATAACTTTATAAAGCTGTCAGTGGATTTTCATAAGGTGATTCTTTTACAATACAGGTTGATGAATGAAATCCAATGATTTAAAAAGAAAAAGAAAAAGAGAGCACCTATCTCAGAACAAATGTGGTCTAAAAACAGGAGACCGTAGACAATAGCTGAAATGCAAAAGTCCACCCACACGTTTTGGCAGCATTACCTTCATTAGGGTATATTCACCACTGGATGTTATTTGGCTGTCATTATTATTGGCCTGATAGGCAAAAATTGGTCCCCCATCAGAGGGAAAATAGCATCTCCGTCTCTTCCTTTTCATTCATCTTTGCACAAGATGTGCCAGAAGTATAACGGGAACGGAAGATTGATTTCTCATTACTGACGTAGTCAATGTTGAGGGTTGAATTTTTCTCAGAGAAACAGTACTGAAAACTTAAAGTAAATGTCAAATGAAATGTCACAGGGATTATTGCTGCATGCATTACTATGTTTCTGTAAGGCATTTTAAAACATTTCTATTTCAGAATTTCACGAGATGAATAAATACTTTTGCTTTTGCATTTTCCACTCTTTCTTGTCCCAGAACAACTTATAATTGCATTTTATTCATTCAGAGCAATGATTCCAAGCATTTTCCTCCACACTAAATTTGTCCCAAATCAAACTCTAGCTTGTTTAATCTATTTTCTAAGCCTATTTTGAATAATTATAGTTTCATTAAATGAACATTTCTGTGTTTCTGGCAGGTGGATGCACGTACATGTACAGTATAAGGAACAAAATAAAATGATCTGGTCCTTTAAAGATTAGAAAATTGCAGGTGCCACTGGGTGATTGACAGCTGATGTGAATGTTTTCTACTTAAGATTGAAATTGTTTTTGGGAATGGCTTGGTGACCCTTCTTTAACGTCACTGCAGATGACCCCTAAAAGGAACAGCCGAAACAAGAGGAAGATTTAAGATTTAATTTTCGCTGAAGTTATGTTTGCAAGTTAAAAACTTTTTTCAGATACTTTTACTGTACTTTGTGCTAATCTCTTTTTATTCCTATATTTGTTCATCATTGTTCCAAGTATATTTTTAGTGACTCAGTATTAAAAAAGTTAACAAAAACCTGTCACGTCTTCCATCTTGATTTTGCTTCGCTGGATGGAAGCTGCAGATGCCTCAGTGCTAGACTATAGTAATTATGGCCTGTAATATAGAATATTGAATTATATATAATGTGAGCACATAAGATAATAGCCCTTAATAAAGTCAGAAGCTTTCAGTGTGAGTCATGGCCCCACTAAGGCTGAGATGAGAGGATGGTAGTGAGCTGAGTCATGTTCATATAGTAGGATTTTACTTTGTTTGGAAAGAATCCAAACATTTATTGTTACACAGCGATATTCAACATATTTATTAAAATCAAGGATACAGTGATTGATATTACTTTGTATCTAAACTATCCAAACATAAAAAAATAATCATTTTCACAGTGATTTGCAGTGCAGACAAAATATGATAACTGACAGGAGATGTTGAGAATCTAACATTTCTTTAACAAAAATATCCGCTGTCATTAATGCGATATCTCTGTCATCACATGTAAAAGATCCCAGTGTAAACTACTACTACCACATCGTAAGTTACTGTGTCACTGAGCAGAAAATACACATTATTAGATAACAGCATGTTGGCTGGCGCAAGACTCGTTCCGTTGCTGTACTGATATCTTCTTCATGGCTTGGAGACAAACAGCCCATCTGGTTAGGGGCTGCACGGAGGTAAACAAACACCAAGCGCAGGCAGCTGAAGACAGAGTGGATCTGGAGCTGCTTAGTGTTGGTATTCGAAGTTATGATGATAAATTTGTTAGAGGATTATCACATATACAGACCAACCGACCAGAAGCCATGAGTGTGCACAACAAGTAAACAAGAAGGAAAAAAAAGGAAAGGAAGAAGACGGGAAAAAAAGAGAAGACAGATGGAGAGGGGGTGAAGACAGTACAAGCATGTAAAAAGTGAAAAGTGGACCAACACCATCTGTAAAACATTTGGGAGAAATAGAGTGCACGAGAAAGGAATAAGAAAACCAGAATGCATCAATGTTTCACAAGTAGCACACGAGCATAAAAGCACACGAGAAATAAGGCGTCCTTAGTTCTTAAAGCAGCGATAGACACAAATTATTCTCAGTTTAAAATCATTTGAACAGCAAAGGTTTATTTACTGCTCATAGAACAGAACAGAAAGAAAAAAAAATGGTCAGAACATGTCTGAAGTGCAAATTCCCACCCTTTTAATGAGGCTTCACACAAATAAGGAGCGTGTCCACAATCTGCACACACACACACATTCTGACACTAATTAATACACCCAAACACAAACAGCTCATCCATGAACACAACTTTTCACACAATTTGGTAGTTAATGAATTACATCATCATTCATTTTTTTAGTGAGATGCTTGGTTATCTACTAAAGTTTTAAATGGAAGGATACATTTCCAACTTTTCTTCTGTAGATGTTTTGAGTCCATCCATCCATCCATCCATCCATCCACTTCTGTTTGTAGAACTCTTTCCTCACTTCCCTCATCCTTAACCACAGTCTGTAATATGGATGCATCGTGGTTATAATGACCACAAATTATGAACAATCCAAAGTTTTAATTTGAAAGAAAAGTTTCAAAACACACACACACATGTAACTCCTGAGAGCACTCTTGATAAAAAAGTGCCATGACCACTGTTTAGTCACATCAAATTCTCTGCCACTGCACAGGAAATAGGAACCAACAGCTATAACATACCTCCTGTTTCTATTTTTACAGCATACATTTTCTCTGCTACATAAAAAGCCCACACCTACATATAACCTACACAAGTAACGCTCCCATGTTAATGCATCGGTGCATGTTCCACCTTTAAATGTGATACCGCAGACAGTTACATGCTTATTTGTACTTACTTACTGATTACTCAATAAAATGCATCATTAATGCGGCATGTGTGTAAAATTCTTCAGATGTCTTTATATTGTTTCTTCTGCATTCTCCAGCTGCTTTATAGGCACTAAAGAAAGGCCAGTAGAGCGATGAGGACATGCAGCACGTCAACCTCTGAGTGTGCAGCAAAGATATTATCAGCGCCATACATATCCGAGTCTCCTGAGCACTCTAGCTCGTAAAAGAAACAAAGAAGGTACTTTTTCTTACAATATCTGTCCTTTTCAAGTCACATCTGAATTCTTGTGCGGCTCTGACATTTACCAACATGTATCAGTACAGGTATTGACAATTCATCAACAGGCAAAAGAAGATCAAATACATTCATATAAGGCTATCAAATTACCCCTGAAGGCAACATGACTTCAACTGTTTGTGCAGTTTGTGCATCAAATTTCTGCCACGTTTAAGTCAAGACTTGTTGACAATTTTACACGTGGTTTGACTTTTCAAATAAAGTACAATGTATCTTACAGGTCTAGCCCAATACCATTTAAGTGTACTATAATGTACTTTTAAATGTCAAAAGGTGTTTTTGTCTATTTGAGCTTTCTCCCCTTCCCCTCCACCCCCCAACTCCTCTTTGAAAGACAGCATGAACTCCTTCAGTTACTTGGCTACTTTTGGATCTCCTCCTCTTTGCATTTATACTTTTGTGTTTATGTGTGAGCTCTCTCCATCCCTTGCGACTGCTTGGCATTTTGACAAGTGTGTGACAGTTAAATCTGTTGACAACGACAGCATGATGAATCCTTACACAATATGCTGGCAACGAACAGTGTCTCTCAAACAGACAGAGAGAAAAGAAGATCGACCAAATGGTACACTGCATATTTTTGACAAGAAGATAAACACAACAGCCTGGGTTCATCACCAGTATAAATAAATCGATGAATGAATCATGGCAGATGCCGACTGGCCGAGGGACAAGAGAAGCTTGATTTTGTTCCACCATCAACAGTTGTCAATACTTCTCGAAACTACTGATCGATGTCCACGACGCTCGTTTATTCCAGGAGTTAATCATCTAATTCGAGTCAAAGGAGATAAGCAGGATTTGTTTTCTTGCTCAGTTTTTTTTAGAAGACTGCATAAGTGTAAGACATGTTCGCAATCACCCAGAGCATCGTTAGGACTTTGGCAAAGTGAAAAATAAAAATAGTGGCACTTTAACATGATTCTCACACTTCCAGCACATTGCCATTGAACACGAGGTGATCACAGGTCTGCTGTGTCTCTGCACACTTTATTTCCTGTTGCTTTTCACAGGGAAAAAATGTTTCCATTTATAATGCCTATTTTTAATTAATTCACAGTCTGCAGAAGCAAAAAAAAACAGAAAAAACTTCCCGCTGTCTTCGAATTAACTACTCAGCATCAACTCAGAGCTTGAGGGGAACAAAAGGAAATGGCAAGGACTGAAGTACATTTCTGATAGGAAGAATTAAATGAATCGTGGACCCTTAAGGCTCCTTTAGTATATAACATCCTGAACAGTGCTTTTGCCGACCTTTTATAAGGGCAACATGTGGATGACTCATTGCCTTACTTCACAGAGTAAATGTGAATGATTGCTGGTATTTATTGTATAGGGCGAAGCAGCAGCAGGAAAAGGGGAAAGGTAACAGCAGGGCAGTGAGACTGGAGATGTTCAGCGTGACTCTCAGGAGCACTTCGCAATCCATAATTGGGATCGCAGTAAAGAGTCATAGCTGTTTCACAGTTTCAGTCTGTCTTTTTAGTACACCTTATAAGTACTGGATTAGACCTCCTTTTATGCCTTCAGAGTTCCTTTAATTCTTCATGGCACAGATTCAACAAAATGCCAGCATCACAGAGTTGCTGCAGATTTTTCAGCTGCTCTATTAGAGGCTATTTGCCTATGGTGAACTCATTCTCATGTTAAAAAAAACAAGTTGGTGTGATCTGAGCTTTGTGACATGGTGCGTTATGCTCCTGGAAGAAGTCATCTGATGACTGTTACTCTGTGGTCAAAAAGAGAGGGAGATGGTGAGCAACAATAGTCAGGTAGGCTGTGACATTTAAACAATGATCAGTTGTAACTAAGGGACCCAAAGTGTGCCAAGAAAATATCTCCCACACCATTACCAAAGAACCTGATCTGGTGATACAAGGCAGGATAGATTCATGCTTTCATGTTATTTATAACAGTCTGACTCAACCATCTGACTGTAACAGGAGAAATTAAAACTCATCAGACCAGGCAGTGTTTTTCCAGTTCACTGTTGTCCAATTTTGGTGAGCCCAGTTTCCTTTTCTTAACTGACAGGCATGACCTCCCCCTCCAGTGTGGTCTTCTGCTCCAGGTTTTACATCTTGAGCTCTTCTGTATACCTTGGACGTAATGAGTGGTTATTTGAGTTACTGCTGCCTTCCTCTGACTGCTGGCATCAACAAGGAATTGTTACCCAGAGATTTGCCACCCACTGGATATTTTCTCCTGTTCAGATCATTCTCTGTAAACCCTAGAGATGACAGTGTGGGAAAATCCCAGCAGATCAACAGTTTTTGAAATACACAGTCCCATCAGGCACCAACAAACATGTCACATTTAACATTCACTTAAATCACTTTTTGTCTAAATCCTGATTCTCTGGTTTTACTTCGGCAAGTCTTTTTGATCATGTCTACATAGTTTAATCTACCGAGTTGCTGCCATGTGTTTAGATGTTTTTGTTATCAAGTGCTGAACACAGGTACTTTATAAAGTGGGTGGTTAATGTACATACGACAAATTCGCCCAACTTGCTCAACCAAATGTCCTCAAGATCAGTGCCGAGAAGACCAAAGTCCTTACTACTGACAGGTGACCAGCTACTGTGCATCTCAAAGGCGTGCTAATTGAACTAGTGTGGGAATTCAAATACCTCAGTATCTGGTGCAAGAAAAGAAAGTGGCATCAATGGCAGAAATACACTCAAGAATCGGTCAAGCGGTGGCAGCTTTCGCCTCTCTCCAGTGGTGCATCTGAAAGCAGACAAACGTTACCCTCTTCACCAAAATCCGCCTGTACGGCACACTGGTATTGCCCATTCTTCTCTATGGATCTGAAACCTGGGTCATCCTCAAGCACGACCCCAACAAGCTTGAGGTCTTCCAAATGTGCTGTTCGCGTCAGATTCTCCAAGTATCCCTCCGTGTCTCAGCAACAGCGCGATACGTAGTCAATGTCACCATCAACCCTCGATGGAAGAGCTGATCCAGAAGTGACGACTGCAATGGTTTGGTCACATTTGCCGCATGAACAAACATCCCCTGCCGCATCACCTTCTGCTGCAGCAGCACCCCGCCCACTGGACAATCAAGGGTCACGCACCCAAGAAGACTTTGATAAAGCAAACTGAAGACTATCTTAAGCAACAACATCTAACCCTCAAGCAAGTGTATTGGCTTTGTGGACGACCTCCCCTGCCCACCGCCAGCTAGGGACAAAAGAAAGAAAGAAGAATGCACATACTGTGATCCACTGCACACTTCACATGCAACACACCAATGGACAAAATTCTGTAAAAGACTGTTTAATGAGGTTTTATTTAGTTGAAAATATCCTAAATCGATTGATCTTAACATTAAAATATCACAAAATGTACAATATGTTACGAAGTAGTAAAATGAACTATATTAATTAGATGGCACTCGACGTGTGGGACTAAAAATTTATCAGGAATGTCAGACTGATCAGATTGTTCCAATATTTGCTTTTTTCTCTCTTTGTTTTCAAAATTACGACAAAACAAGAGGTAAATCTTTCACAATTAACTGTATAAAATGTTTTGAAGAGCTTGAGAACGGAAACTAGGAGGACTTGGTCAGTTGTTGAAGCGTGACCATCGCTCCATCATTTCACCACTTGGAACATCCAACATGAATTTCCAGTTTCAGGTGATGTGGGGAAGCCTGCTTGTCAGAATCCTTTAAATCATCTCTCTCGACAGGCCCTGTCAAAACCCTCAGAAGTCGTCTTGTTACAGTGTGCGTGATGTAACCGTGAGAAATGCGGCACCTGTCATATTATAAGATAAGCTTGAAGAATCAACAAAGGTAAAAAGCTTTACAGAGGGATGATTTTTTAAAAAAATGTCTTTCTTTGGTTTTTATATTTTATTTCTAGCTGTCTGGCTTGTTATACGCACTGACTCATTCATGTGCAGAGCTGTTATTTGTGACTTAAGACAAGCCTACACGTTTGGTGAATGTGACCAGCAGGGCTTTTGCTATCTTATTAACAATCTTTCGTGTAAAGGTTCAGTGTCCTTGCTGTCGCCTTTTCTCTGTTAAGGTGCTCACACTGCCGGCCTGGCTTTAAGAGTGTTGGAAATGGAGGTGGTGAGACAATAACAGGCCACACTTAGCACAACAGACCCTGTGTTTATTTATATTGTTCGCACTCCCACAAACTACAGTTGGAGACTTATCAGGTGCCAGCTAACTTGGATGTCATCAGTATTATGATTTTAATGGATTACATTTTCCCCTGCCAAAATTTGACCAAAAGCAGCATCTGTAACTCGGTTGCCTTTATACAGGTTCATTACTGGGATTTCAAAAACCGTGGAAAACCATGGAAAAATTATTGCGGCTGTTATGCAAGCGACTGTTGATACAGGATGGACATGCCTACACATCTCCCTCCGTGGGTTGTGTGCACAGACAGATGACAACCTGAAAGATAAATATGAATAAATGAGTGAGGGAATGCAGTGAATGCAGATGTTTCCACACAGCAATTAGCAACCAGTCATGCTCTGTGGAACACATGACACGTGCTCTGTGGCTGAGCTCAGATTACTCTGATTGAGGATGAAAGGGGAAAAGAGCTAAGTGACTTTAAAAGATGGTTATTGTTGAGGAGCCACAGTCAGAAAGACTGTTTACTCGTGCATTTCTGAACACTGATAAAAATGACATCAGTCAATAGGGTAGGAATTTGTAGTCAGTAGCCCAACATTTAATGATTGTGGTTCATTTGTGTGACTAATCCAATATATTAGGAAAATGTGACAAACCAATCTTCGGTGACTGAGGATTTCATTTCAGACATAATCAGGCTGCTGATGATACCATGCCATATGAGTGAAACGGTAAGGTTACGATACAAAGCTGCATGGACATTGAAAGGTTAGTAATGCAAAAAACACTGATGTGTGAAGAAAACTGGGGGAGGGGGGGGGGGGGGGGGGGTGTATATTTTGTACTGTACATGTTTAGGTGACTCATTGATCACAGTTTAATTAAAAAGAAATTGAGATGTGATTGAAGTGCAAACTTTCAGCTTTAATTCAGGAGTTTAAGCTACTAAAGTTCAAACCAAGGATCAGAACGGGGAAAAAGCTGTTTTTAAGCCTTGTTGTTGCCTAATGTCAGAGGTCAAAGGCTGTAATAACACAATAGCCACTTGTTGCAGCCAAGGTATGTAGAAGGACATCTTTGAATACACAATATGGTGAACCTTGAAGCAGTTGGGCTACAGCAGCCCAACCACACCAGGTACCCTCCTGTCAGCTGGCAACAGGAAACTAACTGAGGCTAAACTGTATAATTTACAGGGGCTCACTATGATTGGGCAACAGGAAATTGGACAACAGTTAGTGACTGTGGTGGTGTGGGGGATATTTTCTTGGCACACTTTTGGCTCTATACAGCTAACTGAGAATTGGTTAAATGCCACAGCCTTCTTGAGTTGCCGATCATGTCACAGTCACAGTATACTCATCCTCTGATGGTAACTCGCCATGTCAGAAAGCTCAAACTGGTTTCTTAAACATCCCGCTGAGTTCACTGTGTATAAATGGACTCCACAGTCACCAGAACTCCATCAAATAAAGCAAATCTGGGATGTAGTGGAACAAGGGATTTGCATCGTGCATGTGCAGCTGATAAATCTGCAGCAGCTCCATGATGCTATTGTGTCAAAATCTCAGAGAATTGTTTCCAGTATGTCCATGTGTGTGTTTGAGAAAGAGGGAAATAACATTTCCTGAAATTGTATGCACTGCGTCTGTGTCAAGTCCACCAGACCATCCCCACCTGTCAAAGCCTTCCATCGTCCACTCTTTAAACCATGTCAGCTGTGGACAATTACAGAGAAGAGGGTGGTAAAAAAAAAGAAATCATTTTGACTAGTACCCTTCAAGCATTTGAAAGTGTGACAATACAAGGGAGGGTCTGTTTTAATCCATGTTCTGTCTTCCAAATAATTATCCTTTCAATCAAGTTTTATTTATAGCATGGCAAATATATGCCTCCTCACTAGGTTATGCTTCATAACCACAGGAGTGTGTAATTACTCATGTCTCTGGTGGTATGGGTCTAACATCTTCTGCAGAATTCCTCGCTGCAATCCAACCCATGCTGATGACAGCTCCCACAAACAGCTATTTAATTCCATATGTAGAAGCAGAAAACAGACAATAAAACTTAGAGCCTGAGTAATGGCAGTGATGCTCTGTGCTGCATATGTAATAACATCTTCGATGTACTTAAGTACCTCGTAAAGACGCATCTGTTCTGCGGTTAAGTTATATATAAGCATATAAGATTTTAAATAAACTCAGTGGCTTGTGTAATTATTATATTAACAAAAACTATTGCACAGTGAAAAGGCCCTACAGCTTACTTGTTCCCCCCTCCTTTGTCCTCCTGTTTCCCTTCCAGCGAGGAGTTAAACAGTTTGATGGCGTGTGGGACAAAGGAGTTTTTAAGTCTGCTGGTCCTTGACTTTGGGAGAAGCAACCTGTCACTGAACAGACTCCTCTGGTTGTTTATGGCCGTGTGCAGAGGATGCCCAGCATGGTCCATAATGTCCATATTGCACCTTAATTTGTTTTTACATAAGTGTGTGGAATGAGTCTTCAGTTTAATGTTTTTTAATAGGCAAAAAATACTTAAATAAGTAAATGGCGAGTCGAATTTTTGTCTTTTTTTTTCTATTTTTGCTGATCCGAAAATTGATCTGATCCGTGACTTAAAATTTTTGATCCGTTGCACCACTAGTCGTAACTGTGTAGTTTCTCATATACAGTATTTCAGTTCATGTAGTAAATCATGATGCAGTTTAGAGTAAAACATGTGATAAAGCAGGTTACGTGTCCGTTATGTCACGAGCAAAACTGATTTTAAAACAATCAAGATACAGTGTTTAAAATCCTGAACTTATGGCTTTGCAAACCAGTGGGTGACATAACAGTTGCTACATCCATTTTTTTGTGACGATATTTTTAATCAGCTTATTCCACTCATTCATCTCAACAATCGTGTCAGCTGTAATGAAATTCCCTCAAGATGCCTTTGTAAGAATTGACATTAGTTTATGACGTGAGGTTACAGTGACCTTGACTAGATCTTAGATCTTTGCCCACAAACTTCCAAACAATTTCCCGATTATATCCATGTGAAAGTTCAAGACCAATTAAAAGAAATCCTCTCAAGCTTTCAACACCAGTGAACATGAAAACACAATGCCTCTAGTCCCAGTAATGCAAGACATAAAAGTCACTGGACAATTTTGTTAATTCACAAAATATCATATGTAATATTTATTATTATATAGTAAATATAATAACTATGCAACATATATAACAATACATGGTTGCATCCATCCATCCATCTATCCATCCATTCGCTTCCGCTTATCCTTTTCAGGGTCGCGGGGGGCGCTGGAGCCTATCCCAGCTGTCATAGGGTGAGAGGCGGGGTACACCCTGGACAGGTCGCCAGTCTGTCGCAGGGCCAACACACAGGGACAGACAACCTTTCACACTCACATTCACTCGCACATTCACACCTAGTGGCAATTTGGATTATCCAATTAACCTATCCCCACAAGCTGCATGTGTTTGGACGGTGGGAGGAAGCGGGAGTACCCAGAGGGAACCCACGCAAACACGGGGAGAACATTATTTTCTTAATGAAGCTGGTTTGCATACATTGTTTTTAGATGTGCTTTTTTCTATATTTATCTTCCCATGATAGCAAAGAAACCCTTTCTGTGAAGCAGAGTTTGAATACCTTTAAAACACAAAATAATAAATCTGCTCAAATAGCTCCATGGGGTCTTTTTTGATATTCACCAAGTTAATTCCTGTGTGAATATCTGGAGGGGTCTTACAGAGGTGGTTAGGGGTGGAACGTAGAGATATTACTTTCTTCCGATGTTCCATCACATCATTTTCTTCAGTTTCATCTAAGCAGGTGGTTGAGACACACTACATGAATTTCACAAGAATAAGTGAAAGTTCGGCTTGTTAAAACAATTTGCTTTCTTTAAAACTGAACAATGTTGAGTCTGTGCAGCAATAAGTTTGACTGTATGTTTTTTTTTTCATTTGAAGAAAATAACTGTCATAGATAAACATGTTGTACATTGTTACAAAATGTTTTTATTAATTGCTAAAAAACTGAGAAGAAATCGCCTTATATCTCATTTTTACTCTGCGATATCACAGGAAAAACACACACTGCCACGTAAAAACACACATCAGGGACATCGTGACACATAGTGACACAAGGAAAGACTAATGCTGAGGATTTTTTTTTAAAGCAGAGGGGCAGTAGTAAAGGAAGCAAAAGAAATACAACAAACAGACATGAAAGAGAAAGACCTCATTTAAAGACAGCTGCTGAGGTAAGTCATGCTGTGAGGCAGCAGGTGAACACTGGTGTATTACGCTCCCTTTTGTGACATTGCTGACACACTCATCCGCCTTTTAAAAGAGCAGAGTTGTGGTGCTGTGATAGCCAGCAGCACATCAGGCAGCTTAATAGTATAAAATGGCACAAATTCGAACGAGTACATTTCCAACCGAGGCGCTTTCTCTGTAGTCTATCACATGAATCGTGTTCAGTTTCTCTTTTTGAGTCATAGTGAAGCTACAAAAAATAAATAAATAAGTATCCGTTTTCATTGATTCATTGACTTTTAGGGGGGGAAAAAAATCTGTTCCTTCAAGTCATTTATCTCACAACAGGCTGCGATTGAGCTTCTACTCTTCTGCAGCTTGTTTCAAACATATCGGTGTCACTCTGAGAGAAATGGAGCCCATAAACCCACCAGTCAGGTGAGATTCTAAATTAGCATGCGGCCTTTCTTCACCTCTGAGAGCGGTAATGATGAAAATGAAGGAATTCCTTTCCCTCTGTTTTAATAAGAAAGAAACTGGCTTATCCGACTTGTTCCACAAAAGTGCAGTTTGACACCTGCTTTAAATTAGAAACGATCCTCATGAACACAAAAGGGGAAGCTGAACAATACAAGGAAAAGTAAAATGCTTTAGTCAAATCTTTAAAGGTGTCACAAATTTGCCAATTTTACTGCAAAGTCTTCACCTTACCAGGTTTTAAGACTTTAAGACTTACTTGGCTTGTGTTGGAAAATGGTCAGCACCAGTGTGCATATATGAAATGTTTCTCATTTCATGTCCACTGTACCTCGCATTCAAACGGCCTTGCCACTCAGCAACACTGCGGTCGCCTCATTGCCTCACTGTGGGGTAATGTTAAATGCTTAATGAGCTGTGCCTGGATTCCAGACATAGCACTTTCAGTTACAGCCAAACAGTTCATTTCTGGTTTCATTAGACCACAATTCTTTTTTTATCTGATGGCGGAGCATTTGTTTGTTTTTTAACTATATTAGCTGTATGTTTTGTCATCTCTAGGCATGCTTTTGTTAAGTGTCTTTTACTGCAGTTCTGAACAAATATGTTTATGTAATAATGACAACACATGAAATGTGAGAAGAAGATTTTATTTGTTGTTGCTGTTACCTTCTTTAGCAGGTAAACAGAGTGTCCCCAAACTGTGGAAACAAATGAGACTGCTGGAAACCTGAAGTGGCCGCCAGCAAATACGTTACACCTTATATTTTCTTAATGAGGCTTGAGATGTTCTGTAATAGTGTCTTTGCCCAGTTATTTTAAAAAGGCATTTAGGAAAATAAAATCCCTTGAAGTTTTATGTTTACGACATGTGAAGTCATAATATGCTGAAGTCAGATTGAGGTTTCTGATAGAATGTCAGGCAGTGGCTTCTGAAACTATAGGTGTCGATCCTGAGGAAAAATTTAAGAGCTATTGAAGTGAAATGCAGTGAGCTGGCTGCCAGTTGCTTATCAGCATAACGTCGAACATTTCAACACAGGGCATGCCTGCCTGGTCTTACTACTATTCTCTCCAGGAAGATAGATGGATAAGCAGGCTGATCTGGACTGTTGAGATGCAGTCGTGGGAAACAGATTGCAGAACATGTTGCCTTGCCAACCAAACCCCTCAGAGCATGAGGGTTAAATGTAAAAAGATTCTCTGCCAATGCAAATATAGGTTGCCATCTGTTTCCATTACACTCCTTTTGTTCTGTATTCCAAAAACATGTAAGAATGTAGCATGGTGGTGTAGGTGTTCTGGTGAGTGGTCCCTTCTCAGCATGATCCTTTTTTTTTTTTTTTTTTGCTGTGAGAGTAATGTGCATATTCAGATAGTAATTACAACACCATCCTATGCCTTACAAGGAACTGGGGTATGATAGCAGGCACACGTGGGGCCCTCATAACACATCCGCCATACTCCAAATTAATAGCAATGGCCAATGTGGGAATGTTAGCTGACCTGCACATTTGGGGTAAAAAATTTAAACCCAGTAAATACCAGAACATTTGATGTAAAATGATGTGATCGAGCCGTCCCTCTAACTCTCAGCGGTCCAAGTGAGGTGATGCGTGGTTTTACTGTGCCAATAAAAATAAAGTCAACTTCTGAGAAATTCATAAAGTTTGGTGGTCAACTTAATTTATATCTGACTATTAATCTCCAGCGGAGCCGACGGAGGGTGAAGGCAAGAAAACTGCAAACTTGTTGCTTAGGAACAGTGAGAAATAACCCTAACTTTTCTTGAAGCATCTGATCTTATCTCCCATGGTGCACATAGCTCTGCGTGTAAGTGTGTGCGCGTGTGCGCATGTGGCTGTGTGCGTGTGTGTGTATTGCGGGGGGTGGGGGAGTCAGGTTTAGCAGAGGTTGTTTCTAGGCAACTGTTTTTTGTTTTTTTTTATGGGAAACTTGTTTGTTCTTCTGTGTTCTCTGTCGTTTCCTATTCATTATCTCTCATTTTTTCACAAATACGACTTTTCATCATTAGGGCAGGGTTGTCTGGTTCTGTGGCGTATGAGCCAACATAACTCTGTGATGATTAAATGTCAACAAATAACCGCAAAGTTGTTTTTATAAATACTTTTAATTACATTATACATGTTTGGACAGCTATTTTCAAGGGGTAACTATCTGCAGTACAGACTTTGATGGAGTGGAAATATTCTCACACTTTCAGTCCAAGCTTCTTCTCTTTTTTTTTTACATGCTTGTATTTATTAGCCTCTTTAGTTGACACAGAGACATATGCAGTTTTCACCTTCACTTTTTCCATCCAAACTTCAGCTGAAAACGTGCTGTAATTGGTTTGCCTCAATGCTATGTTGTTCACTTGCACACAGATTTTCCATACGCATGCCTAGTTATTTGTGAATATCTGACCTATAACAAACAGCTGTTGGCTGGCTGCTTAGTTCTGCCTCAGATGAGAGCAACCTCTTTGCCACAGTCGACATACAAATAAATAAACCGTTTATTTATCAGGCTTTTAAACAACATCGAGCTCGTTATACAGTCGTTAGGATGACTTGTGTCATGCATCAGTTTGAAATGTCATCTTGTGACCTTATTATCCCCCGTTGTTGTGATTAAACCTGTATTTGTGACTCTCTTTGCTTGTGTGTGCGCTTGTCTGCAACAGGTGTTGATACATATTAACAATATTTCAGGATATTTGTCCAGCCTGGCGCGATGCATTGTGCATAATATTGTCTCAGCTTGACACTGTATTATAAATGAACACAGTTCATGTGACACAGTTACACACTAATTTGTTTCAGCTGTGCTACACGGAGGAAACAAAACCCCAAACCACCTGCACACCAGAAAACTGTATCATTTCATAAACATTCACTTCGGCAGTACACGCAGAGCAGCTAATTACAGCGTCCACACACACACACACGCACACGCACACACCACATTGATGCTACTGATTCCTTTTACAGAAGAACCCCTTTGATTCAAGTTTTAATTGGCTATATGTGAGGTGCTTAATTATGGTCTTCAAATGAATCAGGTGGAAACCTGTGGTGGATTCTGCGTTTTGTCATATCCTAATTAAAAGCTTTTTTCCTCTGAAGGCATCCACATCAGCCAAACTCACTGAGCGTTACGCCGTGCAGGAATATTAACGGCAGGTTTGCATGGGAATCCTTACAATTATGCAAGGCCGTCCTTTGCCCTCATTATCAAACCAATTTGGACGAATCAAAATTCTAAGCTACGAGGCTCCATTTGTGCCAGAAATTATGCCCACATGCACGCTATGTGTCAAATCTTAATTATTCAGTGTCTTATAAAATGTGAATTTTTAGTCCATATCATCAGCTCATTAAACATATTGCAGAAAAAAGTAACTAACTGGAAATGTTACAGATTTTCTCTGCTCAGGTGACTCAGTTATATCGCTGTGATGTGACACAATCCAGCTTATCAGTCCATGTTCACATTTCCACACTTGTAGCTTTTACTTTTTCTTTGCATTAAATAAGATCTCATGAGTACAGTGGAAATATAGTAAATCCAGGTCTTTATGTTTGTAACAGATAACTCTAATATGTCGCATTTTATTAAAAAACAGAAATCACAAGTGGTAATAAGCAAGTAAATTAAAAAAATCTTTTATTAATCCAATAAAATGACACACAACATTTTATTTGAAAAAGAAATTACAGGCCAACTTTTCTGTAAACAATAACCTCTTGATTTACACTTTTAAGTTATTCCTTTGTGTTTTAAAGCCAACTCCAGTAACTAGTTTGAGGAAGGATTGCATCCAAATTAAAGGTGCAAAACTTTGTCTTAAGGGGTCTGACATTAGACCACTGCAGAGTCCCAGATCAAAGGTATAAAGGAATAAGCCACCAGCCTAAAAATAAAAATGAGTTTCATAAACCACAGTCTTGTTTTTCTTTCTCAACTTAAATCTCATCATTCTTTCCAGGACTTAAAAGTTGTCAACTGAACATAGTAAACTTTTCTACAATGGCGTAGTGCCCTCTGTTGGAAGAATAATGAAACTATGGTGCTTTTTTTTTTTCTTCTTTTGCTTTTCTGGACATCATGAATTATAGGCTCACGTGGTTTTAAAAAGTCAAGTATCACATTAGATTAGTGTATATCTGCTAAGTGAGTGTAGGTATCCAGTGGTCCTTGAGATCTTCACTTCATTATATATAAAATATGATACTTCTTTAATATTTTCATGTGTTTACATACAGTAAAATAGGCTGTATTATGAATTATCCTATATAGTGTGCTCATGATAGAGAATAAACACATTCAGTCCAGTGTTTTATCCATTTCTCACAGTCTCGTTTACAAAAATAAGCAGTCAGGAGTGACAGCACCTCAGGCCTCAATGGCATCTGTTAAGCCAGCACTACTCACAGTCTCGCCCATCTTTTAGGCTCTACATCTCCGTGTTTATACACACACACACACACACACACATATATATATATATATATATATATATATATATATATATATATATATATATATATATATATATATATATATATATATATAAATGCCAATGTCATGACTTAAACTTGACTTCTCCCATCTCCTTGTCATATGGCAGTAGTGAAAAAAGACAACATGACAGCAATTAATAAAATATATATGTAATCTCTGGATGAGGTGAGCCTGCATTATTATAGTTTTTCTAATGGACAATCAGTGTGTCTCTGTTGCTGTGACAAGGCTGTGCATCCAAGGCATCTGTCTCTTTCTGATTTCACAAGCATATTTAGACACAAACTTAAATGAGGTATTCCCTGAGTTGTCCTACTGCAAGTTGTTACCCAGTGAGTGAGTAAGCACAAATCTCAGCCTTTAACGCTACTGTAGGAAGGAACAAAGTCTGTCCTTGTTTTGAGCTCTGAATCAGTTTTTTAGCACATTCTCTTTGTGGGTGTTTGTTACAACTTGAATCTAAGGCTCTCGCTCGCAGAAACTGATTGAGAATGTCGAGCTTCAGGTGGTCACTAATGGCTCTTACTGTAAGAGTAAATAGGCCACATATACACATAATCACACACTCACTTTTTTGGTTGATGACGATGGCGTATCATCATCTATCTTTGTGAACATGAGAACTCAAGAATAAGGCAATGTTGATGCCATCAGTGCAGAGTTTGAATCTTAGTGAGTGTGACCTCATGGTCAAGATAGAGATCATATTTTCTGAAATAGTATCAAATGGATACTATATTCAAAATGTCAAAGTCAAGGTCAGAGGTCAATTCCTCTGAAACTCTGAAAATGAATGTGGTAACTCAAGAAAGAGTTCACCCATGCTGACAAATTAATACCATAGATGTGTCTACAAAAAGGCTGAGGGGGAGCATTGGCAGTTGCCAGTATTTCTTTTAGAAACAAACTCCAGTCGAGGAAAACTGGGGATGATGCAATTTCAATTAATTTGTTCAAGGGAATACTAAAATGACAATCTTAAGATGAAAATGTTCAATTTTATTTTATTTATATAGCGCCAAAATACAACAGCAGTCGACTCTACACACTTTATATAGTAAGGTAAAGACCCTACATTAATACAGAAATGTAAAACTGAAACTTTTGATTTAATTTACAAAAGGACGAAAAAAAGAAGAGGAAGAAAAAGGGTGAGGAATATTATGGATGTTGTTCTAAATATCAGGTCCATTTGAGTAATGTTGCCCTGTAAGACTTAATTAACTTTGATTAATTAAAAAAAAAGTCTACTTTACAAGCCATAACGCTGTAATGGGATGCAATGGGGTGCAATGCACTCAAAGACGCATCGAGAAGGAAGCTGCTGCAGTCGCTTGTTAGGGCTCTGTATTTGGATGATTTTACGCAGAATATTCTGTGCTTACAAAATCACAGTTGATCCCATGGAACACCAACCCCTTTGCTAGGCTCTTTGTGGGCGGAGCCGGAGGGCCGAAAAGGTAACGTGATCAGTGTGCCCATCATGTGGCTGTGGAGATCGTCCGCAGTCTTGAGTGTGGTAGGGAGCAGAGGAGTAGTGAGAAGTATGGTAAGTGGACATAGCACAGATAAAACCTGTCCCCTGCTTTATATTGCCAGGAGTCTAAAAAACGCGAATATGTCTTCTTATATCCGCTGTAAAACATTAAGTGTGGCTATTTTTAGACCGCAGTGCAACAGATAAATGGATCCGATGTTTGTGTTGCTTCAGCTGCTAACGCTAGCTTAAACCCGTTTATAGCGGACCAGGCCAGGGGCGCTATTTAACAGTTCAGCCTCAGTCGCTGCACACAGCGGACTCTGTTCGAGCTTATAATAGATGTATTTTGTGATGCTACAATGCTTGGGTTGTCTGTATGAAGATTAAAAACACCTCTAAAATTGCTAGTCATTCCCGGTGATAAGAGAGCTAGGTGATGTAAGCTAACGTCAGAGAGAGCCCGTGTTTTTGTGTAATCGCTTTATTTCCTCATTTAGACCGATTAAAGCTGCTATTGGGAATTAAAACGAAGGCTGACTGGAGACATTTGTTTTAATCAGCTTCCCACCCCTCACCCCCTCCTCTGCTTATTAGTGGCAGGCTTGTGTAAAGGTACGAAATGTTGCCTTTACAGATTAAACTTGTTATGTGTAGAAACTGATGGGCGGAGACGTGAATGGTGACACAGATGGGCCAAAGGGCACCTATCATTGAGAACACTGACTAACTTGGTTTCTCTTAGGCCCTATAATAAACCCATCCTCCGCTGTTACTTAACCACACAGCCTCACTCATGCACGCTTTCCTTTCTTCACCTCTGTGCAGTGTGCTCAGGTGGGAGACTGGCACAGTGCCAAGTCCATCTATGAGTTTTCTGCCAAGGACATAGACGGGGATGAGGTGTCTCTGGAGAAATACAGGTAAAAGTAATATTAACACAATCAACCACTTGGCACCAGTAGTTAATGCTTGAAATTAGCATTTTAACCTCACTTTGTGCTCTATTTCGCCAGAGGGTATGTGTGCATAATCGTAAACGTAGCCTCTAAATGAGGGAAGACCAGGGTAAACTACACTCAGCTAGCGGGAATGCACGCCTCCTATGCTGAGAAAGGTTTACGCATCCTGGGATTCCCATGCAACCAGTTTGGAGGACAGGTAAGGTGGATAAACTCCAGCTGCCTTTATTTTGTGCTTTCTCAAACAAATTATTTATGTGGCCATAAATGCAACATGAGTTAATTTCACTGTTCTGTGTGAATAAAGTGGGCTGGCAGAGAGGAGACCGTACTAATTGATTTGCACTCTGTACCAAACATGCGTGCTAGACTGTTGCATACTTCGGATCTATTTTCCAATTGGTTATATTTATATCTGTGCATGCTAACATTTTCTAGCTTAATTTAGTAGTTGTTTGTTGTTTTTGTGGCATTCAGGAACCAGGGACAGAAGCAGAAATTAAAGAGTTTGCCAAAGGTTACAATGCTGAGTTTGATCTCTTCAGTAAGATTGAGGTGAATGGAGACAACGCTCACCCTCTGTGGAAGTGGATGAAGGCTCAGCCCAAAGGCAAGGGAACCCTGGGAAAGTAAGTTATTCTATGTTTCTGTTTTCTTGGCAATATGTCTGTCTTTTAATAGTGTACAGTGACAATGTTAATGTCGTATCATTCATGTCCTCCTGCAACAAAACCTTCCTGTGTCACCTGTAATCTCATAAGTGAAGTCTGTGACTGAAATTCTGGTCATGGATAAATACAAATTCTGTGTTTCTACACAGTTTCAAGTGTGGTAGCTTAAAATTGTAGCCATGGAACAGACTGAGTTTAAAGTATTTTGTAACTATTATAATGTTCCACGCGGTGTTGAAACAGCAGGCAGGCATGACGTCATTTTACCCTGAAATGGGAGTTGCTCTTAATCCCACTGCCTTCATCCTCCCTGCTTCTTGTCGTTTTCTGCTGAGTTTGTAGAAAGACGTTTACATGATTTCATTTCTTGCACTGTCTACACTTTGCTGCGTTGTAGATGAACTCAACAAGGGACGTCAAAACCCTGTTTTTTTTTTTTTTTTTTTTTTTTTTTTTTTTGACTGAGTTTTGTACATTTTCCTTCCAATAAAGAACACAATTCACATAACAGCAGGCAAAGAAATCATACAGTAAAATGCATAAAGTATCAGGGGCAAAATAAGGATCGTGGATCGTGTTGCTATGCGAAATGTCAAGTATTGTTTGTTATATGCAGAATATCCTCATTACTCACATCTGCGGGTAGGAATCTAATTGTCATATACAGGGATTTGCATAATTATTGATTTTTTTTTTTTTTTGTATGTTTTAACTGGGAGTAGGATAAAAGGTGGTGTAGCCAAAAAACAGCAAAATCTGCACATCAGTGTAAACCCACAGAATTCCAGTTTAAATAAACAACAGACTTTTAATGTTTGCAGTATGGTTTTCATTTGTACTTTATTTTTTTTCCAACAGCAACATCAAATGGAACTTCACAAAGGTAACTAAGCTAATACAGTCAGAACTCAGAACTGCAATGCTCTTCAGTACTTAATGCTGTTTTGGTTTTTTTTTTTTTTGGTTTTTTTTGTGGTTTTTTTTTTTTTGGGGGGGGGGTTGTTGTTTTTAACTACAACTGCATTTGAAAATTAATGCTTTTCATTGCTCTCTTATTTCTCACCAGTTTCTTATAAATAGAGAAGGACAAGTAGTGAAGAGATATGGCCCAACCGATGATCCCAGTGTAAGCCGCAACCTCACTTTTTCTCCAGTGTATATACTTGTGCATTCTCTAGAATACAGCACCTTTTGAATGATGTGGGGTATAAGACGCTTTCAACCTCTGTGTGCATATTCTAGTAATTTCTGTTAATATATGGGCAAAGAGGCCCTGTGCAGTTTCTATGCTGATGTTAATGTCAGAGGACGACTGAAACTCTTCAGATTTTGAGACAGTAGGTTGTTTGTGACTTTTGCACAGTGCGTCTCATCACTCAGCATCCCAGCTCTGTAACCATCTGGTCTGCCCAGTACACTTATCTGTGTGTTATATGTAGTATTTGCTGTTATTCTTCAACTCTGCCGTAGTAACATTTGCATTTGTTTCTCTGTGCAGGTGGTGGAGAAAGACCTGCCCACGTACCTGTAATAATACAGTCTCATCTCCCATGTGTTTATTTCACCTTTGACCTCTCTTATGGACTTCAGGGTTGTGTCTGTGTGCCTGAACCAGTGACGGCCTGCCTGTAAACCCAGCACTGGGTGGGGCACGGCCTGATAATCCCTTGCGTGCAACTTATCTCCAGAGCCCACTCACACTAAACCTCGTATGACCATAAGAGAGAACATCCACTGGTTAACCAAAGTAGAGCCACTTCACAGCATACTTCAAACAGCCATTACTTTTTTTAGTCCAATACAAATACCCTCTGTTCTGAATGTTACTTTGACAAGTTTGTTTATGTGTCTTTGTCAGTTTTATGTGAAAACACTGAAGGCAATAAATTTAATAGATTTCTGCATAGCTACTGATATTATTGTTTGCACTTAAAACGACAAAGGGCCAAATGTTGAACCTGAAAATCATGGCTTATATAATGAAATTAGAAAATAAATGTAGTTGTGAATATTGTGTTGATGTGTTGCTTATGCACCTGCACAACAGAAGTAAATGATGGTAATTCTAAATTGCTAGAAGTGTCTGTTTATTTCTGATAGAGTATGTAAAAGCTTTGAACCACACAGCATTCTTATAACACATATTTTTCCATATAGTTCTCAAGGCCTTGTTTTTGTTTGTTTGTTTTGGGTTTTTGTTTTGTTCTGTCATTTTCAGTCCAGTCCTTGACCATTTTTAGAGGAATGCTTGTTTGTTAAGCAACTTCACACTGATCTATGAATTATTTAAGTATGATTCATCAACCTGTGTTGTCTACACATAACAGAAAACTAAACAAAGATCCAGTTTTGTTTTTTTATTTTTTTTGGTTGAATCTATGCAAAATCCCAGAGCTTGAAATACATGAAATAGTTTTTTGTTTTTCACCAGTGAGGTCATTCCTAAAAATTAAAAAACAGGTTTACCGGCATGGTGTTCAGTGTAAGAAATTTGTGGAAACTGGTCAAGTGGAAGCCAAAAGAAGTGGCAGACCTTAAAAGTGCTCTACAGCAGATAAACAGTATAACAGAGTGTTAGGGCCACATTAAGAAAAAAAAAACTAGTATTCATTTTGAGAATAAAGTCAATCCACCCCCCAACTTGCATGTCTCTAAAATACTTGTGAAAACGAATTGTTTATTTTGGGGAACTTTGTCTCATTTATACCTAAAAAAAAAAAAAAAAAAAAAAAAAAAAAAAAATTTCTTAGAAGCGATAATGAATGAATAAATAGGTTGTGTTATTGTGGATATTTTGTTAGCCACTGGTGTCTTAACACAACATACATCCTCTTTATTGCATAACAGTGTAACCACTGGCATCCTTGCATCATACCAGCCCTTTAACCCTAGAACACTATCGCCGGGTGATTTTCACCCGAGCAAATGTATTTACATAATTTTCAATATGTTGCGTTTGTCTGAGTGTGGTGGGTCTCTGGGTAGCTTCAGCATTGTCTTTGACGTCTTTGAAGGCGTGGGTGTTTCCCTACCCCAAATCCCGCTTTTTCCTACAGGCATGTGTTCGGGTGAATTTCACCCGGCAATAGTGATAGAGGGTAAAGTAGGTTTTGGGTGGATTTCACCCGGTGATAGTGTTAGTGTATAAAATCAGGTGATCTTGCCGCATTTCAAGGGTGACAACATTCAGGCTCACCATATTTACTGTCCCTCTTCAACTACAGCTGTCACCCTGTTGCAGGTTTAGTGTCTTTGGCATCTCAGCTAGTGAGTAACACAGAGGTAAGGTTTGTTTAACTTGGCAATTGTTAGCTGATTAGATTTCTTTTTCTTTTCTTTTTTTTTTAAATCTAAAAGCTATGTTATGTAGCTAGCTGTGGCATGACCTTAGTGGGAACAATAAAAGCAAACAAAAGGCAGATCCCACAAGTGATGAAAGTTAAAGAAAATCACGCGCCAGGCTCCAGTGCATTTCTCTTTACCAAAGAACTAACCTTGGTGTCCTTCCTCCCTGACAAAGCTTCAAAAAAGAAGGTTGTACTGCTCCTGTCATCCATCCATACACAACCAAGCATAGGACCCACTCGTAGGCCCGAAGTGATTGAATTTTACAACAAAACAAAGGGAGGTGTCGATACTTTTGACCAGATGTGCGCTCACTATGGTTGTGGAAGAAAAACCAAGAGATGGCCCCTTTGCGTGTTCTATGGCATGATCAATGATGATGTGATAAACTCATTGATCATTCACAATGAGAATGCAATGAAGAGAGGTGAAAACCAAATGCAGAGGAGGCCTTATATGCAGGCTTTGGCATTGGCACTCATCAAACCATGGGCAGAGCAGAGGCTCCCCTCTTCAAATCTGTCACGTCAACTCAGAGTCCTGATCTGTAGCATGCTCGACATCCCTACCCCTGGCACTCTTGAAGGTGAGGCACGACCAGTGGCAGCAGAAAGCAGTGGTCCCTTAGTGAGGTGTGCCCCACAGGCTTGGACAGGAAGACGCGATACAGGTGCCATGTCTGCCGTCGACCGGTGTGTCCACGCCATTACTACCCTGTGTGTACTGACTGCATGTAAGGAATAGGTAAGTAAGAGTGGTCCTGGAATTTGCATGTTATCCTTATTTAGTGCAGTGGTTATGAATAAATATCAACAAGTGGTGATTTCCAAGGGAATTCATATGGTAAAAACAAATATTTTAGTCAACTAGTCATTTTTACCCACTCAAAAAATGCCATTTTTTGTTTCTCTCTCCTGCAGCTGTTCGCGTGTCAAGGAGACTGTGCCTTCACCAGGGAAGACTCAAATATCCCAGGAATGGGTGGACCAAAGACCAAGTTTCCAGCATCATTATATTTTTGTTTAGGATTTGTTTTGTTCTCCAACTGCTAATTTTCCAGAAATTTTGGAGCATTTTTTAGGGTCCCCCCATGAAACTTTTTTTCCATTTTGTTAGATATGGCACAGCTGAAAATAAAAGAAAACCCCTCTAATTTGTCATGTGTTGTCATATATTTTATATATTTTGATGACAAGTACTTTTTGTTGGGTATATTATATTGGGTAAAAATCACCCGGCGTTAGTGATGGTGTTACTATTTTTAGCGATAGTGTTCTAGGGTTAATATGCACCAATACATCCAACTCTTTATAGTTCGTGTGTTGTTGTTTTTTCCCTTGTGACCAAATGCAGCTTTCTGCGCCATTGTTTCAACGTCCTTATATTTACAGAAGCTTCTTACTTTTCTAAGTTTGAAGCAGCACCTTCTTACTCACACGTACAGGCCTATCGTTGCCCTCCAGTGTATCCCGGCCTGCTGTTACTTTGCTGAGAGCTGCGGGCTCACGCTGTAGTGGCACGCGCCCTACCCGGTGCGTGATAATGACGATGACGCAGAACAGCGGCAGAGATGATCGGCACCGCTGGCACTGAGCATGTCCGCGCCGCTACACTTCCACAGCGATAAAACCTGCATCCGTGGAGTTATGTGGTGGGCATTTATAGCAATAAACATCGGACCGGGGTTCTGCATCCAGCAACATCTGGTTCCCGCTGAGGAAGGACGCGGCTGCGCATCGTGATCAGGAACCGTCCGGGAGATGGAAGCGGGGACTGCGGGAACCGGGGATGACGGCAGCCCGAGCGAGGCAGCGGCCGCTGGCCCATCTATGCAGCTTGAATTCGGGGACCCTGGTTCGTATGTTTTAGTGAAATTGTCAAACGGCCATCATTTTTGGTGGCGGTTTTATTAATAGCCGCCGCCTATGAAAGCTGATCTAACCCGGGAAGTTGGGCATAGCTGGGCTGCATCCTACCCTGCAAACAGTGCGTGGACACAGCTAGGCACAGACGAGAAAATCACACCAAAACAGATCCACAGAGTAGTAGCCCAGGGTAATCCCACTAAAGTGTGGGACTAAACAATAGATTGGTGGGTTGAATAACTCAAGATTGAAGTCACTGTGTTTTTTTTAAATGCCACTGACTCACCGCAGGCTGGCACCAGCACAAGGTGCACATTAGGGATGTGTCCACACATTCCCACAAGACCAAATAAAGCTGAGCTGAGATGAAAGTTAATTTTCCCAAATGAGTACGTGGAAGTGTTTACTTGCATGGCAAACACACGACAGCAGTCATTTGTATGTGCATCATCATTAACAGGCTGACAAACACACCGTGAGCTGTTGAGCATCCATTGGTAAACGTTGTGTGCTCTCTCGGTCTCTGTCAGGTGTCATTTTATTCTCCTCCGCTTCTCTCCGTCCTCATAATTCTTGCCATCTGTCTGGTCCTCTTCCGAGCTATATCTGGAGAGTGGCTCATGTAATCTCTTGTGGAATTAAAACATAAATCACACAGTAATCTCTTAAATGCATATCATTTTCAGGCATTGCTGTGGACACCACTGCTTCACATACCACAGAGCATGCCATGGCATTTTAATTTTGTTATTTAATTTTGCAGCAAATTTCCTTTCTGTGCATGCTCAGGCGTAAGCGGTTCACAAAATATATCTGAATGCAAAGAGCTTCAAAATCTACCCCCATGTCTAGTTTCACATTAATGTCACAGCAACAGGCCACCATTTCTTCCCCCCAGCTGATAAGGAAAAGCTATAATCCTCTTTGCCATCAAACGCACAGCCCTTAAGGCATATTTCTCTCAACACTGACACAAAATATGTCATAACAAGAATACCTCAGTGAGCTCTCAGTTACTGCACATGTCCTTTAAACTCTTTTATTACACATTCAAAGTAAATTCATCTTACAGGTGGCCTGTCACCCACATACTAATCTCAGATGACCCAGTGGGGTTTGTCCTGTTTATTGCTTGCAGCTCAGTGACACGTTATTCTAGCCTGACCCTAATCCCACAGAGACTCTTTGTGTGCATGTCCACCCCAGGATACTCCTTCTCATTGTTTTGCCTGAGAGGCTTTGTTGCAGTACTAATCTGCAGTCTACAGGTGGATACATCCTGACAAAAGGCAGAACTTTTTGCCCCATTGCCACTCAAAACAGTCCACTTAACCCCTCAAAGAAATCATTTAATTCTTCATCATCCACTTATTTTTGTTTGTGCAATTGTGCGCATCATGTGTTCAAATACTGGTTTTTGTGTGTGTGTGTGCAAAATAGTGATTGAGCATTTTTGATTTTACCTATGGTGATGTCAAGTTGTAATCAGTCAGTTTGTCTAACACATATTGGATTGATTGTAATGACCAATAATTGTTTCCGGAGGATGAACACCTTTGGTGATCCCCTCACATTTTCACTGACACTACACAGTTCACCTTTTAGGCTTTGAACTTAGTGCCTGACCAATATATTTGTGGGGCGATGGACCAGCCGATATGAGCTATTCTTCAATATATTGATCCTGGTATTTATTATATCAGAAAAATACACATTTTAAAAGTGTCACGGTCGTGGTAGTGTCCTCCAATCTCTTTGGCTGTTGCTGTGGGTTTATGGCAGGCTTTAGTTTCTCTTAAAAATATCTTCTATAGTAAATACCAACAGAACAGTGTGTACTCCAATTTTTTCTCTGTTGTCTCCCTGACACACAAAATCTTGCACTTTAAAAACAATCCCACCACAAACACTGTAAGGTAGGAACCAAAATTACTTTGCAATAGGTATGTTGAGATAAATAGTAATTAATAAACTTAATAATGAAAAACCATAAAATTGTATTATAAAACCTGATGTGCATTATAAATCAACAGCAAAAGTTACACAAATGGCATGTGACCAAAAATAAATGCTAGCGGAGTAACTATGGTTACAAAGGCAAAGAAGAGAGGGAAGAAACACCGCTCATCTGTGTTATGAGTGGTTATGTTGCATAGTTTGTCCACCAGAGGGCACTTTGCACTTTCCTGTTGGTACCTGAGCTGAGCATAAACAAGTAATACACTAACAAGATTATTTTTACACTGTGTTGTCATATCATCTTAACAAGAACTCATAAGTAACTGCACATAATAAATGTTGGAGAGATCTATTTATGTTTCATGTGTTGGAAAGAAGAAAATAATTGCTGATATATTGGATTTCTAAACTGTCAAATATTGGTGTCAGTTTTAAAAATCTTTCTCTAGCTCTGGTCCTAACAATTGCCATTAAAAGATGAACTCCATTAACTGTTAGCATCCTGTAACTGTAACCTAGGAACATTGTACTCATGAGCAAACACATGCAAAACTAATGACACTCCTTGGAGCCTCAGCTGTGCATTGTCTTTAGAGCTACTCAGCAAACGCCCCACTGAGATAGTGAACAGCTGCTATTTTGAAGCAAAGAGTCGGTAAGAGGAGAATACACTTGTATTAATGGCCTTGGAGGACTGTGTGCTACCCATACTTTTGTTAAATCAAATATTCTGCATGTTAGTTTAAGTTTATGACAGTTGAGATCATACTTGCAAATTATGTGATCAGCAAACTGCTCTGTTATGATTAACTGACAGCAACATCTGCTACAGTGTCTGCTGTGTACTTTAACATGGCTTTCTCATGCATTATCTCAGCAATGTTTTGTTAACCTTGACTCTCATACAACATGAAAGTTACCATGAAGTTGCTTCCTGCTCTCTCATCCTATTAAATACATACAAACACAGCCTAGTTGCGTCCTTCCTGCCGCTTGGAAAGATTTTTTCCTAATCCTTGCATGTGATTGGTCGGTGATGTGATCTGGACACCTCGGCCAATGGCAGCACTCAGATTAAGAAGGAAGTCAATCCAATAGAGTTTTTACCTTCTCTCTACAAATCTCACTGATCCAGGAATAGAAAACACAGACGGTACGCTGCAGCAGCCTGACTGTTGGATGTCAGTTTCACTGCATCCAGTATCTTGTTTTTCTTTCTGGATTATCAAACAATTTTTAACTTGTAGAGACTAAACTCTTCTGCGGTGAGTTTAAACACCAATTTACTTGGCAAGATTAATAAATGCTGCAGAAGTAGCGTTTGAACATTTCCATTTTTAAATGAACTAAAATGAAATGACCCTGAGCCAAGGAATGTGGAACAGAATGCTAATGACAATGCTGCTATACTGGCTTTTTCAAGCTCTGCAGATAAAGTTTTTCGAGTTAAAACCTACAAAATTAAGAAAGTTTGAGCTGATGTTGCATACTATCATGTAGTGCTCATAATCTATGTTGCTACTCTGAACTAGGATCCTGAGCATCCACAGAATGAGTCTGGTTGTTTCTTTCACTTTGGGATATTTGACGTGTGCTTTCAGTCTAATTTGGGGCTAATTATTTAGCTTGATATTAACCCTTGTATGGTGTTCGGGTCTGTGAGACCCGTGTTCAGTTTTTTTCAAAAGAAAAATTAAACAATTAATTATTTTTTCACGTGTAAATGTGTTGTGTCTTTCCACTCACTCCACTTGATTATAACTGATTTATTTATAACATTTTATATAAAAGAAAAACGAGAAGCACATTAATTCATAAATGTGATCTAACAAAGGTAAAGGGAAAAAATTAACCATGTTTGCTGTTCATATGTCTTGTAATTGGGATGAAGTAAACATCTGTTGAGTAATTTAACATAAAATTGTTTGATAGTGTTAATTTGGAAAGCCAAAACTCTAGCGGGTCCACCAGACCCATGAACACTGGCTGAGTAACAAAAATACGAACACCACACAAGGGTTAAAGCTACATCTGCACACTCACTCATGCTGAGTAATGTACAGATGTGGGCACTGAGTGAGTGAAGTGTGAAGAGTTTACAGCTAAACATTTTTCTCCTTCTTTCTGTCCACAGATTCAAGCAGGAAGGCTCAAATAACAGAGGTGCCATTGTTGCTTCACATTCTACACCCTCACCTGTCTCTGTGTCTTGCATCTGCTCGATCTGTTCTCTCATCTATTTGTTGCTTGAATAGTTCATTTCATTGTAACTTTCATGGGAATAATACACATTATCTGTGACAGATGCCGTCCCCATTCGGATCAAGCCAAGGGCATGAGAAGAAGATTGGCCACAGGAGGGTCGATGCCTCTGGAGAGACGACTTACAAGAAGGTTTTTCTTTTATTGTTCTTTTTTTCTTTTTTTTTGCCTGTTTGCCTCTTAATACTGTTTGTAGGTTTTCGTGGCATCACGATTTCAACTGTTTGCCACCCACACCTTGGTCTGTTGCTCTTTTCTTTGTTGTCCGCCTCCAGACAACCTCCTCTGCTTTGAAAGGTGCCATCCAGTTGGGTATCGGATATACTGTTGGCAACCTCAGCTCCAAGCCCGAGAGAGATGTGCTCATGCAGGACTTCTACGTGGTTGAAAGCATCTTCTTCCCCAGGTACATTCATATCAGTAAATGTGCATACAATTTCCATGAGATATTGCTTCTTATCCTCTTTCTGTTGTCGCACTTTACTCCATACAGCGAAGGCAGTAACCTCACACCAGCCCACCACTTCCCAGACTTCAGGTTTAAAACCTACGCCCCTGTGGCCTTCCGCTACTTCAGAGAGCTTTTTGGGATCCGACCGGATGATTACCTGGTGAGATACTTATTTTCTCTGATGACTCACAATGCACTCAGTGTATTTAAGCATCATCTAAATTACAGTGTAACTAAACTGTTATTCCTTTACACATGGGATGAGCAGTGAAGATTTTCATAAACTAAAGATAGCATAGCATAGCTTAGCCATCAGTCTCAATTCATCAGCTAATATCCTTCTACACATCCTAGTGGAAAGCACATTATTTAAGTTGCATTAGCCTTCCTACAATTATCACTGTCTCTGCAAGCCACTTTGTAACCCACCTCCAAAGTCATCCTGACTGAAATGTGTGACTTGATTCCGAGTATTTCGCTGTAATTTAACTGTTCTCTCTCAAACTATATAATCCTGCCCAAGACCTCCTATTTGTCAATATTTAGCTTGAATTGTATTTGCATAGTAGGAACATTGTGGGAAAAGCAGTATGTCAATATCATTTCCACCAGTTATTAGACATGACGCAATATTTTTAACTCAGATGATCATGTGACACGGCAAGGCGCCCATCATGTGTCCATCCACAATTTAAATATCAGTCCTCATCCTGGAGTATTAGTCAGAGTATATTAAAACTTACACATAATGATCTTCACCCGTGTTGTGCTCAAGGTTAAAGTAATAGTTGCTGTGCTGTGAGCACCTTTACATTTTTACAAGAATTACCCTTCTCCCTAAAGCATTGGTCAGATTTCAGTGAAACTTGCACACAATGATAACCTAATGAGTTTCCACTCAAATCATGCCCAAGGTCAAGGTCAAGATCAAGGTCCCAGTTCTCAGTTGCACGACCATTCACACACTGTGCATGTGCACATGAGGTGACATAGCGTGTTCTCAGCAGCACATTTAAGCTCACACTCTACCTGTGCCAGAGGGAGATTAGCTGACTAAAGCCTTCCTTTTAAAATTCCAAGTAGTGGCAGCAGACGGTTAGAGCGGTTTGTTTTTGTGTCTGCATGTGTTTGTGCTGCCGGTGGAGGGGTGGAGTAATGAGATAATTGCATTTTGTCAGCTAAGCCATAGAAAATTGCCTTCCTATGTGAGGCAAATTAGCTACAATCAAAGGGTACGCGCTTACCTCTCAGCTCATTTCTCCAGCCTCCAACCAGAGAATTACCTCAAATACCTCAGATGTCAGATATAGTGAGAAGTTTGCTGATGCTACTGGAATGCCTCCATTAGGCTAAAGCTTAACGAGCTTTGGTAAAACATCATCCCTGCTTTCTGTACACTTTCATAAGATAAATGAATGCAACAGTAAAGATAGTAAGTTCATTTGAGTGACTAATACAGCATTAATTTGTAGTAATCTCAACAGTCTATACACACATAGTTTCTTTTTTGTGCTGATGAGTAATGTCGAGTGAGTGGGTAGATGCATTAGTCCTTTGGTTGGATGGTGGAAAGCTCTAGTGGCTCAAACATGAGCAAAGCTATGCAGCCACCCAAAAAAGACATAATGAATATTGTACGAACTTCTGACTATCTAATTATTCTGTCAAAACAGGTGACACAAGCATAATATGAAATTAATGAATTAGTTTGCTTTTGTAGCATTTGCATGTTAAAAACATGTTTCCAGAGATCGTAAAGTCAGACTGTTTGAATTGAGGTTAAATTGTACTCTGTGTTTTATCTGTGCTTCTGTCTAGTATTCTCTGTGTAATGAGCCACTGATTGAGCTGTCAAATCCAGGAGCTAGTGGCTCAATTTTCTACGTGACCCGTGATGATGAGTTTATCATCAAAACTGTGCTGCACAAAGAGGCTGAGTTTCTGCAGAAATTGCTCCCTGGATACTACATGGTAAGTATCTCATCCATTAGAATCATTTTGGGAAAGTAAAATGAATGATTTCCATAAGTGTGATAATATGTTAGGAGTTGGAGAATGAAATCTTGCTTTGGGTTTGAACTGCACATGCCACAGAAACTTCGAGTCACCTTTATCCTCTTAATCCAAACCTCCGCGGTTGGCCCAGGTTAGCGGTGATGTCAGCAGGTGGTGGTGTTGTGATAGGTGAGAGCACGGAGTTAGGCTGGGTACTCCTTAATTGGTGAAGCACGGACACGGTGGAGAAACACAAGCATGAGCTGAGGCCTGGTGTTGAGTCACGCTGTTTCGCATGTGCATGGTACTGAAATGGGGTGGAAGCCACAGATTGCAACCAAAATGAACCACTAATGTGCCACATTTTCTTCCCTGCGCCTCTCTCCCTCCCTCTATAAATCCCTCTCCAGAACTTGAACCAGAACCCCCGGACTTTACTGCCAAAGTTTTTTGGCCTCTACTGTGTCCAGTGTGGAGGAAAGAACATCAGAGTGGTTGTGATGAACAATATTCTACCACGCTCCGTGCGCATGCACCTCAAGTTCGACTTAAAGGGCTCAACATACAAGCGGCGAGCATCCAAGAAGGAAAGAGAGAAGTCCAAACCCACTTTTAAAGACCTGGACTTTCTGAGTGATATTCCTGAAGGCCTCACACTGGACCAGGACACATACGGCGCTCTGGTCAAAACGCTGCAAAGAGACTGCCTGGTAAGAGGGCAAATAGAAAGGAGCTGGATAAACTGGTCTTTGTAAAAGTAGATTAACACTGTGCATCTAGCAGCCAAGCCAACCACACATCTTCCTGGTAGTTCATGAAAGAATTTGAGGAAAGCAGAAAAAAAAAAGCTTAAAAGGCTCTAACATTAATTCCATACTCAAATATTCATAGTTTTCCTCAAAGATTTCACAAATATTTATTGCATTTTATGTGTTTTACATCAGGTTCTGGAGAGTTTTAAGATTATGGACTACAGTTTGCTGCTTGGGGTCCACAACAAGACCCAAGCAGAGAGAGAGCGTCAGTCTCAGGGCTCACCCATCAAAGGAGGGGATGAAAAGAGGCCCGCAGGGCAGAGATCCTTGTATTCCAGTGCCATGGAGTCAATACAGGGAGGCTCCACATGCAGGGACACTCTGGAGCAGGATGACACGTAAGACAGCACTTCAAAAAGCCTCTCCTCATCCTCACCTCAAATATGCACACGGTAACTTTTCCGCTCTCTTTAGTATGGGTGGCATTCCAGCTATGGGTGCTAAAGGGGAGCGCCTCCTGCTGTTCATTGGAATCATTGACATTCTGCAGTCCTACAGGTAGGTGATCAGTGTGTGCTACTTGTGAGACAGTGTGCCACTGAAGAAAACGCAACAACTAAGGCTTAGTTGGGTGCAGAAGTAGCACCGTTCTGGGAAGATTATTAAGAAAAAATGCACTGTTAATACTCAAACCCTTAGTTTTTTACTGGGAACTACTTATGTCATCAAGCATGTCATATTTTAAATAGCTGCAAAATCATTTAATAATAATATGCAGGTGGAAGGAATGAGGATCTACATAAAGGTTGATTTCTATTTTTCTTTTTATTTGGGAAGATTGCTTTATGTCGGCAATATTAGCCACTGATTTAGCAGTAAACTGCTAGATATGTGCGGCACCTAATAAATAATTGAATTTTTCCATCTGGCAGGCTGATCAAGAAACTGGAGCATTCCTGGAAGTCCCTCATCCATGATGGAGTGAGTATCTTTTATGTAACTGTTATGTAATAGTTTGAATCCAAGCCCAACAGACCAGTCTAAACCATATCTTGTTTTTTGTTTTACGGCATATATTAAGGATAGAAAATGTTTATATATTTTATCTTCACTCTTTCTTTATTGGGACCTGTATTCTCCCACAGGACACTGTGTCGGTTCACAGACCGAGCTTCTATGCTGAGAGGTTCTACAAGTTCTGTAGCACAGTTGTGTTCAAGAAGAGTTGCTGTGAGTTCGTGCACAGGTCGCAGTTTGTAGTGTTTCCTCTGGTCCTAATAAAGGGAACGAGTCCAAGTAATCCATCTGCTGAATTTACAGCACTGCGATCGTCTCCATCCAAGAGAGGACGAGGGGTTCTAATGTCCAAGTCCAGTGCAGGAGCCAGCTCGACGGGGCAGCGTCCTTCACTGACTGATGACAGGCCAGAAAACTTGGACAACTTGGAGAACCTAAGAGGAGCTCGCAGTTTCCCCATGCTGGAGGACAATGGTATGACCTTTTCTAAGCTTTAATGGAAAAAAATGACTTGATAAGAACAGAGAAATATTTCCCACAGGGTGCACAAAGGTTTCCTTTAAGGGTTTTCTTTCTTTCTGGTAGAAGGGAGTTTTTCCTTCCCATTGTCGCTAAACCGCTTGCTCATTAGGGGCTTTACCTTTACCTTACAGTCTAAAGCACCTTGACGGAACTACTGTTGTGATTTGTGTGTTAGGAAGTTCCTTAAGAAAGCTTACGTCTCCTTTGTTGTTGTTGTTTTTACACCAAGTTAAAAGCTAATACAGCAACACGATTTCTAACCTTGACACTGACGTCCTCTATTTTCTGCAGCTGAGTGCTCCTTTTCCCTTTAAGTAAAATAAATCAAACATTGTTTATTATTAACGTGCAGTGATGAAGCAGCAGCATAGCAGCATCAGAAACAAAGTATAAGTAAAAGTAACAAATCAATACTAGATGACACAGGAAGGGAATAATATGAGGTGTGCACAACAATACCAGATGGATATTACTTCAGTAAAAAAGGGAGCATTTGTAAACTTTCTAAGACCTGTAAGAGCAAGAATGTAAGAAGACAATTAAATTTGAATTTTGCACAGGTAACTGAGTTTAAGGACCACTGCAAGCATATGGCAGAGTTCAGATATCAGAGGTTCAGAGAAGAGTGCAGTGCAGTGTCGTACACTCAGATAGATCTTTGTTCTGTGGTACAGCCTCCTGAGATGCACCTTTAATGTTAGTGTGCTCTGTTTCTTAAAGAATTTATGTCCTGTTCATTTTTTCATCTCTCTTGCGCACACAGCTCATGATCTCTTACTTAACTATGCCCCTCAGGGAAGGAACCGCCCTGCACCCCTCCTTCATTTGAAGATGCCACCACAGCATCTATCGCTACCACTCTGTCATCAAACAACTCCCTACCCACCACCCCATTCGATACACCTGAGCACCCTCGCTACAGGAGGCAAATGCTTTCACCAAACATTTCCAGGTGAGAATATCTGATGAATATAAAATGTTATATCTAATCTGCTCTTATGATATTGTTCTTCCATGGTCATGCTTGCTCTGTGCTTCTGTCTGCTTTCAGGTCACAAAAAGAGATAGTTGAGGTTCACGGTGAACGCCAGGACACCATAACAGTGGAGGTGGAGCTCAGGTAGATGCATATGCAGTGCGAAAATCCCAGGATGGTTTCCATTTATTCATATGTGGTATTCTAACATTGTTCTATGTCTTGGTTAATGCAGTAAAATCCCAAAGAGCACGGAGCTCACACAGATGACAGAAATCCCCACATCCAGCCATCCAGCAGCTGATCCTCTGCTTCCTGTCACTGCATCATCTATGTCATCCACTCCTCCTTCTGTTAACCCCTGCTCTCAGTATTCATCACCCAGCCTTCCTCCTTCCTTTGTGTCCTCCTCCTCCACCACCTCTCAGTGCAGCGGGTATTCATCCTCCACACTTACTTCATCAATCCGTCCGTCCACCAAGCCACTCACATCTCCTGCTTCTGCTCAGTCTTTAAGCCTTTCTTCTCCAGTCTGTCATTCTGCTGCACGATCCACAGGTCCAAACAGCTCCACCCTTCCTCCTGCATCAGCATTCACCCCCATCTGTCCGGCATCCTCTCACTCCTACTCCCACAACTCCTCTCACCACCTGCCATCGACGCCCCCCTCCTCTGTCCCTCAAAGCCCCCAGGTGTGTCAGCAGTCACCACGTACGTCGCGCAATCAGCTGTCTGTCTCCAGCAGCCACGACTCACTGGATGGAGAGGTGCAGGTTTCCGACATATACTTTGTAAGTTCCCCTGTTTTCGCACTCCAATTCTTCTGGTTCTTGTTTTGCAGAAAATATTCCACACTAGATACTAACCAGTTTAAAGTAGGTAAAACAAACCACAATGATCATACAGCTGATTTATGAGAAAATCCATTTTCAGGGAGTAAAGATGATTTTATCTGATGTTTGTCTTTGATCTGCTGGGTCTTTTGCAGTGGCCCAGTCAGGACAGCGTGGTAGAGTTGTGATGGTGAGGGGGGGGAGAGGGGGCTCTATCTGTTTGCACGCACTATAGGAAATGCTCCTGCTTTTCAAAATGCTTTATTTCAACTGAAGCATGAGGCTGCCAGGAGCCACCGTCCATGCTTTTTGATTGTTGCCTTTTCTGCACAGCATGATTCTTAGCTGCTGATCTGCAGTCATTCCTCCTCTCAGCTTCACTCACAGCTCTCCACAGCTCTATCCTTTGTGGGATTTTGTTTGTCTTTGCTGCATTCTTCCATTTATTCCACATTTTCTGCTTTATGTTTCTCTTATAACTCCTTCTATATTCTCATGCATATTATTTTTCCATATAATTTTATGCTCAGATCACTTCATTTTCATGTGTGTGTCCGTGTGTGTGTGTGTGTGTCCATCCATCAGTATGCAGATGGCAGATATTGGGTGTACTCTCCAGTTCTTGGCCGTCGTAAGCTAAACTCTAGTTCAAGTTACAATGTAAGTCACCATCAAAGTAGTTAGCTGTGCATTAGTCCAGGTGATGTTTGTACATACTAGACTACACTGGTAGTAACTGTTCCATTGGGCCTGTTGCACACATAGCTACTTAATGATCTTTGAAGGTAAAATAAAGTCTGTTTCCTATGATTTATTTCATGCGGATGTCACAAGAAAGGGCGCTGCATATAAAACTGCATGTCATGTAGCTTGTTGACAGTAAAGATTAGTTGGAACGTGTAGGTTTCTGGACCTCTAAATGAACGTAGTACAATAGGTAAGGATAAATGTGTGTTTGGTTGATGATTTGATTGTTGTAACAATGCTTTTTGGCAGTAAATCTTATTCCATTGGAAAGCCAGTTTTTCCCCTTAAAATGTCCCACATTTATAGGGCAAAGGCATGCCTACGGTTCCTAAGTGCTGACAGGGTGAGAATCTATATTGCCGTGGTAACAATGAAACATTGGACAATGAAAGTGAGGTCTCTAGATGAAGAATAAAATAAAAATACAAATTAAAAAAAATTGGTGTTGATGTAAATACCAATGTTAACTGCAGTTGTTAATATGTAAACATGATATTGTGTTGTATTAATGTAAACATTGTACATCAAAGTGGTATTGGATCTGATTGTCTAAAATCTGGCAGCATTCAGCGTGGTGATGGCTGAGGGATCAAAGCTGTTCCTTAGTCTGTTTTTGTCAGTGTGGATCTGAAACATCTGCCTGAAGCGAGATGTTTCAGATCCATAAATGACCAAGGTGAGATGGGTCTTAAAGGATTTTATTAATTTTCTTGGGACAGTGGGAACTGTGCAGATATCGGCTGTATCCTTCAATTTAGAGATCGCACTTGGGTTCACTCCAAATAATAATGCAGCTTAGTTTTGTGGAACATACAATCAAGTAGCTCATCCAGACCAGTAAAATGTGGCACGCTGGGGGAAGACGCCAACTGACCATTGCAACAGGGTCCATGCTCACAGGTGCTGCTAATCAGGCACAAATCAGCCAATTGATTGTCAGCACCTGGGGTACCAGAGGCTCGAAACAAGAGTCAACAGCAGAATAAGCTGTTTGGCATTAGCAGAGAAGATTTGGCAAGTTTTTCATGGCCTCGACCCACAAATGCATTTTCCTTACAAGTGTGGCAGCAGAAACAGGATTTCCACCAGGAAATCCTTGGCAAGAAGCAGTTCTTTGTTACAACAAAGAAATAATCAACCAAACACAAATGTCCTTACTTTTTGTGCTACATTTAATTGACTGTAACTTGTACTTGCTTTGTGCTTTTAGTGATGTTCAAGCTTCTTTGAACCTCTTTGAATGTAATCATCCTTTCTGAGGCAGTAAATGACCATGGCGCTAACGTTTTAAGTTTCCATATTACATTAATTATTTGTGACTTTAAAAAGCAGCAGCGAAATAATTTACAAGCAACAAAGAGGGGAAGTAACATCTAGTTCACACAGACCTAGTTTCCCTTTTGAAATGATAGAGAAGTTGGAGAAGTCGCCCTTAAAGCTGATCTGCATGATTTGGACAGAATGGCTATGGCTTGATCTGATGATGAGGCTTTTATTTCAGATTCTGATTTTAATATTTATACATGCATCACCTTCAGAAGCCACAACATGCAAAACTGCACATTGCAGCTTTAAACTGTTCCGGGAATAGGGATTGTCTCTGCAGAGCTCTGTTTCCCAAATCAGTGTTAAGTCCTCTGCTCTTCTTTCTTCTTGCGCTTCCCTCTGCCGGCTGTGTTTGGTAACAGCAGACTCAGGAGGATCGGAGCTGGGCGTACTCTCCTCTGCACTGCAGCTCAGAGTCCAGACGGGGCTCAGATGGGGAGAGTGAACCAGTAGGTGCACGGTTCATTCATGAGTCAAAGTTAAATCACAGAACAGACACGAGTGGACGCATTTGCTTTGCCAGCCTCTCTAATGTTAATCTTCTCGTTCTCCAGTAACTCACAGAGGAGGCAGCATCGGTGGGTGCAGCCAGAGGTCATCTGTGAGACTTTAATGATGAAACCACCAGGACGCTACGAAGAGTTCACGCTGATTGGCCAAGCTGCATGTGAGAGCTTGCTTTGCCAATAAAAACCAAAGGAGTGAACTTTTTTGGAAGTATTTAGCTGAGCTGAAGAAACAATCAAAAACCTTACAGTATTATAGGCAACATTTTAAAGCATCAGCTCCAGGACAATCTTACTGATATCAAGTGGAGGTATCACGCTGGCACTGTGAATGCTTTCAGTGTTATAAAAACGGGGCTCTCTGTGCAACAAACACAACATGATAAATTTTAGAGTTGATCCCAAAGTTTCCAGAGATACCAAACCTTCACGTGCTTATTTTCTGCCTCTTATCCAGAATCAGGTTGCCGGCTGGAGGCAGGCGAAGCAACATAGTCCAGATATCACTCTCTCCAGCTCTGGCTATGCAATATGGACATACTGTACGTGGTACTTCTTTGTTTTTGACTCTACCTGACTTTACAACTTCATGCTTTATTTGTGTGTCCATTTGTCTTTTTCACTAGAGGCATGTCAAAGCTGTGTGTAACTTTATTCCTAGCACTTTATCGGTGTACCAGTGGCTAAGGTCTTTTTATTATAATTATGTGTTTTATTATCTTGTCGTCAGCTGTTGGTCGAAAACACACTCAAACACAGTTGATGTTGTGGGTGTCGTGCGTGCAGTGTTCTCTCTCTTTCAGTCCACTCGACAAACTCTGATCTCACGATGAAAGCTTTGTTTACATTGCCTTACTGATTTTAACTAAGGTATAATCGTAACAGTTGTTTATTCATATTTTCTGATAATATGTAACGAACACAAACTCTTAAATCCATATGCGACTGTGAGAAACTGCGTTTTATAGCAGTTTAAACAAGAAATCGGCCAAGCACTTACTCGTTTTCCATATTCAAAGAGGTCAAGAGAGGGGAAAAAATGAGAAAAAAGGTCTTTTGTAAATTGTTGATAATCTGTGTGTGCTGTACCACATGCATCTGTGCCCTTATGTCTCTGTCTGCGCATGTGTTTGCATGCGTATAACATGTGACTGGGAAACGAATATTTTTTGTTTGTCAAAAAGTTGCTATCGCTGTTCAAGGCCATGAAAGTCCGAAGCAGCTGCACGCCTGCTGGCTACGCCAGAAGAGTTGAATCGGCCGAGTCTTCAGCCACCCCAGATTAATCAAGATTTACCAAATTAAACAAAGTACGAACTGAAGCATCCAAGAAAAGGCACGCCATACTATCCTTCTTCCACACACTGTGATGCTGGCTAAAGCAAGTTTGTCCCCCTGACTGTGTCCATAAGCAGCACTGCACCACATCACTGTATTATTTGAAGTTAACCTGCCTCGTTGTAGGTGACGGTGTTTGTAGCTGATCACTGTGTAAAATATAATTAAATTATATTGTGTAATTTGTTGTTGTTGTTGTTTTCTAAATCACGGTCACAAACCAGTTGTCCACTAGATGGCACCAGAGTGTCTCAGAAAAGGAATTCTCAGTGCCTGAAACGTCGCACAGTGTTTCTCACCCCTTTTAGTTGAACCGTAGAATTAAATTGCATAAAGACATATACCAGAATATCATCTGCTTATAGGTCATTTTATTGTGTTTCTAATGGATGATAAAAGGGGGGCTTGTATTTAAAGCCACGCATCCCACTCCTCCACATCACACTGACATTTCAAGGCATGCAAACATAATGATATGACATCTCGACTGCTTTTCTGGAGATTGTATTTATGTATTTATTTTCATAAATCGCCAGAGGACTTACTGCTATAAATGCAGCGCCATTCGAAAGAGATAGGGCTTCAACCAAAACAGCTCACCAGAAATTTTAGCTGATAGTCTGCATAAAGTGATGCTGGTCATAGTGGTTTCTATTATAATGAACAGAGAACAGAGGAAAGACAGAGTGATGCTAATTATAAGCAATAAAAAGTACTGAGGAAATATACTGAACTACAGCACGCACTTGGGTGTAGCCTATACACAGATGGGGGACAAATTAAAGGATAAAACAGCATAAAGGTGTTTTAATAATGGTTCTCTAAATGTCTGTAACACAACTGGAGAGATGACACAGCACCCTTACAAAATATACTCAGTCATTTGGTGTTTCGATGATAGCGGTGGAGAGATCCAGAAATCTGCCAAAGTTGTTCTGGTGACTGTGAATGCTGAAGCATATGATTCACATCATTTTTACACTCGTCAAGCCACCCCTCGTGCCTCATGAATGGGAGCGTCGTCATCTCGGAAGAGACTGCTGTCACTGGAAAGAAATGTTTCGCTGCAGGATAAAGCTTATCGCTGGATTCAGCAGTCTCTCTCCTCGAAGGGGAAACGTGGACCTAAATCATGCCAGCAAAAGGGCCTCAGAGTTCAAGTTTTCCTTTAATTTGTAAGCATGTGAACACATTTGCTTTGAGGAAAAGTAAAATACAAATAAAGTGCAGAGTAAATCTAATCAAGTGTGCAGTGAATTTGCTGACTGCTGGTGCAGGTACACTTGTATTGCTGCGTGCTTGTGTGGGCCAGAGTTGTGAATGTCAGTCAGGGTGACAAGTCAGGCATGTCGGGCACTGATGGAATGTGTGATGGACAAGGATCAGCAGCCACCTGCCCAATTGTCCAAGAATGAAATTGTCCCTCTCTTGATTTTCCACTTTTTTGTCCTTCTACCTTTCAGTGCACATGCATATACACACACACAGACACGCACCCTTTCCCCCCCCCTCTCCATCCTATTTAATGCCTACTTCCTGAATTTCAGCCAAAAGGATATTCTTTAACAAACCCAGAAGTGCAACTAACTCCATGTTTAAAGCCATGTTTTTGTAGCTACATTTCACAACTGTCCACTCAGGCAATCATCGAGATACTTTTTTCAAAAGAGGACAGCTGCAAGGATACACTTGCTCAACGTGTGTGTGATTGTGCCTGTTAAAAAAAAACTGTTTGTTCAGGCTGTGGGTTGCAGCTTTCTCAAGCACTGCTCAGCTAGGTGTGTGATTGTAGTCATTTCTTAACAGAAACCAAAGACAAAAATACATTTTAGAAAATGAAAACATTTGCAGCTATCTTAGCGAGAAGCGATTTGAGTGCCCAGAGCGATGAAGTTTTGTGAAAGGTAGAACATTTTGGCTGGCTCAAATTTTTTCACACTTTAAGCAAATGCAGCCGTTTTAGAGTTAAGACCTGGTTTTAGAGCTAAAGTTAGAATAAGGTTTAAATTAAGGTTGCGGTGTGACTGGGCATTTTTTTGTAATAGTTAAACTTGCGAGTAAAAAAAGCCTCTGTGTGTGCGTTTGTGGGTGTGTGTGTATATATACACATTTACTGGTCACTTCATTAGGTGCACTTGTTCAGTGCCTCATTAATACAAATATCTAATGAGCCAAGTCTGAGTAAAGTGAGAAACCACTGATCTACTGGGATTTTCCCACACAACCATCTCTAGGGTTTACAGAGAATGTTCTGAAAAGAGAAAATATCCAGTGAGCGGCGCTTCTCCGTGCCAAAAAGCCTTGCTGATGCCAGAGGTCAGGGGCGAATGGCCAGATTGCTTTGAGCTGACAGGAAAGCAAGAGCAAGTTAAATAACCACTTGTTCCAACTAAGGTATGCAGAAAAGCATCTCAGTATCCACTACATGTCAAACCTTGAAGCACCTGGGCTACAGCAGCAGGAAAGTATACAGGGCACCATTACTGTTAGGTAAGAACAGGAAGCTAAGGCATTGCTCGGCCTGACGAGTCTCAAGCTCATTCAGATGATAGGGTCAGAATTCAGCGTAAACAACACGAAAGCATGGATCCATCCTGCCTGGTATCAATGGTTCAGGCTGCTGATGGTGCTGTAATGGTTTAGGGAATATTTTCTTGGCATGCTTTGGGCCTCTTAGTGCCAACTGAGCATCATTTAAACAAAAAAATAAAAGATACATGCTGAATCTATCGAAACGCAGGTCAACATGATAGCATCATCGTACTATTGTCTGTTTGTTTTCCCAGTTTTATTTTCACATGTTGAGAACCTCTGCTTTGGGGTTACTTTGGTGAAAGTGACCAACTTTTAACCACCAAACGGAGTGAAGACCAGATGTACAGAGGGGCAGGCAGACTTTAAAAAAAATAAAAATAATTATAAGTGAGAACAAATAACATAAAAAAAAAATCTGTGTAGCCAAAGTTTGATAGAACAGTGAACAGTACTTTATTCCACTTTGCCATAGAGCACCATAACAGTCAAACATGTACTGGTAAAACATTACTAATCCACACAGTAACACAAGCAGGCATGTTATCCAGTTTTAACGAATATGGCATGGGTACCGTTTACTGTGCACTGATCCAGTACGTACACTGTACCACTGCTGTACATTCACCTGCAATGGAAAAAGAGTCCTCATTAAAATTCACTACATTTATCTTCTCTTCAAGTGATTATTTTACATCTTACATCACTCTCACCCCCCACTGGTTGTGGCAGATGGCTGTACCTGGTTCTGCTTCAGGTTTGCTCTTGTTAAAAGGGAGTTTGTCCTTCCCACTGTCACCAAGTGCTTTCTTGATTGGTGGGGTTTTCTTGAATCTTAAACCCCAGGTCTATATTTTTGACCATTTGTAGAAACGTGTCTTCATTAGATAAAAAATGGGCTCGCTTGATGAGCCCTAAAACGAAAAAAAATATTCTTTAGTGTGAAATAGTTGCATCAGACCTGCATGATGTTTCCTAGCATGGAGTTTGCATGTTCTCCTAACGTCCGCTTGAGGCTGTTTTGTAAGCTCCAAAGCCAATCACATGCATATTAGATGCACTGGAAACTCTATGACTATCTTTCCTTTCCAATCTATTTCTGCTCCTCCCCTTGCTTTCTGCTCGCATGCAGGCTGGGATAGACATCAGACACCTGTGACTTTGAAAAGTAATATTATCATGGTGATTATCACAAAAAGAAGAAACAAAGAGGTTGGGGAATGAAACATAGACCATAGACGAGGAATAATAAACTAAAAATATTTCGAAATAATTCGTGGATTTAAAGAAACACGGTGGAGCGGCAGCATCTGTACCTGGGGTGAATGGGCCATCACAAAGCTGAGCTTTCATCTGCAGGAAACATAAACAAATGGCTTTGTTCTTTCAAAGCAGAGAGGGGCGAAAGCCAGAACAAACAGGGTGAGTGTGCAGTGTGTGTGTGCGTCTGCACATGCACGTGAAAAGAAGAGAGAAGAAGAGGAGCAGAGAGAGAAAGCAGAGAAAGAGAGATCAAAGCAGGGGGTATGTTTTTGAATCTCTGTGTGGGAGGTGGAGCCTCACCTACCCAGAATGCCTTGCCTCACTCCTTGCAGCCCACTCAGGTTTTTAGGAGCATCACTTTTCTTTGCAGCCAGCAAATTATGATACTACCTCTTCATCAGTCATCTCCAGCTATTCTGAGAGAGTCTTGAAATGGTGACTTGATGTGAAGCCAGTCTCTGATCTGTGATGCATAACCTGTATCTCCCACTCACAGTTCAACACTGCTGACAATGGAGTGATGAAGTGCGCTGGAAGAAAAGTCTACTAAAATCCCAGCTAGAGCCTTGGTTGAATCTTACCATAGAAGATTCCCGCTAAGTTGGATCAGAGCCCATCTCCCCCTTTTTCCAGTCTCATGGCAGGGATCGAAACATCTCTTTTTAACTTGGCGTGAGAAGCTGCTAACAGATGTCTGCGCATCCACGCGGAGGGAATGCTGTGCCCTCTCACACACACATGAAAAGCCTTGAAAGACTCTCCACTGCGTTGACAGTGTCTTAAGGCAGTGTTTATCTTTGGCAGGCTGAAGAAAACAAAGCCATCGATTTCTAATCCTAATCCCCTTCTACTGCTTCTCTCCTATTGATCATCTAGCCATCCTTAATGAGATGGATGAATAAAGGGATGGAGGGCTGATGAAGGACAAAACTTTCCCTGACAGCGTGCTGCCGTGCATCGCCTCTGCCCATGTCTTCTTAATCTGCCTCTTTTGCTCGTGGGGTTCCCGTCAATTTAACGTGGTTTGCGGTGGAACATAAAACAAATCCAGCTTGGTACCTTTGTGGAGCTTTATCAGAACTAGAAGCCAGCAGAGCTGTCAAGGTTTTGCCTGTATATTAAAATGGACTAATGTGGACGAATGCACTGCACACATAGAGGCACAAAGATGCATGCAGAGCAAGATTGGATTGACCACTTATCACTTATTACATTTCTCCTCTGCCCTGCTTAAACAGAGTCAGATAAGCATTCCCCCAACTACCTGATCTTAAAACAGATATTGCTGAAGCTCTGGACTGGATGCTTGACTAGTCCTGTATGTTTCTGTGTGCCAGCTCTCATTGGTTATTTCTCTCTAGAGGTGCATGGGTAGCAGATAAAGGAGAGTGACGTGGATTTGTTCCATACTTATTCCAAATAAGACAAATGTTATATGTTATGTTAGGTTTCAGATTTATTCAAATTATTCAAACAATTTCCTCCTTCAGTTCAATTCAATTCAATTCAATTCAATTCAATTCAATTCAATTCAATTCAATTCAATTCAATTCAATTCAATTCAATTCAATTGGCACCAAATCACAACAACAGTAATCGCAGGGTGTTTTATATTGACAGGTAAAGATCCTACAATAATACAGAGAAGACCTCAGGAATTAGATGAGTCTCTATGAGCAAGCAGTTAGCGGCAGCGGGAGGGGAAAACTCCCTTTTAACAGGAAGATACCTCAGATAGAAAAAAGCTCAGTGAGACACTGTGGGAGTAATGTGAGGAAACAATGATTTGGTCTCCAGCTGAATTTCTAAGTTTGTTGAGTCGAGCACAGAGGAGGGAACATTATGCTTTGGGCTGTTTTTCTGCTAAGGGTACAGGATGATTTCAACATGTTGAGGAGACAATGAATCTGTCCGTGCGCCGCACTGTCGAACCTGGACTAGAACCTCCTTCCCTTAAGCACACTGTAGATCATTTGTGACTGAGTCTTCCAGCATTGCAATAGTCCAAAACATCCTGCCAAGGAAACAAAGGAGCAGATAAGGAAGAAGCACACTAAGGTCATGGAGTGGCCTAGCCAGTCCCCAGAACTTAGTCCTATAGAAAATCTGCAGAGGGAGCTGAAACTTCAAGTTGCCAAGCAGCAGCCAAGAAATCTTAAGGATTTAGAGAATTTATGAGGAACTCCTGAGATTTATGCAAACCCAGTGATCATCTACAAGAAACACCTCTCTGCTATGGGTAAGAACAAGGATTTCTCCAGAAAGTCATGTTAGCTTGTTGATGAAATACTTATTTCACTCAGTAACATGCAAATCAATATGTAACTTTTACGTAATATATTTTTTTTATTGACTTTAGCATAGCTACTAGTCTCTGAGGGGCTATTTTGAAGATATTAAAGGCTTTTTGAAAAACTATAATAAACAGAATTTTGCTCCTGTGATCATAGGTTCGGTCGCCAATAAAGTAAGTTACTACCAAAAGCAACAACGGTATTACAGTCAAATCCATCTAAGACCCCAGTTCACTGTATATGTTTCTATACACTCACAAAGGCTTATTGCACCAAGGGTTGAATCCTTGACCTCCTGCCAATCCTGGAGGCATCATTTATAAGAAGGGTAAACATATAGGCTAACCTAACACACCATGATCCTTGTAAGAAATATTGTTCCATGACCCAATAAAGCCTTTATTTGAACAGACACAATGTCAACACTGAATCAGGTTGTAAAGAACCCAAGAAAGAGCACCACAGGATATTGATGGTGGAGATCCTGTGATGGTATTTGTGTTGATTGTCCGAACCTGTAGGATTAATCTTAATCACTGTGGTATTCCCTTTCTATTGGGTGAGGTCCATGGACGACACCCACACACATTCCTTAGGATTTACTTCTGAGCTCACAGACATCCTGGATTAATCCTAAAGTGTCTACTATCTTCATTAAAAAGGCATAAATTTTTTTTAAAAAGACACAAAGGGGTAATCGAATCATTGCACTGCAACTGACAAGAGTTTCCATCTAAGCAAAACTGAATCTTGTCTTACAAAACGGTTGCTTTGCTTGCAGAACTTCAGAGAAAATCGGGTGGTTTTGGATATTTAATGCATGTCTCTGCAAAAATGGCACCCTGGGGATCGTTTTCCCTAAGTGTGTGATAATGGCTGCAACAGAAGTTATTAATAGCAGGCTAATGTGTGTCAGATGCTACCTGTCCAGCAGCAGCAGCAGGGGAGAGAGAGCGCCAGGACACGAGTGACTGGCCAGCATAATGAGAGGGACATGGGCTGCCAATTTAGGCAGCTGCTTCTCCAGTGGTACTGAATGCTGCGAGTTTGTGTGTCTGGATGTGAGTGTGTACATAAATTTGTCTCCGCTCATTTCTTTTTTTTCTCTGATTTTTATATATACATATATAACACTCAACAGCAGCAGATAGAAATACAGCCACATTCACGCATACGCTCACGGCCTCACATGCACATGTGCACACAGAGGCAACCTCATTGGGCTTACTGTGGGAATGCTTGTGGCACTATGTCAGTTACTGAGGTGATGCTTTTAATCCTGAAACAAATCTAGACTTTGTGTTGTGCGTCTCCAGCTGAGTGTGAGCGAGCGTGCCCGTGTACAAAGCACGATCTCGCTCCCATTAGATTACGGCTGGCTGCACAGCAAAGATACCCCACTGCCACTCCCACATGGAAGAGCGGGTAGGATTAGCTGGCTCTGTACCCACCCTAATCTAGGGACAAAAACCCACAATCGCCTCCCACTGAGACACGTAGACAGAAAGATTCAATTTGATCTGCCCTTCTCGATATAACAAGAGTGTCTTTTAGGGTTAAAATATCTACTGCTCACTCTACCATCAGTCAATGTGGATTCAGCACTAAACTGTGTCCTTTTTATCCCCGTGATTGATCAATTTGACGACAACTCGGAACGCCTACAGGCGACTTTATAGTAATAAATGCAATGAAAATGTAACCTTAAAGTGGTGCATGAAATATCTTTGCTAAAAAAAACTTTGTCATAGACTTCTGGATATGCAAAGGTGAATCTTTTCAAGGGTTTACAGCGATTAGAGCTAAATAAGCTAACGCTAACGTATTGATGGTTCACATCTTAGTGTTTTGACATGCTAACAGTTTGTGCTTGACACTGAACACAAGACAACAAAAGTTAATTGGTCAAAGCCAGAGAGGGAAAGGATCAACATGCTGACACTGGAGCAAAAAACAAAAGATAACATCGTCTTTGAATTACAAATGTTTGCATTAAATTTCATTACTGTCCATTCAACAGCTGCTGACATTTCACAAACCAAGAAGACTCAAACTCCTGAACCTATGACTAATAAACACCTGCCCTACTGGCGGTAAAGTTTTGACTTTACTGATGCTAATTTATCATGACCTTTCCATAGTGGCGATGAAAGTGTCTGAAAAGATGTGCTAAAGGTTAAAATGTGTTGATGTGCCATGTGAAAGCTCCTTAAAAGTAGGGTGCTACGCTTTAAAAGTAGCGTTTGACACAGAAAAACGACGTCTGGCTAATAACACGACGATTTCAAATTAAAAGCAACACAGTGAAGCGAGGAACAAGTCGGACTGTGTTGTTTTAGCGATGATGTCCTAAGAGTGGACTGGAATGACTGAAGCTGAGATACAGTGTTTTCATTACTTAAAAAAAAGTGAGATAAGGGAGAGAAACGGGAACGACTGATGGGAGAGGCTCTTTCCCGTGCTTTTGCCTGATGGCACCACTATAGGAAATATCAGGTAATCACCAAAATCAGCAGGATTCAAATTTCTAAGTGACGACAAAACCAACAGAGTCACCTGCAGAGCACATCTACCAGCTTAGTCACACACGCTACATCCATACAGCCAAGTTTGAAACAGTGGATAGTGAGTTTATTCAACCTTTGAAGAGTTTTTCTTAATAAGACAGCTGCTACTCTGTTTCTTTTTTTTTCCAGGTAGAGTTCAGTGCATTGATGCATCATTCCAAAAGGCTACCTGCTAAATGTGGTGTCAGTGTCTCATTATTTGACGAAAGCTGCCTGTTTCATTGCTCCGAGCCAACACAACTCTTTCCCTCTGTCTCTCTCTTCCTCTTTCTGTCTCTTACTCAGAGGCTTCCGCCTCATTAACCACCATCAGCATTTTGCTTGCTGTGTGTGATTTGGACGTACTGAGAGGGAGGCAGGGGGTCGTGTGTGTGTATTCACTTCTTGGTGCGCAGGCAACTCTCATTAGGACGGAAAAACATTGACATTTTTTGCCAGAATGATACCCAATCATATCTTCACCTTTTTTATATATATATCAAAGGGTTCCTCCAATCAACTCGCTGGTGTGTGTTTGCGTGTGTCGCAGTATACACATATATATGCAGTGTATGTTTGTGTGGCGGTGTAGCGGGAGACAGATGTTTGCTGATTTGACATGTTTGCACTGCAGGCTCAGCCCAATTTAGTGAGAAAAAAACTGAAGAAGAAAGAAAGAAACCAAAAATTTTTTAAAAAAGCACGAGGCCACACAGATGCTCTTGGTGACAGCCCACTCTTAATTTTCTCTTCTTTTAATTTAAGTTTGTTTTCTCCTCACAGCTTTTCCTTTCTCCCACTCTGTCTCCTTCTTTTCTCTTCTTCTGTGTCTCTTTTCTCTTTCGTACCCACTCAAACGCAACACTGTGTGCGATAACACCAGCAGACTTTCAGCTGGGTGTTCTTCTGGAGTTGTTTTCCTTGTTACAGGCACCTCTGACTAAGTCTCGACTTTCACAGAGGACACTTTCTTCTGCCAAAACGGAGAAATTATAAACATAAAGAGCCCGGAGAGTGCATTACAGTGAACTTTAAATATATTACAGTTCCAAACTTCTGTTAAAACACAATTAAAAACCTACATACACTGATGGTTTGGCATTTATTGCAATGCAATATGGCACTCATTACAACATTTCTCAGTGTTTCTATTTTACTATGCACAAACTAGATTTTTTTTTTAAAAAAAGCTCATAAATAAACAAACTGCTTCATGTATCTATTTCTTAGCATCAAACAAGTGACAAGTACACGGACACCGATGGACAACATCCTAATCTAAATGTTTACTTCAACAGAATCAAAAGTTCATACAGTTTAAAATAAAAACATGAATATAAAAAAAGAAAAACACAAGCGAAATCATACAATTGGTTAGCATCATCCTCCTGTATGAAACTAGTAAGAGCTCGTAATGATACATTCTTTCCGGCTTCTCCTGCTCCCTCTTTAACGTTGCATATTAAGGTTATTCAATGATAGCTGACATCTTGACGAGGGAGAATTCATGTAGGATGCACTCACGCTACGCACGCCGCACAAACACACGCACAAACACAGACACACGAGCAAACAAAATACATTTTGTTCAAGTCGAGCACAAAAGCAGCCAAAGGGACAAACTAGGTTGGAAGCCATTCTGCTTATGCACATGTCAGCCTTCAGAAAACAGATGAGAAAAGAGGAGAAGAAGTGAAACTGGATAAGAGGATGAGGCTTCAGTCTAAGCTGCCGGTAGCTCAACGCTATCGGCGACCACGTCCAGATCACGGTTTATAGAAAACTCCACAGGATGGAAGTTCACAAAAAGTGCTGCTTTTCAATCTTCCTTTCTTCCGTCTCGCTTTGCGTTTCTACTGTACGACGCTCCTTTATATTTCCACTGGTGAAAAGTCCCTCTAAAGTGCACAGATGAGGTAAATGAAACAGGTTTGTATCCATTCGCCAGCTCAGACTGGAACCATAGTGTGCTGCATGTGTTGCATTTGAGAGAATATTTCTTGCTGCACACTAGCAATTAGTATGTCCTGATGTGACGGTGTGATTATTCCAAGTCTGTCCATCTCCCTGTGGGTGCACAGACAGAGATAAATATTCAGACACACAAAGGCACAATATGCAGTATTTAAGGGATAAGGCTGGCTGTTATTTTCTTTTGATCACGAGCCTACTTATTTTAAATTGACCCACACTTTGACTTTCACCACACACAAACATTTGGAGATATTTAGGGTTTTGCATCTGCTCAACTATGCATTTAAATCACTGGGTAATAACAGGCCAGCGGTCTATCAATTAAACTACAGCCGTAATATGAAGAGTTTAATATACTTCATGCCTTTGCACCGCAAACACCATTGTCTCCCAGCACTAAAAGAGTAAAGCAACAAAACGAAGCAACGTAATCAAGAAACCACATGCTAATAAAACAAAGACTGTATATAAAAGATGGCAACTGCAGCTAATGTGATGTCTAACGTGAATTGGTCTGTGGGTTCCCATCTTCGGGGCTTGAAATATTGAAATGATCGCCTACTTGCTTTAAGAAAAAAAAAAAAAAAAAAAAGCAGACATGATGAGTGGGTGTGGCTTAGAAGTCGAGGACACTGCATGCTCACATGTCAATGCAACACGTTCTCATTCCCAAAGCGTAACATTTTATGCTAGGTGACAAATCGTCAGTTTAATACGCTTCCTGCCACCCAACACATCCTTATATTACGAGGTCAGAAAAAGGAGGAAACATGAGAGCCTTTTGGAATGAATCTACACATATATGTTCGTTTAACTTAAATCGCTTTGGAAAACATTAGCTAACGTCATTAAAGTGCTGGTTAAAGTTAGGGATAAGGTTAGAGTTAGGGCTCGAATACATGGCTGGAATGTGTATTACCGTGTAGCATAAGAACGCAGTAGGTCACCTTTCGCGTTACTCAGGAACGCCTCGCCTATATTATGCCTCGGGAGTGAGAACGAGCTAGTCAATGATTTCTCAGTTGGAGTGTAGCCACGTACAAAACATTTCTGCCTTTTACATTTAAATGGGACTAAAATTTACAAAATAAACATTACTCTTTGTTAAAAAAAGGTCTTCGTAATAGTGGTTCAGTTTACAGGTTTATAAATCTAGAAAAAAGATTTGGACCTTTGCTTTTCTGCAACTGGAGTGATTGAACCCTGCTGACTATTAGAAAGAATCCAGCATTTCAGAGCTAAACCTGAAGTGAGGAAGCAGAGGACGATGGATGGATGGATGTGTCACAGTCCCATGTTTTTGAGAAGTTTGTGACATTTTTAGTTTTTAACTTCCTTTGGTTTTGGGTTGTTTTGATTTTGTGTTCTGGTTCTTGAGTTAATTTATTACCTTTATAATCCCCCCAGCGTTTCCCTCTTCCTTCTCTCTTCCTAGTAACTCATGCCTTACACGAGTTGTGTATCGTCGTCTTTCTACTTTTATCAGTGTTATTTGTCGTTTGGTTAATCCCTAGTTAACATTGAAGGTTAGTTTTTATTTCTTTTGTTTCCATCTTTGTGATTCTCTATTTATTCCTGCTTTGTTTCACCTGGGATTCATTATTTCCACCTCTATCCTGCTCCCTCCTGTGTTTTGCTGTGTAATTAGCTCACAGCGTATTTATAGTCATTGTCTTCTTCTCCGTTATGACGCATTTTTATAATCTCAGCTGTTTCTGCTTGGTTCTAGTTTTATGCTTAATTTTTACCCTTTAGACTCTCTGCCAACAAAGTCTCTTTTGCTTTTTACCTCCCCTGCCTCTGTGCCTCACGCTGGGTTTGTCTCATCACCATTCATCACAGAAGGTTGCATCCTTCTTTTATATACAGTCTACAAATGCAAAACAGGTCTGTTTTAATGCCATTAAGAGTGAGTGCGAGCTAAACTCGCTGCTAATGAGAACACCCAATTAACACAAAAAGAAGCATTTGTAAGATTATGAGGTGACACTAGCTTTTTAAATGATGTAATGTTATAGTCATGAGTAGCTTTTATCACTCACTTTCCCCCTAATTATGTTTCTGGTTAAACTAAACAAGGCTTACAAACAGAAGGTACTTTAAAAAGACTGTAATATGGATCATCACTGACGTTTTTCAGTTAATAAGCATTGAGATCATTAAAGTGTTAAATATTACAGGACAGAATGAAAGCTGCGATTATACAGAATAAATAAATTTCTTACACCCTGTTTCAGCTTTTCATGACACTGAATTTTGATTCAGAAATACGAGTGGGTTTCTGTTGCTAGTTTTAACTCGATTATGCCCAATGCTTAAAAAAATCACAGATTCCATTTTTAAGACATTTTTAATGCCAGAGTGGCTCCTATTTCAATCCATTTTCACATGAAGGTACACTTACTGGTGTGTGAGAGCCAGAAGACTGTCAAGGCTGGTGTAACCCGCTGCTGCAAGGGTGTCTCTGTACCTCTCCAACCCAATGGACTGCAGCCACTCACACAGCGACCACTCGGGCACACACATCTCCGGTATGACCGCCACACACACCTCTGAACCCACCCCTGACTCCAGTATTGTGCCTGTGGGTCTATATGTGCAGAAAAAAACAGCAGGTTGGTGGCGGCAAGGGACTGAAATAGGAGTGTGAAGTCATAACTGAAGAAAAAAAATCATAAAGATGTGGGAGTGGGTGTGAGCACAATATGAATGTGGATATGTGTGGATGTGCATGTAATTGCTACTTTGCTTGAGGAAATTTCTGTCTTTGCTTTCGTGCACTGTAAGTACCTTTCCCCTCCTGTCCGGCGCAAAGTCCCAGGGTTGCGTATGAGTTTATCCAACATGTTGAGGATCTGGCTGAACGTGGGTCTCTCTGCTCGATCCCTCTCCCAACAGTCCAACATGAGCTGGTGCAGCACCACAGGGCAGTCCATGGGCGCAGGCAGTCGGTAGCCCTCTTCTATTGCTTTGATCACCTAAAAAAGGTTTCACATTGTTATCAGAAAACCCAAAACCCAAGATGTTCCAAAAATTTGGTCACGTGAAAATTGTTAAACGCAGACCAAACACAAGAAAATGTGAAACTGCACCTGTTTATGTTTAAATGGCCATTTGAAGCTATAAGATGAGCTTTCCTGATTACTTAGCAGCTGACTTGGTTAGCATTGGTAATTATCCTCATGCAGAGCACAGTTCATGTGTTGCTTTTTAAGAAGCATAAAACGTCCATTTACTAATTGTCCTTCTTTTCAAAGCAGTAGCATCAGCTGCTTATCTGTTAGCTTTTATGGTAACAGCCTGTCATGTAAATTCTAGCCAAATAACCCGGGTTACACTCTCACTGAATGGGCGCTACACTAATCTACCTAATGACAATGTGTAATGTTCACCATGTTCATCATCTTAAATTTGGATGATAGCTTTCAAACATTTAGTGACCAACTTTGACCCGCTCTTGCTTTTCTGCAGCTCCAGAAAAAATAAGGATGACAAATATTATTATGATTCATTCTCTGTGAACCACAAATATCTGGGTAAAATATTATGGCAACCCATCTAAAACTTGTACAGTCACTTAGCTAAAAAAAAATGCTGTGGTGTATACTTACTGTCAGAAAACACTTTTTTTTTTTAGACTTTTAAATAAATCTGTGGTTTTTGTAAGGAAATGATGAAAATCGTGCGACTGCCGTTTAAACTTCACCAATAGCAAAGCAAATTCTTCTCCCTGAAGATTTATTACTCGCTTGTTGTTTTCCAAACGGTTCCCAAAGTCGTCTCACCACTAACTGCGATTGATTTTAATTTCCTGCAGATGTGTGCAGCTCTGCATTTTCCTGTGTGCAGTGCAGATATCAAGCAGCACATGTCTGCAACACAATCTGTAAACCTTTGCGATACTAAAATGCTACTCAAAACCCGTCTCGGTATGAAAAGTATAGCCGGGATATTCATAAAGAAACAAGTTCACTTGTTTCTGTTAGTGAAGTAAGTTTATAATATAAATCTATGCACTACAAAAAATAAGCTAATAAAGTGCATAGTGCACCTCTGCTTGTGCAAATTTCCCCTTTTAATACTTGGACAAAATAAAAATCAACTAAATATCCAAACAGTGCTGCAGATGAAATCCATCACATTGCAGACATGTCCACAAGTCATCTTAGTTGTTTCAACTACTCCAAATGAACTCTGTAACACCATTTTTCTTCATATGTCGATAAAAGTTTACAAAGTACAGCCGACTCGGTCGGTATCTCCTCGAACAGATCAAGTAATATTTTACATCCATTTCCCCTTCTATTACTGGCTTACAACACTGAAAGCACATTTGCAGCGCATGATGATATATAATTTAATCACTTCATCTCTTTACCCTCTCCAGTGTAATTAGCGTATGAATTCTTGAGCTATGTCCAAAAAGCTTGTTCTATGAGGTCACAGTGACGTTTATCCAGAAAATCAGTCTAATCCAAGTAAACATATGTAATGAAATCCTTTCCCGCCATAGTGACCTTCACCTTTGAACGTTTGTGCCAGACTTGAAAAAAATTCCCCTGAGGGCATTCCTGAGATATCATGTTAACAAGTAAGAGAGAGACTAATGATGGATGGAAAAGCAGAAAACATAGTGCCTCCAGCTGCATCTGTCGCTGGTGCAGAGTCCTAAAAACACAATTACTGCCTGGCTTGGCTGAGGAATGACTCTAAGCAGCCAATTCATATATGTCTCAATATTTATCTTCAATAAAACGTCCTCTGATTGCTTTCAACTTACCCAAGGATCTCAAACCCAAATTTTGCACTTTTTTTTGCATTTTACAAACAGCACAGAGGTCAAAGACACTGCTCAGAGAGAAGTGCACAGAGGACAGTTTATTTTTGTCTGAAATATGCAAAAGAAGTGGGGTGTGTTGTGTAGACGGGGTTAATTTAAGTCCCATTTCCTGTGTGAACATTAGCAAAAGTTTAATTTGACTTCTAGAGAAAGTCACAGCTCACAACTTGTTTGCGAAAATTCTAATTAATGTTAATGCTTGTGGCTCAGAAGCTGTAGTATATGTGTATATGTCATTTTAGCTTCAGAGCTGATCACATGTCCAAAAACACAGCTTTGTGTTACATCACATAAGCCATTGTTTTTACTTTCACTCTTTCTTCGAGGATAAAGATCATTCACACACATCAAGAATTCCAGCATTCTTTTTCTTTTTTTCTACAAGGCATCGCATGGATTCAATAATATTAAAATTACTCACATCTTGGTTGTTCATGTCCCAGTAGGGTCTCTCTCCATATGAAACCACCTCCCACATAACGATACCATAACTCCACACATCGCTGGCTGTGGTGAACTTCCTGTAGGCTATAGCTTCTGGAGCAGTCCATCTGATGGGGATTTTCCCCCCAGGAGAAAGATAAGTCCCAGTGGCCTCCTAAAACAGCAGTAAAAGTCACACTGGTTAATTGAATAATTTATGTTTTTTATGATTTCATTTAATCAGTCGGGGGCGAAAAAACCTCCTCACTGCTAATGTTTATTGCTCTAAGCGTCGCTCTTTCAGCGGCGTCTATTCATTTGATGAATTCTACAGCTTTTTGGCCGCCTTTAACAACAAATGTGTGAACTGAAGATGTGATAGCACATATATATATGAAATATGTAAGTGATAAAGAATAATGAATTTGCAATCATTAAAAGCAAAGCATTGTTTTAACATGAGGAAAATAACAGTGTGTCTTACCCTTGCAGTGTAGGCGGCCTCTGGGTCGTCCTCCAGAACTCGGCTCAGGCCAAAGTCGGACACCTTACACACCAGGTTGCTGTTCACCAGGATGTTTCGTGCTGCCAGGTCTCTGTGCACGTAGTTCATGTCTGACAGGTACTTCATACCTGAGGCGATGCCGCGCAGCATGCCGACCAGCTGGATCACTGTAAACTGGCCGTCATGTTTCTGAAATGGTACAATTGCAGAGACAGGAAGGCAAGTTAACACAGACACCCACAGCTAGCAGTACAGTCATGACTGACTGCAATTCATCTGTGATTTAAATCTTTTTTACCACATTTTTTTTAAATACAACTCAGAACCAAAATTTATATTCATTTCATAACAGGAGATGACAGCGTAATAAAAGGGCCCATACCCGAAGAAATGCATCCAGAGATCCATTTTCCATATATTCTGTGATGATCATCAATGGTTTACCTGAAGAGGTAAAGAGTTTTATAAATATCAAGCAAAATCTCCACACTGAGTTCTAAGCTGAGCACTACTCACATCTCGTGACGACACCCTCCAGCCTGATGATGTTCGGGTGGTCAAACTGTCCCATGATGGATGCCTCAGACAGGAAGTCCCGCCTCTGTTTGTCAGAGTATCCTGCCTTCAGACTCTTGATGGCCACATAGATCTCCCTCTTCCCCTGCACACGCAGCCGACCGCTGCACACCTCCCCAAACTCTCCTACACACACACAGAGATAGCAAAAACAGCAGCGTCAGCGCCAAGTAAGCATGTGTGTGTGGGTTTGTGAGTGTGCGCGAGCACCGATGCCAGGCTTACCCATGCCAATAACCTTCTCAATGTGAATACTGCTGACATCAATCTCTTTGGCAAACTCGTGGATGGCCTGATCGGGGTCTTCATAGGTGAACGGGTCCACATAGATTTTCACTCCTGCAAAGGTAGGAGAGGCGGGAGAGGAGACGAGATGAAGGAGGAGAAGGAGGGATGCAGAGGAGGGTGAGAAATTGTTGTATAACTGCATATGTTATGTAAATATCTTTTGGCGGTATGCATATAAGATGTGCAGGTGGATCTGAAGGAATAGTTGGAGAAACAGCATCCACGAGACCTTACGTGCACATATGCAGTACCTGGGTTAAGATGTTTCTCTTCCTCCGAGTCCTGCTTTGTTTTACTGTACTTGCTCCTCCTGATGAGACATAAATGAGGGACAGACAATGAAGATAAGTGAGCTCGTAGCCATCTTTTTCATTTATTGGGTCTTTTGTGCTGTGATTTTTAGTCATTTGACCTGACAAAAGGCCACGTGTGTCACACTGCTTTTAACTTTGTGTGCTTTCTCTTCTAGCAGGGCTGTGCCTTTCGCTGGATTTTCAAGGATTTGCCGCAACAGAAAGCAGTGACAATGAGGAAGGCAGAGCAACGGGCTGCAGGAAAGCATAGAACGACCAGATCAAAGCATTTAAGCGAGAGAGGGAGGAGGCACAACGCCTCAGGTAGCGCAAGATAAAAGGTGTTTTCCATTAAACAAAGAGACTGTCAAAAACACCTTTGTGTCTGAGCAGGTGTGTGCGTGAGTGTGTGTGTGTGGGCATCTGCGCATGCTGGTGAGGGTGCACGCCAGCGGAAGCTGACACACATGCTATGTTGCTGAAGAGACTGTAATGACAAGTCAGGGACAAAGGGATTATCACTGTCTCCACTTTAATCCCTTTTAAAAGCTTCAGGTAACACACACACATTATTTAGGCCCACAATAGCAGGGGAACTGTGGCTGTTGTTTGTGTGCGCTGAAGCAGTTTGGTCAGAAGCAGTAGTTAACAGAAAGGCTGCACTCGTGTTGACGTCAGCTTTGCACTGATGAGAACTTTCTAGCAGAGGTGGGACCAAGTCATTGTTTTGCAAGTCTCAAGTAAGTCTCAAGTCTTTATCCTCAAGTCTCAAGTCAAGTCTCAAGTAATGTCAGGCAAGTCAGAGTCGAGTCTCAAGTCACTGGTGTAAAAGTCCGAGTCAAGTCACAAGTCTGAAACTTTGAATTTCAAGTCCTTTCGAGTCTTTAAAAAAAAACAAAACGAAAAAATAATGTTGCAGTTATATGCTAAATGTAAATATTAGACCATGTAATTTTAAAATCTGTGTTTTTCTCAACACATGACAAAATAGTGAACTTAGAAAATATACACAAATTGTGAAATTGCACCTCTTTAAAATGCAGCTCAATTAAACCTAGCTCCAAGAATAATTTTCACAGACAGTTCTGAGATAAGCTGCATGTTATTCTTGGATGCGGTTGTAGGACCAGCTTTAAAATCGCATGACAAAAATATCATACACATTAAAAAAAACTGTATCACCAACATAGCCTGGACAACATTTGCTAGTTAGATGAAGTCAGCTATCTCATCTTAGCATATTTATATGCATATTTATAATCATACGGTTCTTGGAGTGAGTGCATACACTCATGAAGTTTAGTAACTTCAGGTCACTGCAACAAGCCCAGGTACAGTTTACCGACGGATGGGTGCAGGACCTTGAAATGCACCGTGTAGAACGAAAGACCATCGTACGTATCATAAGTTTACCAGTCTCACAAATTGTCGTCATAAATACACATTCGTTAACCGTTTATTAATAGGACCTTTGAGCTCAACGGTAATTAATTAGTAGTGGAAATAATTTCTGGTACCCATCACAGAAATGTAGCAGTGACAATAATACTGTATGCTGTAATCGTACTGGGCAATTAGTGATACAAAAAACCTGTTTTATCCTGTGAATAAAAGTATATGTTTTTGTCAATGTACCATAATAACAGAAGCGAAACGCAATATTGTGTCAGGACAATTCACTATTTATGCACAATAAATAAAGGAGCATAGCGCGACAATTTCTGTTCAGCGCCAGACTTGCTTGTAACCTATATCACCAATTATGTTATGAAAATGACGCATTAACTACTAAAAAACACTGACCTTCGTGTAAATGCTTGGAGCAGACTAACCTGTGAGCTGGAGTGTTCTGGGACGTTATATTTGATCTTTGAATGGCTGCAATCCAGGCCATCCGTCGCGTCTTTGTTACTTCGGAAACATGGCTTGAACAATTTCTCTTCAACGACGTAATCCGATAACAACCGATCTCTTTACCCGTCGGCTACCCGTGGCTGTCATGCGACCGGCTATTGCAGTTAATAATACAACGGCTTCTTGCCATTTTTGTGTTTCTTTTTATCGCTGTATAACTGATTTTAATTGAAAGCCTGCGTGCGCTAGTACCGCTTGCCACGAGTTCCCAGAATCCTTTGCGGTTCTACCCGTGAATGACGTCACATTTTCAATCTCTATATAATATGCATGTTAAATTTTATATTTGGGGTAAAATATCAAGTCTTTTCAAGTAAACCGGTTCAAGTCCAATTCAAGTCCCAAGTCATTGGTGCAAAAGTCCAAGTCAAGTCACAAGTCTTAGAACATTTTTTCAAGTCAAGTCTAAAGTCATAAAATTAATGACTCAAGTCTGACTCGAGTCCAAGTCATGTGACTCGAGTCCACACCTCTGCTTTCTAGCTGGCCTAACAAGTCTATAGGTGTGTATGGCTACTGGATCTTTTGTGTTTGTATGTCTGTGTTGCTGTGTGTGTGTCTGTGTGTGTGTGTATATATACCTGCGACTAATGATGAAGACAGCTGCAGATATCAGCAGTAAAATTCCAACCCCGCTGACAGACAGCAGCAGGAAGGCAGAGTTGACTCCTTCTCCAATCAGAGGGAAGGGATCTAAGGAGGAAGGACACAGAAGTCACCAACCAAAAAGTGATAGCTGCTTCTTTTAAAACTCCCACTACTGAACGGCGCTGTTTGAATACCTGAATTTGTGGAGAATTCGAAGGGAGTGCTGAACTCTCCATATCCAGCAGCTGTGCGAGCGCGCACATGAAACACGTAAACAGTGAGGGGGTTGAGACCCGTGACATCGACACTCTGAGAGAAGGTCCTCATTATGCGGTACGACCTCTCTCTCTGATCCTGATTAGCCGGGACAAAAAGAAGGGTATCTATTCAGTGTCTGAATGCAAATCCATCCTCACCATGAGTGCAATGCGAACAGCGAGCCGGCATATTGACATTCCAAACAGCTGCCTGAGCTGAATTAACCTGCGGGCAGCTCACCTTTTCATAGAACTTGACCTCGTACTCCAGGATGACCCCGTTGGGTCGATCCGGCTGTTGCCACGACAACGACAAACTGTGCCTGGTGACATCAGTGGCTTGGATAGACGACACTGGAGAGGGTGCTGAGAGGAGAGAAACATGATGAGAACTAATACAAAGACAATAGTCTAACCCACTGTTTCTCAAATGGTACTCATACCCCTAGGGGCACTTCAGAGTACTGCAGGAGGTACTTTTTTTTCCCTAAATGGTAATTTAATGATATAAGAGCCAAACATATTTTAGCAACAATTATTTCAATAACAAAAGCTCGCTGAACTACATTTCATTTTCCATATTCCTATTTTCATCCAGCTGCCGCAATACCTCACAGAAGGAAAAAGCACCAAGTACAATCCCGTCTACTGTGAGCACAGAACCACATCCAGATATTTAATGACAGACGAAAATCGTGAAAATGGTACAGAGTTTCAAGCGTAGCACAAGTACAGACACCACAGAAAAAGAGGTGATCCATATATTTGTGCTAAGCTTCTCTTTGTGTAATGACTCTGATCAAAACAAAGCAAAGACACCGACTGTGCCTGGAAAAAAGTTTGATCGCTGCAGTTGCCTCTCTGGCACAGAAAATGACAAAAATCCTCAGTGATGCACGAGTCCCTGTTTGTTACTAAATCTGAGGTGCAACCCACAAGAAAGACTCGGTTCAGTGAAATTCCGTCTGTCTTTGGTGGATTTCCACCACTTTTGCAATCGGTAAATGCAAAATGTAACGGTTTGTATTTTTATTAACTGACACTGACACTTTTACATCATATTGGCCTTGAAATATTTTAAATAGTTTACATTATTTAAAGAAAGTTTGAGGAGCATCAGTATAACATATGCAGAATGACAAGCTGAATATGCTCTAATGCTGATTCTAAGGTGAACCATATGATAGTTTGGCGTCACTGAACACAGCTCAGAATGGCTGTTTATCAACAGTCCCATTGACCCAGTGCACCTGAGAACTGACCTACATCTCGTTCCTTCCTATTCCACAGAGACAAGCTCCATTCTGCACTCTCTCCCCTTAAATCCCTCCACATTTCCCTCCTTTTAACTCTCTCTTTGTCCTCCTTTGTGGCTGCTCATACGATATCGAGCCATATGGTAGTGCAGGTTGGGCTTGACAGATCCCAGGCACGCTCTCATGCTGTGCACACGCTGCTAAGTTATTTCCCCGGGGCACCTGGAACCAGGCAGGTGCGCTGCTTTCTAAATGCCACCATAAAGACTTACAGCAATGACAGTTGAGATGTAACAGCATCAAAAAAAGAAAGAAAGAAAAGCAAACGCTGAAAACTAATGGAGAGCATGTGTGAGGAACGCCACACACCAGCTGACACCTTCACAACTAAAATGAAACACTTCATAAAATGTGAGTGACTTTTCAAATAGTTTTGCGGTTAAGCATTTTAGGGCAAAAAAAAAAAGAGGAAAATCCCACCCTTTGGTACGCCGGCGCTGTTGAGTGTCGACACGATTCTGCTCAGTTATTTAAGTGTGGCGATTTACTTTTTATTGCATCCGTTTCCCCCTTTAACCAACTCTCTCTATTTGTTTTTAAGTCTGTGATTTACATTTTCCAGAATGCTTTCTGACATCCTCTTGAAAACACCCCTATAATTAATTCAGCTGTTGTTAGGTGTAGGAGGACAGAGTAATAACTATGGCAACTGTGACAGTGATAGTAAGAGAACAAGTTTCCGGCTGGAAGAGAGCACGACACGGGCCTTGTCGTGTGTTTCTCCATTAACAACTTAACCAGTTTTCACACATGAAGCCTGAACAACGTGGAGACAATGAAGCCAGGATGACATTAAAAGTAGTAGTCTGCTTTTAGATGTGATCTCACTACCAGGATACTGTTTAACCAAGGAGCTAAACAAAGTATTCCTAAGTAAAGCATGCAGGAGGCAGAGGGGCAGGAGACAGGACCGCTGGCTCACTGTGAATCCACCAGATCATTACCTGCTAAATTCTTGCAAGTAGCTAAATTAAAATATCCCATTGTGTGGTACATTTGCGTTCTCACATACAGAAAGGTTTAGCCCCACTGGCCGTCATGTTTCTGCTTCTCACATGTTATCCAGAACCTTCTCAATTTTCAAATGAAACTGTGTTTTCCATTCATTGCAAACCAATATGTACCTTTACTTCCTATCACAAGTGGGAAAATTGCCATTGTTTTACAGCTTTAAAGTGCTTACAGCAGATGCTACTTTCAATACACACAGATGCAGTATACCTACATGCAGAGCATGTGCATATCTGCTTGTGCAATCTACAGTTTTGAGCTTTACTCATGCGACCGAACTTCCCGTAGGCCTTCGCACGCACTGAGTAGCGGCTTGTATTCTGCTGACCCACTTACGGACAACATCTATAAGCAGATTTTGTGTTACAGTCAACAATCTGACAAACAGATTTATCACAAACAAACACTTCTCTTTCTCACCAGCTTGGTTGGTGGTGACGCTCACAGACACGCTCTGTGCTGCCCCTGCACCACTGGCCTGGGAAACCCCATTGCGCGCATGGACAATGAAGGTGTAGTGCGTGTGGGCCCTGAGCTCGCTCACCACCACCCTGGTGGTCGTGAGGCCCGTCTGACCGGGAGAGAAGAGCACATCTGAGCCGCAGGGCGCGCAGAACTGAGAGCTGGAGACGGAGCCGCCGGCAGAGCCAGGCCGGGGAAAATCTCCAGGCCTGCTCTGGAAGACACCTCTGCCTAGATGAGAAGCTTCGGGTCCCACAATCCCCTGGTCTGACTGCATTCCCAGCCCACTATGCTGAGCCTCAGGCTGAGAGATGCTGCGATTCCTAGGAATGGCTCTACCACCAGTGTGGCTGTGGCTCCCAGTCTGACAGATGAGACACTCCAGACTGTAGCTTGTGTCACTTCTTCCTCCCAAACGATGAGGGGGGGTCCATTCCAAGACCACTGAGGTCTCATTCACCACCGAAATGAGCTGCTGTGGGGCTGATGGTGGCTCTGAAAGAAGAGCGTAAGGGGTGGGGGGAGGGCATAAACATAAATGAAATCAACCATATACTGTGAATTCAAAATGTGGAAGTAAATGGAATGTGCGGGGCTTCTGGCACAGCCTAAAATGCAGACATCTGGCATTAGACTGAAAATCATACGGCTGTGAGATGTTTTTGATGGGGTTGATGTTTTCGTCTGTGGCCTTTATTTTTTTGTATGTGTGCCTGAGAGATTGTGTGTATGTGTTTTTGCTTTTCCCAGGCCAAGAAAACCATGTGCTGTATATAGGCATAATTACGCTAACCAAGGCCACCAAGTCTGTCACACAGAACCTACTCATAGACTTACACAGCGAGAGAGAAAGGGGGGAGCATTTATTCACTTCCTGATGTCTTTAGTTATCACTCCCTAACAGAATGTAGATGGTGGCTTAGTCATAAGGAATGGGATTGTGAAACAGGAGTGGCATTCAGACACATTTGTGTGCCCCTCTGTTTGTTAGAGATATAGACTTTGGGTAAAGACGGCTGTGCTTATTGCTTTTGTTTGTGCAAATGCATACACGTATCGTTTGTGTCTGCGTGTGTACTCTTACGGGTACAGGCCATGGAGGGAGGGTCAGTATCAGCACGGAAGAATCCAGCATGGCAATCACAGATAGTTGCTCCATCTCTGAGTGAGTGGCTATGTGGAGGACACTTGGCACATCCTGGATCTGTAGACTTGGCCTTGTAGAAACCAGCACGACAGGCTGCAGAGACACAGAGAAAGAAAGATTCCATTTGAAACATCTGCATTAAAAAAACAATGATAAAAACAGGCCACACTGTCTCAAACATGAACATTATTTTTTGGAGAGCACAAAAAACTGCATTTGCATTGCTCCAGGTGCACTGCTGTGCTGGTCCACTACTTCGTAACATAAAAACGCTGACCTCATGCATCACACCTTCCTCCCACCCTTGCTTTGTGAATGAGTATTTTCAGAGGTGAAACATGTCTGAACCTCACTATTTTTAGCTCACTATGTGCTACAAAGAATAAAGGACAACTTCAGATGAAATTAAATTCATTTTTTAAAGTGTTCTTGAGGAATTATTCTCCAGGCTTTTTGAAGGTGTCTCAGGATTTCCACATTGGCAACTTCTTCACTCATTTTCAGTCCAGTCTTTCTACCTGACCATTTTCAGGGAAATAATCTTCTGCTTGCTAAGTCAACACTGACCTATCATTCAAGAATAAAAGGCACCTAACTCAAAGGACAAACCAGTGTTGTGTCTAGACATAACAGACAACCTGGCAAAGCACCAATTTCATATTCTATCATTAGCACGTTGTTACTAGCAACCTAGATGCAAAAACACATTGTTTTTTCCCATTTCTTTAGTTGAATCTATGAAGACATTATCACAATTTGAGAAGCATAACATAGAATCTTTCCACCAACAAGGTGACTCCCAAAGAGCTGTTAGCTGAAAAAACCTGATATGGCTGGACTGAAAATCAGTGGCAACAGGTTCGAATTTAAAATTGTGCTCTCCGATGCATCCATCAGAGTGTAAATGTTATATGGAAAGCACTTAAGCAAAAAAATGTATTTGTATAAACGAGGTATGTTGTGTAAAACAGAGGTTGCAGAACGAGTAGAAAAGCACTATCTCTTAGTATTTACCATGTACCCAGCAAAATATAGAGAAATAAAGGGTGCTTCAAACTTTTGCACAGGGCTGTATATCTAAGTGGAGAAAATAATTGTGTTGTTTTAGTGTTAACCTGTCTGGGATTTATGCAGTTCGCTCTGATGTTGGCTCCGACTGTGCGCCCAGTCACACAGGTGGCATTATGCAGTTTTCTACATTTATTACATGCCAAACACATCTAGTTTAAAAATCAGTTCATGAATTCAATTCATAACTTCTAATAAATTTGAAATGAAATGTATAAATTCTTTATAGGCAGTGAAATACATTCTGAGCGTATTAGATTCCAAATATACACCCAATAATTTTTGGTGTGAAACGTTGTGCAAGATATCTTTACAAACATATTAATAAATAATGAGATTATAGGAGTTAAAGTCCACCCCGCGGCAGGCTGCAATTAGTGCTGTCAACATTTACTTCCAAGGTCCTAACCCTTGATACAGTTCTTTGTTTTTGCCTGTATTGAATGCTTAGAGAGCCTTTGCAAAATTCAAACTGACAAGCGGAGTAGGTTTTTCCTTGGACAGCGTTTTGATCCGAAGACAAACAACTGCTAAGGAAAAATCTGGAGAGAGAAACAGATCCAGCGCGAGGGGGGAGGGGCACGTTGACTTCTTTTATCTTTAACTTTGATGAGCAAAGAAAGGAACACCTAAAAGAACACTTACTGATCAGCTCCCACTCACACGCAGAAACCAGAAACACTAGAACTGAATACATCAAAACTCCTCAGCGCCGGCAGCCCACACAAATATAATTGACATTTAAATATATGAAAGAGGAGAAACAGAGAAGGAGAGGGGCTGAGAGAGAGACAGAGGAAGAGTGGAGGGAGATACATCTTCTCTCTGTATACCAGGGAGTTCATGCATTGACAGAACAACAATACAATAAATGAGTGCATAATTATACTGCTTGACATCCACTGGTGAAGCAAAAGAGATGGCAAGGCATGGCTGCTTAGAGCAATTTCTTCTCTCTCTTTACTGTCAGAAGGAAATCCTTTATTTGTTTCCACTGCAATCATTTTTTCAACACCTTCTTTTTTCATCATCACACCCTATTCACTCTCCTTCCTCGATCCCACCGTCTTTCCCAATTCTCCGCTTTTTTCCCCCCCAGCCCTTTTCACATTTGCACAGGGAGATGAAGACATCCCAGTGAGAGTGGATAGGAATCTGGGAATGATGTGTGTGTGTGCGTGTTTGTGTTTAAGTGCGTTAGTATGCTTTATGACACTCTCGTCGGTAGATGAGAGGGAGGAAGTCTCCTCTGTAATCTACTCAGACCAACCATCCTGCCCCATCTGTGTGAGCCTCCACAGATTTGCTCTTTCACACACTCATTTGCCCTCCCTTTCACATTTCACAGTCTCCCTCCTTCGCTCCCCATGCACTTCCTCCTCGACCTCCACTTATCTGTCTTTCTCCGATAACTCTTCTCCATACATCGCTCTCCTCTCGCAGTATCAAGCCACGAGAAACCTTTGAAGCGTTGGCTGGCATTCTTTATACCCCCATATCGATACCAGGGGTGCCGCGCACAAGTACACACAGCTGAAAACTACTCGGTCGAAACCTGTAAATTCATAAAACGGCTGATAAGAACGGCTTTCATGTGGCGAGTGACTCATCGTGTTGTGGCAGTTTAGACAATAAAGTGCAAGATAAAAATACAGTCATTCTCCAGCTGTTCTCCGCATTCCTTTATCAACAGTGTAGGTAAGACAGAAAATTATCTGAACCTCTGAGGAGGACTTAGAGGTTGATTACAAGGCTCAACAAGAATCTGCCAGGGGGGTAGCACACTGCTTTTTGTTTCTGTCCCATCTAATCCTCCATCCTCCTCACAAACAAAGACGACACGCTGAAGGGGGGAGAGAAAGAAGCAAGCAAGTATTTGAAGCCATAAACTTCCTTCAGCGCCCTCTTATGTCTCTATTCTCTCTTTTCTCTGTAGTCTTTTGTGTCTCCTTTAGCACCGGTTACTGGAGGAGGGTGGGTTTTTGGTGACCTGGAATGAGAGCCCATGAGGGTGTCATTAACCCGACATTAACCCTACGCTACCGAAGGCCGCGCGAGAGCTTGGGTTTGACCGGTAAAGCACGCTTACTGATAAGGTGGAAATTTGAAAAAAAAAAAACAAAGACGCGTGTGTGTGTGTGTGTGTGTGTGTGTGTGTGTGTGTGTGTCTGTGGGCACATTAACATTCTGCCTGTTAGACAGGACGATAATTACAAAGCAATCAGCTGTTCGGCTGCTTGAGACAAGCGAGACAAAGTGACAGAGTGTAAAGGATTGGGAAGGTTGACTGGGAGAGGCAGCACGAGAAAAACACTGACAAGAAGCGAAAGATAAAGAGATGAAGAGAGGGGAGACGAAGTGAGAGGGAGAAGGGAGAGACATGCAGGAGAAGGTGCCCTTTGATTACTATCAGCATTGTCTTCATTTGCATATGCATTCTTCTGCTACCCAAAATGCAAATGCAGCTCATTCCAAATCCAACTAAAAGCCTCGTCGGCACACTGTGTGCATGCATGTGTGTGTGTGAGGGTGGGTGTGTGTGCGTTTGCGTGAATTCTCCTTGACCCCGTGTTAGCTGTCATCGTCCCTTGGTTCTTCCCAGCAGAGGGGTGGAGATGGAGGAAGTACCCCTCACTGCTCCGGTCTGACACCTGTCTGTGTGATGGATGGAGGGAGGGATGGATTGACGGATTGATAGACCGTCACGCGAGAAGGAGGGACGCTGTTAATCGCAGGGGTCATGCCCCATTTTAATTAACGCCCAAGGAAACGCTGGGGGAAAGGCTGGAGATGAGGCTGAAGATAGGATCGGATCCTTATCCTTTTCAAGTGTAGGACTTCCTAGAATGGACCGCCTGGCTCCAAAATCAAAGTTCCCCTGTAGCCAATTTTAGCTTGTATTTCACAGGGTCAATGGAGTCTTGCATTTAAAACGTCAAACGAGGCTGCAGCTTTAAGTTTGTCTAAATTTAAATATTCACATAAACTGGTGGTCTGAAGCGAGAAGTGTGTGGATTTGTGAGTGTGTGTGTCTGCCTAAAGCCAACAGTGTTGAACATTAGCATGTGAAAGGGACTCTGCAACAATAACCCCCCCTCCCTATCAGACACACATCACCCCCTGCCACCACCACCACCATAGCAGCAGCAACACCCCCACCCCCTGACTGTGGATCGGGGAGAGGAGTTGGAGAAGGAGGGATAATAGGAGCAAGACAGAGAGGGAGAGCGGAGCTTGTGCCCATGCCAGGGAGCTACAACACAGCCTGGTGAAGCTGGCAAACCTCCTGTACATTAAGAACAACCTGGGAGAGGCAGACAATAGCACACACGCAGACAGACACACACACGCACTCTGATTGTTATGGAGGAATGCAAAGCATTTCCCCCACCTGAGTTTGGCTCACTTCAAACAATCACTCGTGCTATTCCAGTGTCTTTGCTTGCCTCGTCACCTGCCATACGCGCACATATACACAAACACACATGCACACACAGAGACACAAACTCCTCCCTCTCTGTTTGCCCCATCACACTCTTCTCTAGGCATTCCTGGGCAGTCCTCCAAACTGTGAGTATATTGGAAGGAGGGCTTTGTTAGGCAGAAAATCAGAGATACAGTACACAGACAGACACAGTCACACACACACGTGCACTTGTTCACACTCGCACATACACACACTCTAAGTCAGCAGTCCAACATGTCCGGAGTCCAGAAATGCGATGCAATAATTAGAGGGACTGAATACAGCGATTACGCACTCATTCTATCATCCGCTTGCTCTTTCTATCATCTCTCTTTCAGTGTTGCCGTCTCTCCCTCTGCCTCTTTCTGTCCAACTGCTTTCTGCTGTCGACGAGACACTGCAGGTGCGTTGGAAAGAAGCACAACCATGAAATCTCTCTGGATGGAGGGAACACACATGCAAACACGCTCGCACACAGAAACATTCCAACCCTCCCAGGCACTGAGCAGAATTGAGGAGATTCGGACGACAGAGAAAAAGGAGGCCAGCAGAGAGAGAGAAAACCAGGAGGCTCCGCTTTCATTCCACCTCTTCAGCCGTTCACATTTCACATTCTCTCTGTTGTCTCTCCTCCCTCGTTTCCGATCCTCCCAGACGGATCGCAGCTGTCAAACTTTTGACGTCTTCATCCACCTCGGTCGTGACCCCGCTCTGTGCGACTAAACTCTTTCTGCAAGTGTGTGTGTGTGTGTGTGTGGCTGTCAGCCAAAGTTTTTGACGTCTTCATAAGGCTCAGTCATGACCTCGGTCTTAACCAAGGGTTTAGAAAGAGGGGGAGTTCCCTCTCTCTTGTGTTTCTCCACTCGCCCCCTTTGCACCAAGTGACAAACCCCCAGCAGGGGAGGGGGAGCTCTGTATTGATGCCTTCTGCTGTCAGTGGCCTTCTTTCAACCCCTCTCTCACCCCATTCATGATCTAATCCCTTCTTCCTCTCCAGAGCTTCTCCGCTCATCCTCTCCATCCTCATTATTTTGCGTCAACACTGAAAATGAACTTCTCACATTTTACTCCTTTAAATCTACACTTGTTTCAGTTTAAATTAACCGCAACTGTCGCAGAAGCTTAAATGCATTACCAGTGCAAAAGTGCACATGCAGATAATATTAATGTGGGTAACAATCCATTGAACCAGGAGACATATAACTATGAAACATTTCCAGCAGACAAGCATAGATTTTTCATTTAAAATTAAATGTACTTGTTTGGTGTTTTACTATCAGACTAGATTTTTCTCCTGTGTCTTTATAAACACCTTAAAAACTCATGCAAAAAGAGAAAGTGGGAGTTATTTAGGAGGTAATCAAACTAATCCTTGCGTGTGTGAATTATTTTTCTCTTACTGCGTCACAGAACTCATACTTCCACACTGACAGTTGCCATTTAAGTGCACTCACACTGACATTTAGTGCACTACAAGAACCTAGATTGTCTAGTGATAACTCTCAAACCTGAGTGTGACCCATCAACGGTCGCTTGAGCTTGTATAGCAGGAGGGATGAATCACCAAAATCTTTTAAAGCATTAAGAGGAATGTTGTTAATGCTAATCCTTGCTAGCTAGCTAAGAGCACATTTTTAAGATGCTGACAGCTGATGTTGATGTTCAACGTGAGATAACGCTGCACAGGCCTAGAAACAGGTCACCAACCCCCGGTAATCTCTGGTTTTTGTGGCAAATTTTCTATTCCTTGACAAGTGGGTGAGTGGTTTCTACCAGGTGAAATTGGTTGCAAAAAGAGTGCTGCACCAAAAACCTCCTTGTGATCGCTTTGGTTGATAGCAGATTGCCACTCTTGGCTGTAATTAGCATGGAAGATGCTGACTTGTCTTCCAAATACACCCAATTCCCTCTCCAAGTTGTACTGAAAGTTGGAAAAAGTGCAATGCAAACTTGTGCAAAGTTGTGTCTTATCAGTGTAACAACAAATTACAGGGAGTGCAGAATTATTAGGCAAATGAGTATTTTGTCCACATCATCCTCTTCATGCATGTTGTCTTACTCCAAGCTGTATAGGCTCGAAAGCCTACTACCAATTAAGCATATTAGGTGATGTGCATCTCTGTAATGAGAAGGGGTGTGGTCTAATGACATCACCACCACTGAACAAGACACACAAGCTGAAACGCAATCAATTTCATAGTAAATATACATTTTTCCTTCCAACTGGTGGCTGATAGATAATCTTAGACAGGTCTCTAGGTCTGTGCATCACAGGTCTAACATTACTACATTAGATGACAACTCTAACTTACAAGCATGACAACTGTAAGTTGCACTGCTAAGAGAAGACTCCAAACTGAGACATACGATTGTCTTTCAAGTGCAAAATGAGCCCAGCTTCTAATGACGTATTGCCAGCCAAGGTTAGTTTGCCTGGTTTTGTCTTCACCTGAACGCGTTGTGCCGACTCAGAGATGGCACATGAGTCTACATGATCCAGAAATCTCTTAGTGTGTGTGACATGTTGAGAGACAGATCATCTTAATCTCTTCCAAAATCTATTTCTCTTCCCTCCATCCCGCTACGCCCTCCTGTTCTGTTTCTCTCTGCAAATTTTAAACTTAAAATAGGAGAAGAGTTAAGGTGTCCGTCTAATTCAGTCGGGTCAGAGGTTTTGGAGAGATACATTCTGTATTCATTCAGACTTTGATGAATTTCCACTGAGGCAGCTGCGCCCAGCCAACAACCTGACAGGCAGAGAGAGTAGGGAGATGAAGAAGAGAGCAGCAGATAGATAGATGGCACTTCACATCTGCTGGAGGTTCAACAGAGTCAAGGGTCTCTCCTAAATCTAGTTGAGGAGGAACATCTTTCAGGCTTCAGGGACCACCCCACAAACCTCCCCCTCCTTTCAGATGAAACAAATGAGCTAAGCCGGGTGACGGTTTCAGAGAACATCTGAGACACATACTATTCATATTCATACAGAATTTTGGCAACTGCATCTCTCATTGCAAAGAAAAAAGTCATGTTTTTTTCTCTCTTAATCACCAACTGGCCAACTGGCAATGCATCGCTCTTTTTTATGTCCATCTCTGTATATTTCTCTTTCTCAGTGTCCCCTCTTTTCTCTTTGAATTATGGGTCTGTTTGTTATACAATTAGCCTGCTGGGATGGGCTTCATAAATAAAACCGAGGGAGCACATCAGTGAATCGTTCACCCCCACCCCCACAGCTCTTCTTCTATTGGTCTCTGTCCATCTGTGTATGTGTGTTGTGTGTTTGAGTGAACATGAATGGAGAGAGTCGAGCCATGTTGTAAAAGTGTCTCCACTAAGTCTGTCCAACCCCGTTCACCCCACTTTGTCACATAAGCGCGGACATTTGCAGTCTTCACTATCACAACAGTCGTTTCCAAATATTACACGTCATCCGAGCCACATGTGAGTCGGTGAAAGGTGTGAACAGCTTGCATATTTGTTACAGTAAAGTTCAGACCAAATTTGTAAGCGACAGAAAGACATTTTTGTCCAGATGGCTGTGGTTATGCGAGCACACCTCATATGGAGACCTTAGCGCTCAGTACACAAAGCAGAACTTCAACTTGCAACAAAAAGATCGGTCTTAATTTAACCCACTCTAAATGATGGCTGGGCATGTGTCCATACAGATAAATGCTCCCAGTGCATGCCACCCTGTTGATCTGAGCAGGCCAATATGGACTGCACCACTAAAGGTCACTGATTTTAAAAGTTGTTGAATTTTTACTAAAAATCAAGTGAAAATTACACTTTTACACATTGCTTTTTGACTTTGCCGTGCAGTTGCTAAGTATCCAGCGGAAACACCAGAAAAAGAAAACCCATTAATTTGATTAAAGACGTTCATAAATGGATTTTATCACCTTCAGAATGACCCATCTTATCTCTTTTCTCTGTTCTCAGCTTGTAACCTGCAATCTGAATATTATTAGAGTTTGAATTAGGTCAATTTTCTTTTGTGTTCTTTTGTGTAATTTGCAATTTCAGTTGGATACCTTACAAAACACTAAAAAAGTGCCACTATCTACTGTTTCTGCAACAGAATAAAATTTGTTATGGTGTCCTCTCTAAACCACATTTGCCAAGCTAGCGAGTGCCCCTTTAAAAACGAAAAGAACCAAATATCAATATTATCAGAGTAGCTTGTTAAGCTGAGCACATTTGTGATTGTTGTTCACAGAGATGCTAAACTTCAAAGTGACAACACATTAATTCAGGAGTGCACAAAAGAGAAGTAGCTCTGCTGTAGCCAGCACCACTTACCTTTACATGCACCTCCCCTCTCCTCATATCCGGGGTTACAGAGACATCCACCAATAGGAACCAACCACTCTCCATCAGCACCGCAGTACATTTTAGGTTCCTCTCTTTCTTCCGATTGGTTGACACAGGACCCCCGGACCTCCACTAAGGAGGACGTGTCGGCCCCGGTAATGGTGTCGGGAAATGTTGCCAGGTTACGAACGGTTAGCGGGCAGGTTTTGTAGAAAACTCTGACAGAAACCAAAGCAATGCAGGCGCCCACATCCTGGAAGGCTAGATAGAAGCCCTTCCGGGTCGTGACTTTTACATCTCGCACCTCTGTGTTCAGTTTCATGATGCGGTCTCCAACATCCACCTGAATTGAGAGGAAACAGCATTGCATTAATAAACAGTGCAGTAAACCGTGTCACCCCTTATTAATTCAATTTGCTTGTTCAACTTAAAGTGGGCGTTTCAATTGAACCGCCGCTGATCTCCACATCTTCAGCACTTGGCTCCGATTCAGAATAACTTTTATTGATTGCTAAGGCAAAACAAGCTTTACGGCCTGCAAGATTAGAATGTAAGTTACTTTAGCAAAGACTGAGCAAAAGCACCTTGCCAACATTCCCGGGACAGCAAAACAGACATCTAAGATAAAAGTGCTTGTAAAACAAATAAAAACATTACAGCTAAGTGCTTTTGGGGGGGTTTATTTTCCACATAGGAGCAAATTACACTGAGTGGCGGAGGGAACTCAAAGCCTGACTCAGTTGTTCGGTGTTACCTGGGTGAAGCTTTCGTCTGCTGCCACCGTATCCACCTTAATGAAGCTGCTCTCTTTGATGTAGCTCTCTCTGTCTTCGTTTGACTCATGGTAGTACAGATTGAATGTCTCCTACAAGACAAAAGGGGAATTAAAAAAAAAGGGACAGACTGAGGCACCTATTTATCGTCAGCACCAGCACTCATCTTTTCTCTTAATATGATAATGAGTCAAAGTGGGGTTTGTGCTTGAATAAACAGCAGCTGTAATATAAAATAAAGGTCCATTAGCGGCAGTCTGTCCATTAAGTAATTATCATGAGAGTTAACATATTAAAAAAGGTCAGACCCTTTATCAGAATTCTTTGCTGTTTTGTTAAAACTTTTTACCGCAGTCAGGCCATACATTCACCAGCACGCTACACATCCTGAGCACGCTTTCACGTACCTTACAGGTGCCGGTGACCCCTGGGAGGCTGTTACAGTCTCTCAGGGTGAACTTGACTTCGACGTAGACCCGCTGAGCTCCAGACCGAGGGATCCAGTCTGTCCTGAGCCAGTTGTTTTGATTGGGCTCCAGGACATTGCACACCTGGTACGTCCTGATGGGGATGTTTTTCTCATCCATAATGCTCACCTCTTCCCACTTCAAACAAGCACATTTGTATAACTGCGTTAGTTAGAGCAATGATTGTGCATGTAAGACATATGTTGCTGCCTACAGGCGTTAGACTACATTCGAAAAATGCATTTAGTTCAGGCCAACATCACGAAGACCAACTTTGAAGTGACTGGAATTGAACTGAAGCAGATGTTCCATCAAAGTTGCCTTGATGAATGACTTGATATTAATGAAATGTAACTGTCATGTGGAGAACAGCTTTCCCAAACTTCTCTTAATTCAAGATAGTCTGATTTTTTTTAAATTAAAAAAGTCATTTGCCAAGCAGCAGTCATTTAAAAAGGCTGCTGGCACTCAAATTTCAGATGACACGCCAGTTTAATTTCCCACAATGCACCAACAGAGAAGGGTTTTCAAAACCCTTCCATGCTGGCAGCTGCAGACTGTTATATAATTTTGACAAAAGCATCTAAATAGCCGCTGTGATGGCAGCAATGTTAAAGTGTCTGAAAGTTGATTTTCATACTGTGCTGGCGTGAACTGAAAATGACTGCATACGCCGCATAAAGTTGAACTCTTCAGCGTAGGCACAAGCTTTAAACACACACATAAGCAGCCGTGGCTGTCAAAAAAGTGCACACTGTGAAAAACTTAGGTTGCCTGTCCACTGAGGGGTACTTCTAGTCATCATATATACAAAATAAATTTCAGATGCCGGTGTCCACCCTCTGATTCACCGCTGCTGCGTGAAGCCTCACGGGCTAATGCTCATTCTTGCATCAATATTCTGCAGTGGACGGTGGTTCAGATTTGTTGCGACTCCAAGGTTTTTGCAGGCACATTTCCATACGAGTGAAGCAGGCTCAACCTTCACCGCACCATCCATCTCAATAGAGCCGATTATTTGCCTTGTACTGTGACCCTTCAAATGACCGCTGAGCCTCCCAAGTCCAAATTGGCTTTTTATTGCCACTGAATAATAATCTGCTCTCTCCCTGCTAGTGAGAGCTGTATACACACTAAATGCACCGTGTCCAAAGAGAGAAAAAGAGAGCGAGAGGAATGACAGAAGAATGTGTGTGTGTGTGTGTGCTTGAAGGACATGCTTGTGTGTCAGTGTGTGTCTTTAGACTGATCGATATGCCATCAAAGTCGCTTTCGTTGTCTAATGTGGGGTTATTGCCTATATGCTATCAGCTAATAATAATATTATGTATATGTTGGGTGATTTGTAAGCGGTGCAGTAAATATGTTAGTCTTTACAGTTTTATGTACATTTTAAGCCCATTCTTTATTGATTTAATACTCAAAATGTATCAGCACTGCTATTGGCCTGGAATATCTAATCGAGACTGATCTTTTGTAAGCCACGCATTTCTTTATGTACAGTGTGTTAAAATGTGTGTGAGTGTGAGGGTGTGCACATGCCCACATAGTGTCAGCGTTTGTGTGCTGTTGTAGTGTCTTTGCGGGTTGAGGAAGTTAGCTGTATAAAAGCTGACATGGGGTATGATGTCTCTGTGTCTAGTCTCCTTCAGAGTTTTTGTCAGCCTACGCAGCTGTCAAGGGAGAAGGAAAAAAACATACAGAAATGGAGTTTTGTATGTATGTGTGTAGCTAAGGGGTGAGGAAGGTGGGGGGAGTGCCTGTAATCAAAAGCTCAGTGCGTGCAGACCAGGACCCTGTCAATCAAGCAGCATGTGAGAGTATAAGGGCAATGGCAAGTGGCAAGTTCACCACTAACTCTTAAACCAACAAAAGAGGTAAGAGAGACACTGAACGACAAAGAAAGAGAGAGAGAGAGAGAGAGAAAGAGAGGAAGAACTATGGATGGCAGATCACGACAATGACAAAAAAACACAAAGAGAAGATCAAATCTGAAACAGATATCACCAGGATTCATTCTGGCAACTGTACGGTAGTAAAAATTCCTAAAAAATGACACCCACCACCAAGCTGGTTTATGCCTTTACTTGTGCCAAACGCAATGGCAGCAGTCTCATATTAGCACTTAGGCTTGGTGAACAACAGCACATTTCAAAATCTGTGGGATGATTATTTACAGTTTCCAGACCGCGCGTGTGCATGTGCGCGTGTGAGGAACGAGAGAGGGTGTGTGAGTGTGTTTTCCAAAGAGAGAACAGGTTGTAAACAGTGTATTCATAAAGAAAAAAAAAGAAAAAAGAACAGGCAGATCCCACTCACCCCTCCCTCTGCAGGACTGGCTGCCCATTTCAGCTCTCCTGGCACTGTCCTGGTATCCAGCAGGGTCACTAAAATTGCATACACACACACATGCAGGTGTACTCAGGACAACCAGTCTGGAATATTTTTTTTTAAATTGCTCTTAAGCAGAGAAAATTAATTTGACAGACTTCTCACAAGAAGTAAGTGATGGTTAAGCTGTGAACAGTTATGGAAGTAAAAGCAGGCGTCCATTGGCACTGTTAGGTTTAAAAATTTTATCTTATTTCCACTGCACAGAGTCATATATGTACATTTAATATCACATACATTTATATTTTTCACAGAATTTTAAACTGTTGATTTAAGACCTCGGAGCTTTATTCATATACAAAACCCCAAACCCCAAACTATGAATTCAACGGTTTAACTGTTTATAACAAAAACACAGAGGTGCTCAGTGTTCTCCACCATGACCAAACCCACAAACATAAAGAAACGAACAAAAAAGAAGAAAGGGGAAACATATTTAAAGGAAGAAAAAGCTCACAGCTGGACTGCACAAATATTACAAGGATATCTAAGAATTCAACTTTTTTTCCTCTTCTAGATGTTTGCAAATTTTTCCCTGTTCTTTGCTATCCTAGGACGCGCCTTGAGCGCACGCAGGATCTCTCCCAGCTCGCAACAGCGGAAAAAAAGACCCGACTGTGCCACACAAGCAACACGGATTCGAGTCCCTCCTTCCTTACCTTCATTTGGCGGATAAATCCTTGTTCTCGAACTTGAAACTAATGTTAATATCCAGATAGTAGAAGAAAACGTTCGCCACAGATTTGCAGCCATGTGTGCAGCGTGGAAGCGTGTGCGTTCCCCGTCGGCTCCGCGCACTCGCTCTAGCAGCTCCATCCCGGTGGGAAAAAAGTGTTTGAATGAAACCAAGTGTGAACGCGAGTTGGATGCAGCAGTGGGTACTGGGGCGGTCTCCTACACTTCCTATGCTTCCAGTAATGATAAATGACACGAGGCAAATGACTGTTCTAGACTATACGAGCGTCGGTGTGTTATCCTTCAGCATCTTTGTTAACGTTTCTAAGAAGGCAAATGCAGATCTGCAGCTTCTGCGTTTAAAAACGGGTGACATTAGTTGAAAAGAATAACTTCGCTCTGGCTGTAAATTTAAACTGCATAAAATTGTTTAAAAATAATAATAATAATTGAGACGTTTTTCACTGATTCGACCACAAAACTTAGTCAGCCCACTTTAAAATACCTAATCTGGGAAACATAATGATGGAGTAAATGAATGCTGTAGTCAGTAGAAGCTATCTGGCGCACGTCAGAAGTGGCATTTAGCAGTGATAACCCAAAGGAGGGCCAGCTGGGGTACAGGAGGCCATAAACGTCACAATGCTGCACTTAAAAAATAATCACATAGTCACGTGCATTTCAAAACATGAATATGTCACATTCTCCTGATAAAGGCCTGAAGTGCCTGATTGGAGTTGAGGTTGTCCTTTGTCCTGAGAAGCGAAATACCCATGAATGTGACTACAGCGCCACCTGTTGTTGATGGTTGCCGGGTGAAGGAGGAGAAACCCAAAGAATGGTCAGGATCATTTCACAGTGGGCTGTTGGTTATTTTAAGGCTGAGAACAGGAGGGTTGATGGAGCTTCAGTCATTTCTCTGCCGTCTGTCAGCTACAGTTTTTAGTATTTTTTCAAATCCCACATGGATGTAAAGAAATGAGCATGTTCTTAATTAAAGAAGAAAAACACTCGTAAACAAAAAGGCTCAAGAGCCCGGCCTTGTGTGTAAGCGTGATGGAGCGCACAAAGAGCCAGGCTCATGACCTGTCCTCCTACACGCTCCTTCTCTCAGAGACCCTGGAAAACGAATCACTGCTGAGGGGCCGCGCAGCTTGAAGAAGTAAATTCTTCAATTTATATCGACCCAGTCTGGTTTTCTCTCCTCTGTCGTCCATTTTAACAACAAAAGGTGAAGCAAAGACTTGCTCCATCATGTTCAGTCCTTGTTTAACACGTACAAAGGTAAGCTGTGATGACCCCTGTTGAAGACCAGCCACAAAAAGCACTAAATGGCAGGTGTTTGTTAGGACTTTTTTGGGGACTCTCTGTATGTGAGACTTCATGTGTGAGTGTGTGCGTGCCTGCGTTTGCAAGTATGTGTTTGTGCGAGCCGGTCTCCATCTTGCTTTTGTGTCTGCACAGTTGCTACGCCGAAACCATCTCAAAGCCCTGTGTGGCATCATAATGGACCCAGGAAGAGCATCTGGCACTTTGAGGCGGCAAAAACGATCTCCCCGCATCGACCTGCCACTCTTCCCCCACCCGCCATAATAACGTTTTCACGTTTCATTCTTCGCCAGGCCCACGATAGAATGCGCAATCACAAAGGCCCAATTAGCCGAGAGGGGACCACGATTTCGCTCGGGGACCAGCGAGCCAATCGCATCGGGCGTCGTATGGCGAAGGCCAATGGGGCAGCGGCACAGGTGGGTGTGACATGGCAGCGAGGCGGAGGGGACACGGTGACATGGATGGAGAATGCTCCGTTGTTTCTGGTCATTTGTGTCACCAAAGTTTTGATTGATGACGGTCGAAATGTTTTTCCCACTCTCCCCTGAGAATCACAGCTTTCTCGAGGGGGGTTTGCACAAAGATCCCCCGGCATCGAACCCCTACTTTACGTTTGGCCCTTAGCCCTACGCCACACACAAACACACATCCTTACACGCTTTTTTGTTCCTTGCGAGGCCCCAGATGGCTCCTGCCCACACATGTGTATTGTTGACCACTAGATACAGGCGCTTGTTAGCGTATGAACGCATGAGAACCAGCATTTAAAGACATCCAGAATCGCCAAGTGTCAAACAGCGATGAGGAGAACAGAGAGAAGAGGAAGAAATTTAAGCAAAGTACATACAAAGTAGCCAAATGTAAATTTGTGCATGTGCGTGAGAGTGTTAAGAGAAAAGCCCGAGGGACGGTAGGTGTGTGGGCGGCTGAGAGAGATGAACAAAAGAAGCAGGGAAGAGAGATGAGGAGCAGCGCATTGCCAGTGAGGATTTGATTGGGTGGGTGGGTGGTGGTGGTGTATGTGTGCGTGTGGAGGGTGGGGGGTGGCTGGGTGTTGAAAAGGGATCTTCCCTCAAAGCCTCTCTAAGATATTCCTGGAGCGAGCTAAGGTTTCATTTGGCTTGCAGTCCTACACAGAGTGCTTACATCGCACTGGGAGCTAAAACCATTTAATATTCACAAAACCAGGCTGATATTCCCGGGGCTACATGACAGTTAATAATCAGATTTTCTAAATCTGTATGGTGCGAGCGTGTGTGGTTGAACTCCTTGGGTCGACAGAGCGTCATTAGCATGTCAGAGGCGTTTCGCTGGTACCCGGTTTTCTCCATGACAGCTGCTAGTCTGGCGAATTACTCAATTCGTGTGTGGATGTGCGTCCGTGTCCACGCACACGTGCGCTCAGTATCAACAAAGGAAGAAGCGAACAGAAGGTTTCATCAAAAACACCAAAACACCAAAAGTGTGTGTGTGTGTATGTGTGCTGTGCATCATGTGCTCACTTTGATGACTGAAGAAATCTCCATCAGCATCTTTCTATGGAGTGTATATGTGTTTGTGCGCGTGCATGCCGCGTGTGTTTGTGTGGTGTGTTTGCATGTGATTGCATAAACATGGTGTCAGAGTGATGAGATGTTCCCTCCATCCATCTGTTCTGCTGGCATTTACATCTTAAGAGGGCTACAATAGAGGAGAGACAGATAGGGGAAATGCAAGAAAGCGAGATAAGTAGTGCAGTGACGAGATTCTGCAATATTGTTGGTTTTTGTTGTACACTCTTTAGAGTAAATACACACTCCTGGGTCACCTGTAACAGCTCTCTGGTTCCATTCTGAAACCATCTTTTAACACGGTTGAGGGTTTCTAAGTATTTGCGAGAAGCCGTGTATGAGTGAAGCTATGGTGTATCTTCCTGTGGATGTGGTTGTTTTGTTTTTTGTTTTTTAGTGTGCATGTGTGTTTTTGTATGAGTGTATGCATGTACAAGAGACAGAGAAAGAACTCATTGTTCCCATCCTCCTTATCTATCGTCCCAGCCGAGAGCCCGTGCTGTTTCCCCCCTCAGCGATATGACCCGGCTCTGATACCGCACGCCCTCGTCTCCACAGATAACAGACCACCCTAAAAATACTCATCTTTCTACCAACTTACTCGCTTCCCCTCTGTTCGCTTCACCTCTTCTGGCTCACTCTATCCTCCGGAGTCTCCCCGGCCAGGAGTTAGCTTCTGCCAGACTAAAATACCTCTGGGCGCTTCCTAGAGTCACAGAGGTCTTCTAATTCTATATTTTCCCCCCTTTTCATCTTCTACTACTCATTCTATTGGAGGCCGTGGATGTTGCAGTGTTGGTTTGAACAACAAAAGTGTAACTCAGACTGTTACATCACAAGTTTTCTTATAATTTTCCACAATAATTCCTCATCTCCCCCCGCAGCTACTTCAGTCACCCACAGTCTGGACACACGGGGCAGATGGCATGTAGGAGGAAAACGATGAGGACAGAATCTGCCGGGCTCACTTAATTACACATCAAATAATTTACCATAACGCAATAAAATATTGAAGAGTGCATTGTTTTTTTCGTGCCTCACGGGTTCGACAGTCTGGAACGATACTAATTATGATGATTTTTTGAAGATCATGCCACAGCCAAGAGCTTTGGGAGATTTTTTCTTAATCTCTCTGCCGATTCTCTCTCTGGCTAAACTCATCTCTGCTGTGAAGTGCTTTTAAGGATCCTGACAATGCCCCCTCTCCGTTGATTCGAGGAAGTTCTTTTTTGCTCATTTAAAATGCTTTTATTCCAAAGTACTTTGGTACGTTTGACATTTGGGGTTAGAAAAGCTGCCGTTTTGTTCTTTGTGTGTGTGTGCGTGTGTGCTCATGTGTGTGCTCACGCACGTGTGTGCATGCATCCTCGCCCTTCTTTCGGCCTAAACCCACGCAGGTGACCAGAGGGGGCCTTGTGTGGGTGGACAACTCAATGGTGACCCCCCCCACTCCCCGTCCCCACCACCACCCCCTTACCCTCTCGTCTCTCCTCCCTTTCTCTCTTTTCTTGTCCTCCGTCCAACAGCATAAGTTCAAAACGAAGGAGAGGGGCCTATGAGGAGAAAAAGTCTACTTCACACCCACTCTAAAGCAAACAATCACCAAAGATACATCTATAAAAAGAAGATGATGCAAGAATATATATATATATATATATATATATATATATAGATAGATAGATAGATAGATAGATAGATAGATAGATAGATAGATAGATAGATAGATAGATAAATGTGTGTGCGTGTGTGTGAATGTGTGCCCTTTGACTGTGAAGCAGTAGTTTATGTATATACAAGTGATAAAGCATGACTAATAACAAAAACTAGCTGAGCAAAAAGTTAGTCAAACTGAAAATAATCACAAACGATCTTTATCTGCATCTCATTAAATTGTTTCTGGTTTCTTTGGATCCCAATTAGCTGCTACAGAGGCAGCAACCATTTTTCCTAAGGTTCACATAACTAACCACTACTTCACAGAGTAAAATAATAACAGCACTTTAGCAAACAAACCAATAATATAAGAACCAAACAGAAAAATGAAAAGGGCAATACAGGAAACAACAATATAAGGAAGGAGTTACTTTATTGAAAAAGATGGTATTTACAGTGATCCGCCCACAAGGAAATTGCTAAATCCTCTCTGTGACACAGTGTTGTTTGAATTATGTGCTAGTGTCACTTTTTCTGTTCACTGTAGCTGCAGAAACAATGCTTCAAGTCACATAAAGCAAGCATTTTCAGTGAGAAACACTCTGTACTACCTGTGCAATGGCATACAGTTGTATGCACTGCCTATCAAGTATTTATTGGAGTATTTAGAAGGTGGAGGCAGATAGTAAGAGCTGTTAAAAAGCAACAACCAGTTAGAGGTGGACTAATAGTTCGCATGGCGCCAAAACACAGATCTACTTCAATACAATGAAATACAGTAGTTAATATTTTCGAGCAAGAAAACTATTTCAAGGTGTAACATTCATCTGGATCTTTTTAGGCTTAAATAATAATCATCATCCTGGCATTTCTGCATTAACTGGTTACTTTTCTCGATAATGTGTAAAAATAAAATAAAATATAAATTTATAGATGAAAGACTATTAGAGTGATTTCAGGCAAACAGCTGACTGGGTCCTTAAAAACGATGAGTAAATTTTCTGTAATAAAGACGCAGTGCGGCTGTAACCTCACAGGAAGGTGTTTGTTTTTCTTTAAGTGAAGGAGACAGGACGGCAAGAGGCTGTGTTTTATGTCGGATTAGCAGGGATTAGGCTGTTAAACCAGACGTTGCTGAGTTAATCATGCCACCTTTCCCTTTATCAGTGCGTGCTGCAGATTTCACACGCAAACGCCTACATGTGTAGAAACAGAGAGGTTAAAATAGAAGGTGGGATGTTAATGAGTTACCTTAATTCTTGTGTTGATTTGAACCTGACTCATTTTGATTTTGATATGTAGGTGACTCCCACACGCTTTCTTTTGGTACCGTGAGAGTTTCTTCATTTCTTTTACTCAATGACACAAATAAAAATTTGCTGAGAAAAGTTGCTTGCCCCACAACATGTTTTATATAAAAAGAGAAAAGAAAAAATAAAACAAACAATTAGAATTTTACAAATACAAGGCAATTCTTGTTGGTGGTATGAAAAACAATTGTACTGCCGTGGCTAGAAAAAAAGTGGCTAGATTTGCTTTATTTCTATTTATTAAATCTTGCTGGGCATCCATCAACGGGCCATGACCACAGTGCCCCCTATGGATAAAGGGATAAAAGAAGGAAGCAAAAACTGCTGGAGGACACCAACAAGCGTGGTCCGTGCATGTGTGATGCTTTAAATTAGATGTGTGGGTCAGCCTGCCAAGTAGGAGGACAGCAAAGGTTTCAAGAAGGGCAGGAGCTGTGCAAGTCATAATGACACAAAGCTCACAAGAGTCAGAATTAATTTAGGATCACAACTTCAGGCTTCAGATGACTTCTCATCTGTCTCATCAGACTCCTTATAAAAGCTATCAGCATGCATAAACAACAATGAAAATAAATACATTTTAGGCATTTTGTTCTCGAATTACTGAATTACTTTATGCTCTAAGACACATAAGTTTCAGGGGAAAGAAAATGGTTACCATGAAAATGACTCGTTTTCATAATTACTCCGTGATGATGGACATGAAAAACCAGCCTCTGGCAAGAGCACATGAGTTAATCAAACAGCTGACAGTTGACTCAGTGAGACTCTGAAGACTTACTCAAGTAGCGGTCCTCTCTATAGATGCTGTGTCAACAAGCATTTATGCTTCTGAAGTGTCCTTGAGCAAGGCCACAGATTCCTATCAACTGCACTGGATATAAATGCGTGGCTGGCCTTCACACTTCTGATTTCCCACTGATAAAGGCCAATCACGTGGAGTATGTGGTGCAAATAAACTCATGTTGATTGCAAAACATTCATATTTGTCCCTAAATAAAATACTGTAGATATCAGTATTTTACTGTAATGGAGCTGTTTATTTTTACACGTACATGTAAACAACCTGTTTATGCTGTTTTTGAAACATATTGTATACTTATTGTATGTGCTACAACTTGAAGCTGTTGCACCTATCTAGGTCAGCTGAGCGAGATCTGAAATTGTCAGCTTTCTGCAGACTAAATAGGTCATGTTAACCAGAACCAGGGGAAGGGGGCGGGGAAGTTTGACAACCTTCACATACACTTTGAGTTTTCACCACAAAACAATCCCAAGATTGCTGATAACATCAAAAACCCAAGATAGACAACCGCTTCAAGCTACAATGTGAAACTACTGTACGACAAAGGCTATGGCAGTCATGTTTTGGTAGGACTACAACACGCTATGGGAATATCGCATGTGAGTGTCACGTGCATTCGCATGTAGCCATGTGGCCATATGCACTCACACATGAAGATGCAGCCATGAAATCAAGAGAAATCAAAGTAAAGCTAAGCTATATAACGATTCAAATCTGCTGTGCCATATATGGAGAACTTCACTGCACAACTGTTCAGAAAGAAAGTATAACATGCATATGCAGAAAGTATAAATCCATATTAGAGCCAAAGGAGATATATGAACTAACTGCATCAGAGCACCAGGCCCATATCATCCCACATAAACAAATCCTAGCATTGCGTAATAGCATGGTACATGCCTAAATTGGTAATGAAGATGCAAAGTTGCAGCATGATGCAACAGTGGGCTTCCTGTCCTCAATTTAGGAGCCACAAGATGCAAAAACATCAGTAGTGGAAAAAGTGTATATATATGTGCAGAGACCATGTATTCAGTGAGTCCCCGGCCACCCTTTTTGCACTGTCAACATGGCTCCGAGAGGTACTATCACCCTGACGGCCCTTCTCCTCTGCTTCATACTGGGGATACTTTGTCCAGCTCCAGCTGAATGTAAGTTTATTTTGTTGCATTTAATTTTTGGTCAGTTAATAATGACAATATCACATAACGACTCAAAGATGACATGTTAATGATCTGGTGCCTTTGCATCTGTGTCTGTGTGTGCATTAGGTGCCCGTGCATCCTGCTGTACCAGCTACAGTAAGACGCCCGTGTCCTTCAATCGCATCAAGGGATACAGAGAACAACGTAACTGGGAAAACTGTCGCATCGAGGCGATCATGTAAGACTCTTCTAAACCATTCAACTTTGCCTGCAACCTCTAAATTACTCATTATAATACTTGACTAGAACAATCATAGCAAACATTGCCAAACATTTGCAAGTGGATTGGTGGGGACTAATGGGGTGGATTGGATCTATTCCAAAATATTCCAAATACATTGGTAGTTTTTTGTGGCGAGACGTATTAAAGTTATTTCTGCAGATTTTTGTGGAATAAAAATAAGACTTTTATTTTTAACATTTTAATGTTGTTAAATCATAAATCAAAATTTAATTAAAGTTGAGGTTGTTCTGAATCAGTCTAATCCAACAAAACTTAACCACTTTTGATTCATATTATATTTATATTATAAAACCTAAAATCCTTAAATTGAGTTATTAAATTATTGAAGCAGAGACTCTGGCATATGTTATTATTTATCATATACCAACACATATACATGCAGCATAAATGAATACACTTACTAGTACTATGATACTCTGTGTTACTCTAATGATGTGTCTCGCTGTTATAGTTTCTACACGGTTGCAAACAGGCAGATGTGTGCCAATCCGAAAGCTGAATGGGTGAAAAAACTCCTCGAACAACTCAGGTATGACATGCTTACTCACTTTAAAATGTCAATTAGGGGCTGTTTAGATGCTCACCTGAAGATCTGTAAAAGCATAAAAAGGTTTGTTTTTGGCATTTCACATGTAAGAACTACTTATTTTTTTAGCGCAAAACTGAAGAACATGTCCAAGGGTGGCTCAGTGAAGAAAACTGGAAACGCTTCAGGTCGTGATGGAAGTGGATCTGACCTCACTGCAACAGAGGCTTTCACTGCTTATTAGCAAAAACCAGGTGTCACCTTAGACAGCTCGATGTAAAGAAATCGCCATGCAGAATTAGCCAGTGTGCCTATACATTTGTTATAAAGATACTCAAGCATTTATAATCAAGTTAATGCTGAGGGCACTGTCCCTTGAAAAACTGAAAAAATGTGTAATGCCTTTGCTTTACTTTTCGCTCTTAACTTCTTCAGCCTCAAGTCTAAATTCAGTACTCCTGTATTAAGACTGTATTAAGAACAGATTTGAGACAAATGTTGTTGATTATTTGTTCATTCTCTCAATAAATTTTTACAATAACATCTGTTTTGTTTCATTCACTGCAACAAATCTGCTGCATAAACAAATGAATGAGGTAAAATATACATATATTGCATTTCAGACAAGTAAATGAATTTATTTCAGGGTAATGTAACGCTGTTGTCTACATTTCTTTAGTCAAATTGCAGCTAAAATCCGCCATGTCACTTTCACTGAATGGATTTTAAAGTTATTTGAGTGACTTTAGAACTTGTTAACCAGTTTCACAAAATATTTCAGGTAACCCAACCATTCATTTAGAGAATATTTTCCAATCAATTAATGAGTTAAGTTAGGAACACTTTAAGCACTTGTACTTAAGCCTTGGATGGTGAAAACTTGATGAGCAATACTGATCTCTGAGCTCATGTAAATGTATGACATGGCTGTTAGGGAGGCAGTTTCCTGTGCTATTTCAGATTAACACCCCAAGAGGTTGGTGTACCAGTCATGCAAGGTGACACACTCCTTTGACTGAATATGCACTGCAGTCACTTAAAGCACCCACTAGAGGGCAGAATGAATCTGAGAATAACACCATTGTCTGCTGCGTCATGAGATTTTGATAGTCTGGCTACAAGGACATGAACATTTTTTGAAATGCTCTATTTACAAAAAATCAAGGCTCTTCTCTTTTTCAAGGTCTATGCCTCACAAACAGAGAGAAGTCAGAGGAGTTTATATCCACAATTTCATTAAACCAGTTGTTATTAGTCATGTCTTAAAGCTACTTTGCTATGAGCTAAAAAAGGCAATTAGAATAAGAGCGATTTAAAGGAATAATTTGACTTGTTTAATGTCTCTTCAAATATCCACCTCACATAAATACTAATTCAGGGTTGCATATACACCATGAAGCTAAAAAGAAGAAGAAGAAAGCTTGCATGCTTCAGGCGCACAACAGCACTCACCTGTTTTTAGTAGATTGACAAAAATGAGACATGGGAAGACACACAGCAACATGAAAAGGAGGAAGCATCATGCTTTGTGGTTTCTTTTGCCAGAAGCTCACTAGAAGTTCGCAGTAGGAGAATGACTGTAAAGACTGAAGTTAATCCACTACAGAACAACACTTTGAGAGATCTGACAGAGCCCAGGCTTAAATGCTTTGGAATAACCTCAAGAAAGTCACTGACATCCTAAGAAGATGGCTGATAAGTGGTTCAGGAGGGAAGAATGATGTCAAATTGCTTACTTCTTCCATCAGCAGTGTAACAGTTAGTATTGCATTCAAATGTTGGGTTTGGTGTGTTCTCAAAGCATCACTTCTCTGTTTTATGGATGTGTTCAGTGAAGTCAAGTAAGGGAGTTGTAACCGAGCAAAGAAAATCAGATAACAACAAGACTGTGGATACATGATGGGATCAGTCATTTCATTTATGAAAAACACCATAAAAGTCTCAGCTGTATTACTCTTGTCATGGAGATATACGGTGTGTTTGAAAAGAGCAAGCACATACCATAAGCGGAAATTTAAATTAAAAAGGCAAAACAGAAAAAATTAACATCACTGGTTATAAATATACAATAGAGATGAAATTAGAAAGCATTTAAAAGTATTTCAAATTAAAACAAATGTCTGTAGTCCTTTCTATTCGTAATAAAGAAGGATGTTCTCTATGAGCTGGAGTTGAGAGCAGTCTTACTCCTCTGCGTGCGTGCCTGTAAAACACACATACAGTGGATAATGGTTAAAACAAGCTTGTGGTATACTTAGGCAACATTATATCCAAAGAAACCAATAACTTCTCGAAACAGGAAACAGGCTGCGATAAGGAGGCATACTCACTCTAGCTCCTTGATCTTTTCATATACCCAGTCTTGTTTCCAGTGGCTGCAGACTTCCCCTTCTGTTGTCTCAAATCCGGGTGGAGAAAAGAAAAAAACTCAAACTTGAGCCCATATTTTTCACCTGGCTTACTTTCATAAACTTGCTTTTCCAACTGCATCAAAATTATAAATGTAAAATGTTTTGATCATGTCTTTCTTTGAAATAAATAAGGAAATAAATCTTACATAACACAGGGTGGGTTCTTCCTCTGTGATGGGATTGAGACTGACCTCTTTGCTGCAGTCACTTGTCTTGATCTCTGTTTTTAGGAAACAATAAAGCTGTTCAATATTATGAAAAGTCCTTGCATTTTCTGACAGGTAATGACAGCCATAGCAGAGAACTGTAGTTACAACTGTAATGTAAATTGTAACAATAATAGTCTGATGAGAAACTTACCAGAGACCGCTTCTGATGCACAGCTGTATGGCTTCTGTATAAGCTGATCAGAGGATCCTGTAGGTGGAGAAAACTGATCTTCTTGAAGCAGACTTGTAGCTTTTATCTCATGAATGGAGAAAGCAGGCCATACTGACTGGGTGAATTCCGTATTAGTTTTTTCTATAGTGTCTGTTTACATCAGCGTGATGGACAGGATGACTTGGATGACACTGCATTTCCGTTTGATGTGATTTCATTATGACTTTGACAGAGGACTTCAGCACTCGTGTTTGTGACTATTACTCTTATTTTGTTTTTACATGCAGGACTCAGTTTGCTGTGGGGGATAGGGGATTTACATGGGAAAAACAAAAACATACCCCCCACCTACGCTTTTAACACAAACCACACTCTGATTACGCACATAAAGTAAATAACGAAGTGACAAACTGACTGCAAAGACATCATCCTGCCCTGTAGGAGGGGAACTGTGTTGCTTGTACTGACTTGGTAAATGGGCTGGTACTTATAAAGCAGTGCATCCCCACTGCAAACAGGAAGGTGCTAAGAGCTGATCCCTGATGTAATCCCAACCCCGCTTTGAAACCATCCGTTATTCCTACTGTACACCTCACCACTGTTTCGCTGTCCCTATCATCATTTTTTTTTTTACTCCTTTTACTCACATCTTAAACATATGTGAACATCTTGAGGTGTATATGTATGTGTGTGTGTTTTATTTGTATCTGTTCCATTTCGAGGTAGTGTGTAGAATTTTATTATATATATATATATATATATATATATATATATATATATATATATAAAAACACCCAGCACGCCCCTGCGGGCGGTTTATCCTTCAAGCTCGGGTCCTCTACCAGAGGCCTGGGAGCTTGAGGGTTCTGCGCAGTATCTTAGCTGTTCCCAGGACTGCGCTCTTCTGGACAGAGATCTCCGATGTTATTCCCGGGATCTGCTGGAGCCACTCGCCTAGCTTGGGAGTCACCGCACCTAGTGCTCCGATTACCACGGGGACCACCGTTACCTTCACCCTCCACATCCTCTCGAGCTCTTCTCTGAGCCCTTGGTATTTCTCCGGCTTCTCGTGTTCCTTCTTCCTGATATTGCTGTCATTTGGAACCGCTACATCGATCACTACGGCCGTCTGCTTCTGTTTGTCTACCACCACTATGTCCGGTTGGTTAGCCATCACCATTTTGTCCATCTGTATCTGGAAGTCCCACAGGATCTTAGCTCGGTCATTCTCCACCACCCTTGGGGGCATCTCCCATTTTGACCTCGGGACTTCCATGTTATACTCGGCACAGATGTTCCTGTACACTATGCCGGCCACTTGGTTATGGCGTTCCATGTATGCCTTGCCTGCTAGCATCTTGCACCCTGCTGTTATGTGCTGTTATATTCATGTAGCCCCTTCCGCCGGGGTTACTTGCGTAGTAGCATTCCAACAACGCCGTTTTCGTCTCTTGCCCACCGATGCCTTCTTGTTCCAGTAGCCCACTTTTCGTCAGGGTGCCCTGGTTCCTCAACACCTGATGCGGACCTTGTTGATCCGGGCGACATCCGAGCCGGCATGCCTTCATATTTATCTGTCTCGCTCATGTCTGCGGTAGGCTTGCTTAGCATAGGGGGTCTGGCATATGTTATTATTTATCATATACCAACACATATACATGCAGCATAAATGAATACACTTACTAGTACTATGATACTCTGTGTTACTCTAATGATGTGTCTTGCTGTTATAGTTTCTACACGGTTGCAAACAGGCAGATGTGTGCCAATCCGAAAGCTGAATGGGTGAAAAAACTCCTCGAACAACTCAGGTATGACATGCTTACTCACTTTAAAATGTCAATTAGGGGCTGTTTAGATGCTCACCTGAAGATCTGTAAAAGCATAAAAAGGTTTGTTTTTGGCATTTCACATGTAAGAACTACTTATTTTTTTAGCGCAAAACTGAAGAACATGTCCAAGGGTGGCTCAGTGAAGAAAACTGGAAACGCTTCAGGTCGTGATGGAAGTGGATCTGACCTCACTGCAACAGAGGCTTTCACTGCTTATTAGCAAAAACCAGGTGTCACCTTAGACAGCTCGATGTAAAGAAATCGCCATGCAGAATTAGCCAGTGTGCCTATACATTTGTTATAAAGATACTCAAGCATTTATAATCAAGTTAATGCTGAGGGCACTGTCCCTTGAAAAACTGAAAAAATGTGTAATGCCTTTGCTTTACTTTTCGCTCTTAACTTCTTCAGCCTCAAGTCTAAATTCAGTACTCCTGTATTAAGACTGTATTAAGAACAGATTTGAGACAAATGTTGTTGATTATTTGTTCATTCTCTCAATAAATTTTTACAATAACATCTGTTTTGTTTCATTCACTGCAACAAATCTGCTGCATTCTTCATCACTTCTCTGTTTTATGGATGTGTTCAGTGAAGTCAAGTAAGGGAGTTGTAACCGAGCAAAGAAAATCAGATAACAACAAGACTGTGGATACATGATGGGATCAGTCATTTCATTTATGAAAAACACCATAAAAGTCTCAGCTGTATTACTCTTGTCATGGAGATATACGGTGTGTTTGAAAAGAGCAAGCACATACCATAAGCGGAAATTTAAATTAAAAAGGCAAAACAGAAAAAATTAACATCACTGGTTATAAATATACAATAGAGATGAAATTAGAAAGCATTTAAAAGTATTTCAAATTAAAACAAATGTCTGTAGTCCTTTCTATTCGTAATAAAGAAGGATGTTCTCTATGAGCTGGAGTTGAGAGCAGTCTTACTCCTCTGCGTGCGTGCCTGTAAAACACACATACAGTGGATAATGGTTAAAACAAGCTTGTGGTATACTTAGGCAACATTATATCCAAAGAAACCAATAACTTCTCGAAACAGGAAACAGGCTGAGATAAGGAGGCATACTCACTCTAGCTCCTTGATCTTTTCATATACCCAGTCTTGTTTCCAGTGGCTGCAGACTTCCCCTTCTGTTGTCTCAAATCCGGGTGGAGAAAAGAAAAAAACTCAAACTTGAGCCCATATTTTTCACCTGGCTTACTTTCATAAACTAGGAGCACTAGGTGCGGTGACTCCCAAGCTAGGCGAGTGGCTCCAGCAGATCCCGGGAATAACATCGGAGATCTCTGTCCAGAAGAGCGCAGTCCTGGGAACAGCTAAGATACTGCGCAGAACCCTCAAGCTCCCAGGCCTCTGGTATATTATATATATTAACAATGACAAAGAAATATTTAATATTTAATTTTGACACCAATCACTAATCTTAGTCTTCCCTTTTCTCTGGTGTTGACAGTTATGTTTATTATAAGAAAACGGGAAGGAAAGCGGTCCTAAGGCTTTCCACCAAAAACCACAGATTCCTGAGTGTCCTCTAATCCAAATTTGGTCATTTCATCCTCCGTTACTTGTCTGAACTTGCTTAGTAAGCTTTTATGATTTCAATAAGTAAGAAAGATTACAAAAGAAGAGTTGAACTAGATCTTTTTCTTTTAAAAATATAGGATGATTATCGTACCTACAGCATTAATTTGCTCATATTTTAACTACGGTGTTTATACTTACTAATGAATGAATTACCTTATACTCAAAGACACATAATAGGAAAAACATTTGCCATGAAAATTACATAAATTGCTCTGTGAGGCTGGACATGAATAAGCAGTTTCTGGCAAGAGCATGTTTATTAACCAAGCAAAACCTTCAACATGTATTCGAGTAGTAGTCTTCTCTATAGCTGTCTCCACACTGTGTGAACAAGCATGTGTGCTTCTGAAGTGTCGTTGAGCAAGGCTATGAATTCCTTTCAACAAAAGTGGTAGTGATGTGTTGCTGGCCTTCACACTCCTGATTTCCCACTGAAAAGGCCACTCACATAGAGCATGTGGTGCAATTAAACTCCTGTTAATTGCAAAACATTCAGAAACTCTTGTCTAAATATTGCAGAAGTTAATGTCAGGTGTTAATTTTGCATCTATTAATTAACAACTTGTTGTTTTTCATATAAACTGTATGCTAGAAAGCATTTACCACTTGAAGATGCTGCAGTTGTGTTCTCCCCTTTTGGCACACTAAATAGGTCACGGTAACCAGGGGAAGGGGGCGGGGAGTTTTCACCACAAAACAATTTCAAAGTTACTGGTGATGTAAAACATCCTGACAGCAGCTTTATGCTACAATGTCAAAATATTGCATGAATAAGGCTATGCCAGTCTTTTTTTTCTTTTGTAGCACTGCAACACTAAAAGACATTATCATGTGTAACAAATTGCATTCAGGTGTAAATGTAGCCATACACACTGAGAGATAAAGTTGCAGCCGTGTGCTGAATTTTACTGAAATATGAACTGAATACATACATGTCTAAATTGTAACCAAGGTGCAAAATATGCAGTATTGGTTGCTGTGATACAACACTGGGCTTCCTGTCCCCAGTTTAAGAGCCACAGGCTACAAAAAAAAAGCATCAGTAGTACAGTGACTCTTCATATATATGTACAGAGGTCATGTCAGTGAATGCTCTGCCACATTCGTATTTTGTATTGTCAACATTGCTCCAAGAGCTATGGTCACCCTGATGTCCCTTCTCCTATTTCATACTGAGCATGCTAAGTTCAGTTCTGCCTGCCTTTAACTTTATTTTGTCACATTTAACTTTTGGTCAGTCAATAATACCAATATGATTGATGTTTATGATGTCCTGTGGGTGCATGTGTGTGTGCATCAGATGCCCACATGAGCAAAACACACTTTGCAAGCTACAAGCTGAAGCCAGTGCGTTTGACCTGTATCAAGGGATGCAAAATATAGTGATGACTACCATATATATCATGTAATACTCTCTCTTCCAAGCCATCCAACTTTGCCTGCAACCTCTAAGTCTCACTCTATAATATTTGAATATAATGGTCATAGTATGTTATTGCAAACAAGCAGGTGTGTGCAAATCTGAAAGCTGAGTGGGTGAGGGAAACTCTGGAAATACTCCAGTATGAGATGCTAACTCACATTTAAATATCAATTAGATGTTGCTTAAGATCTCTGCAGGCATGATCAATCTAAATAAAAAGCATTTGGTTTTTGGGATATCACTTGGGAGAAGTACTTATTTTTTAGTTTAAAACTGGTCATGTCCGAGGGTGGCTCAGATGGAGGTAAACATCAGTGAAGAAAACTGGAAATGCTTCAGCTGGTGATGGACGTTGTTATGAAATCAGTTTCAGCCGGTTCTTTTTATTCCTCGGGCATCCAGAGACGGCACCGGAACTCAGTAGTCATTTCACAAAACCTTTATTCATCTTCATTTAAGCATGCATCTTCTAGAAGGGAAGACATGCAAGGCCGGTGTCCCTCTGCAGATCTTCACTGCTTTGTCTGTGAAACACAGTTTTGTAGAAGTGACCCCATCATAAAACCCTCATGGTGTGCTGGAAACTCTGTGTCTGTGTGTGTATGCACGAGCATGTGAGTGCCTGTGTGTGCGCATACCCGTGTGTCTATGTGAGTGCAGGTGAGTGACTGTGCATGTAAGTGTGGGTGCGTCATAACAGTCAAAGCACTGTGTGTGTGTCTCTGTGTATGTGACTTCCTGCCGGTCATAAAAGTAATCTCCTCACCCAAGCTACACCAAATTCCTCTACACAACAGAGAAAACAGAGTTAACATATTACAAACATTGAGGCCCGCACCCAGGTCTCCCCTGGGGAATTTCCACTCAACAATAACTTCTCTTTTTCTTACTTTCACAGTTCAAAGTGGGGGAGGGCCTCCTAGAAATCTACTCCTAAATTCATGACACACTCAGGCCTTTATTGCATCCAGGGCAGTGTCAGCGTCTCTACAATAATTCTACATCCTACCTAACACATTTCTAAACTCTCAAATAAGCTACGTACGCATATCTTCAACGTGGATATTTTTTCTGTATAAAAGAGGCTTTCCTTAACAGCAATTAGCAAAAAACAGACTAAAAAATTTCAGTTTCCAAATCTTAGTCTAAAAGAATCTCAAGCTTGTGCTGTCAAGTTAACGCTGAGGATATTATCTCTTGAAACTGACTGACAAACTGTGCTTTACCTTATCTTTTACTTTATCCTTTAACTTCATCAGCCTCAGACTTAGTACTCAGTATCAAAACTGAGAAGAACAGATTTAAACAAATGATGGTGCTTATTTGATCAGTCTGTCAATAAATGTTTATATGAACATCTGTTTTGTCAATGGATTTGCTGCGTAACCAAATTAATCTCTTAAAATATACCAACTGCATTTCTCACAAATATATGAATTTATTTCACAGCAGTGAAACTCTGTCTATGTTTATCTAATCAAACAATACTCTATCACCATAATGTACATTTAACAAAGAAAATCATGTAACGTGCAATATCCTTAGTTCAGATGGAAACGCAATCATTGATTTAGGGAATATTTTCCAGTCAGTGAGTGACAGGAGATCCATAAATGATGCAGATGGTGTGTATTTTACTTGTATGACACTACATGAGCACATTGTGTACACCTGAAAGGGTTTATCTGACAAGGTAAGTCCCTCAATGAGACACTTGTTCGACTGAAAGAACATGGCTATCAATCAAAGCACCCACTAGATGGCAGGATTAATCATTAAAACAACATACCTTAGTCAGGTACATCGTACACCTTGGTAGTCATTACAATATGTTTAAGGTGCATAAAACATTTTGAAATGATCTGCTTCTATGTATCCATTTAAGTTAATCTGTTTATGCTAATCAAACGGTAATAGTTATATAGTTGTTGTCCATCTCTGTCTGTCTGTGTATCACGAGCCGTGGGGGGACTATAAGCACTATGAATGTAATAAATAGTTCCTGATTACTAATACGAACAGTAACATGCTCACATATTTGGTGTCTTCTCAATGAATATGTTCAATAAAGTCAGAAATGTTCATTATAAGCTTAGATTTAGACAAGATTACATTTTATAGATAAATAATACAAAACCAGATAATTGGCAAGAATAACAAAGACTGTGGACAGATGACAGGATCAATCCTTTTATTTATAACAAACACCATATCTCATCATGTCTCATCATAAAGATGTGTCTCTGCACAGAGCGAACAACTATCATAGGCAGAGAAACATAAAGAAAAAGAGACAACAGAAAAAATAAATACCGCCAATTATAAATATGACATACAGATAACATTAGAAAGCATTTTAAATTATTTAAGATTAAAACAAATGTTTCTAGCTGTTTAGAGTGAAGAGGGATGCTCTCTATGGGCTGGAAGTTGTAGTAGTGGTAGTGGCAGTAGTTTTGAGAGCAGTCTTCCTTGCTCTGCGTGCATGCCTGTAAAAAACACACACGGTGGATAATGGTTAAAACAAGCTTGTGGTATACCTCAGCAAATTCATGTGCAAAGAAACCAATAACTTCTCGAAACAGGAAACAAGCTGAGATAAGGAGGCATACTCACTCTAGCTCCTTGATCTTTTCATATACCCAGTCCTGTTTCCAGTGGCTGCAGACTTCCCCTTCTGTTGTCTCAAATCTGGGTGGAGAAAAGACAAAAACTCAAACTTGAGCCCATATTTTTCACTCGGCTTACTTTGATAAACTTGCTTTTCCAAGAAAATGTTTTAATCATGTCTTTCTTTGATAAAACAGGGAGATAAATCTTACATGACAGCGTTGACACAGGGTGGGTCCTTCTTCTGCATCCTGTAGCCAATGATTGGAGCTGTGATGGGATTGAGACTGATCACTTTGCAGCAGTCACTTGTCTTGGTCTCTGCTTTTAGGAAACAAAAACAGAATTTCAAAACATTTCTTTACAAGTAATGATAGTCATAGCAGAAGACTGTAGAGTTAAAACTATAACATAAATATAAGAACAATATTGCGGAGGAGTCTGACAGGAAACTTACCAGCGGCTGCAGCCACTAACAGAACCCCGACGAGAAAGGCCTGGCATGCGAGTCTTCTGATGCACAGCTGCATGGTTATCGCGTAAGATCTTTCTGAGGTTCTTTGCAGCAGGTGACCTGTAGATCTTGCAGATGAAGTCTGACTCCCTGCAGCAGACCTCTGGCTTTTATCCCGTTGAAAAAAGAGGAATCAGGCCATACTGACCGGATGAATTGTGTCTTTCTTTTTCTACAGTATCCATTTGCATCAGGGTGGGGGACAGGATGACTCGGGTGACACTGAGACTCTCATTTCCTTTTTTTAAATAAATTTCATCACCACTTTCGCACAGGAGTTAAGAAATCATGTTCATGACTTTTTATTTTACTTTTTTTAATATTACCTAAGTAAATAACAAAGTGATGTGCATTGCAAATATTATAACACACACCTGAAGCAATCCAGTGATAATTATTCTGATCCTATATTAAGGCACACTATGTCCACTTAAAGGACACTTGGTAATCTTTGTTTATTATTAGTATTACTGTTAACAAGGTAAGCAAGAACGCAGTGTGGATAAATTGAGTTGGTGGGCATTTGCATTTAGATAACTGTTATCTTTAACTTCAAATTAAAGTTGACAGTTTTTAATCTTTGTCTAATAATCAGGCATTAATAAGATTTTAGTTAAATCTGCTGATTTAAGCAATTACGCGTCATATCATGAACGCCACTTGACACAATCTCTATCTTCATTTTTATCCCTCTTTTTTTTCTGATGCTGACAGCTATTACAAGTACAAGGAAAAGGGAAGGAAGCATTTCCTAAGGGTTCCACCACAAACCACAGATTTCTGAGCCTCCTCCATCCAAATTTGGTCATTCCGTCATTTCTAAGTAAAGCTACATGTCTGAACTTGTTCAATGATCCTTCAAGATTTAACCAAGTAGGAAAAGTAAAAAAAAAAATGCAAACCTATAACTATATTTTTTCTTATAAAATGATAATAACATATTCAAATTGGAGCATTTATTTACTTTTATTTGAAATACCAATTTTTTAGTTAAAAGCTTTTATTGCAAGCAAAAGAAGAACGAATGAACCTGCTCGCCGTAGCTTTTATTAATATTAAATAATACGTTGGATATTTTAAATGTTACATTTTAATTTGAAATTTCTGTTCATTAAAGATTACCTGTCTTAAAAGGGAAGTAAAAGGTCTGTGGCCACTATTTAGGCAAATCTGGTCAAATCTCTAACCATAAATTCATGGCAAAGACTTCACCCAAAGTTAAGCACTTATTTGCCTTGTGAATTAATATAAAATTGCGCTGATTGTAAACAGGCTATATTTAATAACTTTTCTAACTATGTAAGTCAGTTGACAGTGACAGGCTTTGGCCTGTGGTTCATGTGTAAGAAACAAAGATCAAACCACTAGTCTTTTAATTAGGAGATTACTTGTGAAAAAAGAATTCAGATTGTAGTATTTGTTATGTTTTGTATTTCAGAAACATTCATTAGAATCTGATATTCAGATATCCCCAAGTCTAATCTGCTCAGGGAACCACTGTCATTGTTATAAATGAAACAACTGCTTTCAAATACAGGTTTTTATCATTTCACAGAAGGTCCTCTGTCTGCACTTCCTAACCTTCAGTTACCCCCAATTCACTTTAATCTCACCAAGCTGTCATTGTAATGTAGCCTTTATTACACAAGGACTTTTAGATTGCTGCCTAATGTTCTCACTGTTTAAGGCTCAATAGATCACCGGCCCATCGCAGACCTAAAACAGAGAGACAGACAGCTACATTTAGAACAATTTAGACTCACCAGTTGACCCAACAAGCATGTCTTTGGACTGTGGGCAAAACCAGAGCAACCACAAGAAACACACAAAGATGGAAGAAGAAACGGCAAACTTCACACAGAAAGGCCCATCTGACTAATATGACACAAAGTACTAACCACTGCACCACTGTGTGGCCTGAACATATTAACCATATAACCGTGTCACGGTTATATGGTGACACGGTGTCACTAACAAGAATATTGAGGTATTTTTTAATGAAATGAATAAATGCAATGGTCTCAGTCTTGAGTTATCCTCAACAGACATAGCTGTATAAATGCTTTAAAATGCTAAAAGATATTTCCCCATTTACCTTTAACATTTAAAGTGAAATATTATTAGATCTCAAACAGCTACAGCACAAAATGCGTAGCATATCATCTCTTCATTTACTGGGTTTGGTAGCAGACTTTTGAGATTAAGAGTTACTAAATATGTGAAAAGTTCTTGGCTCTGTAACATGCTTCACAGCACAATGACATCAAGTCACAGTAATGTCAGCTGATGGGATACTTCACTGGATCTGGTCATTTTCAATAATGTTAAAAATACTTGTCAAAGGAAAGCAGAAATGATAACTCACAATGAGGAAGGAAGCATGACCATAAGAAACTGAAAAAGACAGGTTGTATCCAACACCACGGTTCCCAATCTAACAATGAAATCCACTATTTCATTATAGGTGTCACTGCATGTGATCATTCAGGAATCCAGCCAGACTACTATCTGCTGTGCCATATCTTTATGGGCTACAACTTTTGTTGGAGCTTAAAACTTCTGTTTTAGGTTAATCATAAGGAAGCAGCCCCTGAGTGGAGTTGAGTCACCACTGACATTTCCAGAGATTTAAAAGAAACAGGAAGGACCACAGTGCACTGGCAACTTCACAACAATGCAGTCCTTGAGGCGCACTTTCCACAGCTGCTGAAAAACGCACAGAGAAGCCTGACTTCCAGAAATTACTCTCTGGACAATGTGACAAAGACACTGTGAGGCACATAAAGTTGGGGGCAGCCACACAATTATTCAAAAACTGCTTTATCAGTCCCGAAACTAACAGCACCATGTGGCACCTCATCCCACATGTGTTTCACAAGTATCTGTCGGTGAATTTACCAGCAGCATTGTAGACGGGTGGCATGACTCCCCACTGCTTGCACAGAGTGGACTGATATTATGGCAGGAAATGTCACAAATGTGTGTTTAGCCAAAAAACTAAAAGTACTTAGATAATAATTCTCATGTAAGATCAAATACATTGAGTTCAACTTCAGGGATTTCAGTTTGTCCTAAATAATAAAGCACATTCTGGAATGGTGGCCACAGACCATTACCCTTTCCTTATCCCTGCTGAGTGACGTTGCGCTTGATGCTAGTATCCTTCTCAGTACTGGTAGTAAGAGATGGCATCGGCAGCAACACAAGCAAACCAGCTCCTTCAGGATGGCCTGTTCATATGTGCCATTTACAGAGGTGGCAAAAGTACAATCTTTCTTTACTTAAGTAGAAGTTCAGACACCTGGATTTAGAAATGCTCCAGTAAAAGTTGAAGTACTGAAGCAACTCTTTACTCAAGTAAAAGTGAAAAAGTACAGGCTCTGAAATGTACTCAAAGTAAGAAAGTAAAAATGAGCTCCTTGAAGGACAATTCTAATAATCATTTTTGCAAAACAGTAACTGAACCTTGTGCTATATAATATACAACATAACATTTATAACATAATATAAAACAATATTAGTACAGGAGAATGCAAATATTATTCAAATCTAAATTTGAATTCTCGTGAAAGCTTCAATCTGTTATGTAGGTTAGTGTAGGTGCTGTAATCAGCTAACCTGCTGCTATTTGTGGATCTACACAGAAAAAAACCCTCACTTCCTTAATGCTTCCTCCTCTTCTGTAGCGCTAGCTAGAGTCGGAAGTACCACAAACACAGCATACGGACACACCTGCTGTACTTCCGGTTTAAATCCCCCCACCCGTGTAAATGCTTTGGAAGAAGTAACGAAGTAACGCGTCTGTTTTGAAAATGCAAGGAGGAGAAAGGATATTACAGATATTGGTTTAAAAATGTTGGGAGTAAAAGTAACACTATTTGTATTTGGTTACGTCCCATCTCTGGCTACTTAGTCAGCAATGCACACAGGTGTCAGCTTCAGAATTCAGAGTTCATGTAAGCTTTGTTGCCCCATTTTGGTTATTTCTCTCTACTAGTGCATCTATAACACATATTTCAACAGCAGTCAAAATATAGCTAGCAATGTGAAGAACATGAGTCACTGACATTTTATTTGTTTCCCTCAGCCATCTGTTTTGGGTTTTTTATAGACATTAACAAATACCTGCGGTGGCAGAATGTAAGAGGTGAGAGTAATGTGTGCTAGCACAGCTGCAGTAATCTCACTGACACAGAATCAGACAGAAAGCAATTTTTCACTAAACACACAACTAAAATTATTCTAAAATGCACTTTAATGTAGGTTCTTCATGAGGGATCTCTTACATATTATGTTTGTTTTAATGTAATATATGCCATATATGCCATCACAAGAAGGTGTGCTTTGTCTTCCAGCAGAGTCTCAAGTGTATGGAGCTGATACCAGGATATGTGACACTACACAGGGAGAACTGAACAGGACTAAAGGAGAGCACCAACACAGCAGACGTACCTGTATCTGCTCCTTTTTGCAAGACAGAACAGAAGCTGCTGAAGCTGTAGCGCATTGTTTTGTCTGTACTTTGTATCAGATTTACCACAGTGTGTGGCAGGAGAATCTGCTCTGACACCATGAGACTGTGGACACAGATGAGTATGGCCTATCTTGATGGAAAGTCCCTCAAAAAAAGAGTCCACGTTCATACCAGCATAATGCCAGTATCCATGGTGCTTTTTGTGTTATAGCAGTTAAACAAATACCTATGTGTTCTTTAAAGTATAATAAGTAAAACACACATGGCTAAATTATAAAAAAAAAAATATTATGAAACACATATGTACCACTAAATTGTTAGAAATGAAAAAAAAAATGTTTTTGCCTGTAACTCTTTAAAGCCTGACTCATGAAATAACTATCAGAAATCCAAATATTTTGAAAATTCAATGTTATTCAATATTTAATTTGTATATTTTAGCTTTAATTTGCATCATATTTGCTATATTTTATTATTTTTTTGCAATCTATTCCTTAAAAATGTAGTGTGCTCTTTGTTTTGGTTTCTCCAGGGGGAAAACTGATGGTGTAGTAGTCTCAAAAGATCTAAAAACTGTATGTAACTGTGGTGGGGGTGTGGTCTTTGGCCTGCTGCAGAGGAGGGGTGGCGCAGTGAGCTCACAGGGCAGCACGGAGGCGGGGAGGGAACAGGTGTACAGGACTGTTTAATGAGGGAGACCTGTCTTATGTCTTTGGCTGTGAGAAGGAGCACTCACTGGGAGTGACGGAGTGGCTGCATCCGAAGCTGGTGCCGGAAACCGCTGGAGGAAAAGCTTGTAACTGTGCTTTTCAATAAAGCACAGTTACAAGCATAACCCAGACCTGTGTGTATGTGGGTCCTGTGTCACAGTAGCAAATATGATACACGAGGCATTAAGGGGTTAAACATTATGAACAACTGTTAAATAATTGCTTTATGATCTGTCACTGCAATAGGTAATATTTAGGAGTGGGAATCAGACAGTACATACAGTAACAGATACATCATAACACAATGCTATCATGAGATGTACACCAATGAAAAAGATCTCTACCATGATACAGTGTTTTGGCAATGTACAACATACTGCAGGACAATAATCTAACACATCAGTGAGTTTATATAAATTAGGAAGCAGCTGTTTCAAGCAGAGCCTTGCATATTTCTGGCTCTTTGTAATGCTTTTTAATACAACAGAATGAATGAAGTTAATGTGAAAGTAGGGTGTGAACAGTTCCTCAGTATGCCAAAGCATTCCTGTTTCAAATTTTCTTTCACTTCTACACAGATTTGAGTTTGTGTGTGTCTTTAGTCAGCAGTGTACATCAGTGTCTCAGCTTCACAAATTAAAGTTCATGTAATCTGCTTTGCCTCATTTTGGTTATTTCTCTATACTGTTGCATCTTCAACACATCATAACATCTGTAAAAATATTGCAAACCATCTTTGATGGTCTAAAGTTTAGACCATCTAAGATGGCTATATTGTTGCTAAGCTTAGTCCAAAGAGTAACAACATACCATTTAGTTGCCATTTTGAAATTCTGCAGAAAATTAGTCACTGACACCCTGTTTGTTGCCCTGAGCTGGCTGTATGTCAGTGGTTTCCTTTCTACATTAATAAATCCCTGCGGTATTTCATGTGTGCTAGCACAGCTGCACTGACCTCACTGACACAGAATCAGACAGAAACCCTTTTCACCAAACACAGACCTAAAAAGGCTCTAAAATGCTAATTAGTACATGTATTTAATGGAGTTTCTTCATGAGTGATGTGAGAAGGAAAGCTTTGATTTCAATTTTCTTCAATAAAAATATAACATTTTTGCTTTTTTATACATGATTTGATTTTTGGAAGGTTTTCTTGTACAGTAACACCCTCTTAACATTGCACAGGTAATCGCCAACATTGTTAAATGTTCTTTAGTTCAGCAGTCCCCAACCTTTTTTGCGCCATGGACCGGTTTATGTCCGACAATATTTTCACGGACCGGCCTTTAAGGTGTTGCGGATAAATACAGAGGTTGGGGACCGCTGCTTTAGGTTACAAAGAGGTGTACAAGTTCGAGTTCATATTACATTGCTTACATTGCCACACTAACAGCACCACCATCTTTCTGACCTAGGGTAGACTGAAGCATCAAATGGTCACTGGAGCATGTTAAGTAGGGACCAATGGGCCAGAAAAGCAAAAAAAAAAAAAAAAAAAAAAAAGATTTGTGCAACTTTGTTTATCAGCAAAGAATACAAAATCCAGCTAAGATTCATTTTCCAATTGCACATTAAATTATATATCTTTCTATTTCATTCTTATTTATAACCTAAACTATGTTTAAATTAGAAAACACAGCTATGATTCAACAGGCTATCAGTGTGTAAGCTAACAGCAGCATAAAAAAACATTCACAATTTATTTATTCAGATCACAACATTTTAGATTTGGATGCAAACATTTAGATCTCTTTATATGTCGTAAATGTCAGTCAAATATTTTGGGTACCTTGCATCTTGACCTCTGCTGGTTTTCTTTCCTTCTCCTCACAGATATCTTCAAGTGCCAGCGCCCTCCCATGGATAGCTTGGAAAAATGCAACAATTCCTTATATTCCTTAAACACTCTGTATGATTGGTAGGTCTAACCCTTGTAAATATACAGAGTCTCCATATATCCATGAGGATGTTAACTCTTTAGTTTAATGTTAGTATCACCTTAATTAAAGAAGTCTTTCTCTTTTTGTGAAAGAATGACTGCTCTCACATCTCCCTGATGCCAGGTGAGGGATTTTGTGACCTGCTGTAGTGATGTTACCACTTCATAACATTTATTCATATCTTCTCCAACCATGACTGCACAACAGCCATGACACAACAGAGCTAAATATAACTCCTCCTATGCTCTTCCAGAAGAATGGATGACCTTAAACCATATAGGTTAAAGTGGGATGATGTAACATTTCCAGCATCACTGCTCGAGTGCCGATTTAAGTATAACCTCACATATACTCTTAAATGCCATGACACCGACACAGGGAAATGTATTTCTGCAGTGTGGTTGCAGAAATGAGTACATCGGCACTGAGCGCACAGAGAGACGCTCGCCTCAAAAACCTAACAGTAGAAAGCTTCCGTGCTAGAAAGTGAGAGGAATTCACCATAACATATGCAGTTATATTAAATTCCTTATTTCCACATCATTTTCCAGATTCTTTTGAGTTTAATAAAGTACTTATATATTTCACCAGCTTCTTTGTCACTTAATGATGGAAATAAAACTATGTGAAGGAGTCAACAAATCACTTCTTTTAATTAAAAATTAAAAGAAACAAAGAGGAATCACATCATATCCACTTGCCATAGTTGTTAAGATGGTGTTCTAAGATCTTCATGTTGTAGCTACAGGTATTTTCCATATAATTTTCATTATGAAAATAAATTATAATGATCGTTACAGACCACATTCAACTGCAGTGGAAAATGCCTTAACACCCTCAGACCACCGTTGATGAGAGTGGAGAAACAAAGTGCAACACTGGTGAGCTATTGTGGGAGGAAATTGTTCTACTACTTTCCAGCCGTGTGCGTATCTGTGGGTGCTTCACACCTTGCTGCAAGCGGAATAACTGAATGCTGAATGTGTCGGTGGTCTTTAAAAGGGCTTGCAGAGCAGTGCAAAAGTCAAATCTGTTTCAGCTACGGCCACACGATGAAGGGACTTACAATTATCTCGCTTTTGCTTGTCGCTATCATGGTATCTACAGCCGCTGCCCAAGGTAATGCATGGATTCTTCTATGGATGAATATCGAGTTCGTTTTTGCACGATTTCATGTTAGATTTGGATCATGCCGATGATAACACTGTAATCTTTTATCTTTATTTCAAGGTGGGATTTCAAGTTGTTGTCAGAGAACCTCGAACACCCAAATCCATCGAGACCTGCTGAAGAGTTACTACATCCAGCAGCCGCCGTCGTGTTCTATACCTGCAGTGGTGTAAGTCAGAAAAATGATCCAATATTAAAGTATCTTTAAGTTTTTCAAATGTTGAGCCCAAATTGTTCATGTATATTCTTCCCTTGCTGACTGTTAATTTTCTCTCTTTGTGATTTTCAACAGATTCACCACAATTAGTGGCAGGAGAATCTGCTCGGACAGTTTGAAAACATGGACGCAGACCAGCATGGCCTATCTCGATGGAAAAAACTGGCAAAAACGAAATATTACGGCAAAGAAATAGTGACACAAAATCTACGTTCACCCAAAATTGACATTACTATTTAAACTACAGATTTTGCCACGGACCTTGAATATTTGCTTATTTTTCTACCTTATCTAACTTTCGTGAAGTTAATATGACATTGAATGTCTTCATTGGATTTCTGCATGTAAATATGTAAATATAATGTTATTGTGTATGTCCATATATTGGAAATGATATGGATTGAGATTGGGTAATAAAAGGTGTCACACTGTAATGGCTATATTGTGGTGACTGTATTTTTTTTTTAAGATTACTATTGCATCTAGGTGCATCCAGCGAGAAAAGCTTATATCTTGAGCATTTCTTCACCTCTTTATCTGATGTTTCTAAATGTCTCATCTTCATGAGAATATGATAAAACCAAAACGTTCCTTTAGTAAGATGGCTAAGTCGATGAGGAATGTCATCCTCAGCACTGATGTTAGAGAGTTTTAAAACGGAGAAGCGATCCAAAATACATCCCACATCTAAAAGATCTGCCAGGTCTAAAACATTTATAGTTCAAGGCCTTTACTAAAATAGAGACAGAAACCATGCTAGAAGGTTTCTAAACGTGATTTAAAATGCTGCTTAAGTAAAGGTAAGTGTGATGTCCAATGGCTTAGTAGGCTTTATCATACATTTACTAAATAGATTGTCAATGATGGAATAATAGATGATAAAATTTTTACTGTTAACATGGTTGGGGAAGTTTTAAATAAATTCTAACGGAAGGAGGCTTTGTGAAGTTGAGTCTTTGCAAACCACAAGACTCAATCTTCAACACAAGACCAAAGTGAAGATGTTCGGCCACGATGTGCAACGGGATGTTTGGCAAAAACCAAACTCAGCGCATGAACAGAAACACCTCATACCATCTGTCAAGTACAGGGGGAGGAGGGGGGATGGTTTGGGCTTGCTTTGCAGCCACAGCACCTGGGCACCTTGCAGTCACTGAGTCAACCATGAACTCCTGTGTAAACCAAAGTATTCTCAAGTCAAATGTGAGACCATCTGTCCGACAGCTAAAGCTCTGCCGAAATTTGGTCAGGTATCAGTACAACGATCCCAAGCATAGGCCCAAATGTACAAGGAATGGCTAAAAGAAGAAAGGAATCAAAGAGTTGCAGTGGCCTAGTGAAGGTCCGGACCTCAACCTGACCAAAATACTGTGGTGGGATAATTGTGCATAACTGAATACCCACAAACCTCACTGAACTGTAAAGAAGAGTGGTCCAGGATGATGTGACAGACTGGAAGTACAGAAAATGATCACCTTAAGTTATTGCTGTCAAGGGTGGCTCTGCAAGCCATAATAATGAGATGCACTTTGTGTTGTCCAAGTTTCTGTTAAACGAATAAGGACACAGTGTAACATGTCATGTGTTGTTGTTCGTCTGAGGCTGTATTTACCTAAAGTTAAGGCCTGCTTAGGACCAGACAATTTTTAAATGTTCTGATACAGAAAACTTTAGAACTGATCACTGCAGTGCTTTCTATTTTACGATGACTGTACACAGATTGAAACATAATTCACACAACTAAGCATGGACAGGCCCAAATGCTCCTTGTCCATCCTCAAGTCTGCACTGTTTAGGGACTGCAGACAGGAAGGATTCAGAGTAAAGACTTAGTAAATGTATTAAATGAGTGTCTCTTTTGGAAGAATTCAAATAAATAAAAATGAAGGTTTTCAGTGTGTTTCTCAATATGAAAGCAAGAGTGGGCATTGTCCAGCCAATGGTTTTCAATTTAGGCATATCGACCAACAAACTGACCAGATGACCTGCCAACTAGTGTAGTAGTGAGCTAATGTTTCTAATATTTTAACTATCCTGTGATATGCAGTCATAGATAACTAGTGTAATATGTAATTTTCAAAATGACGGGGATTTAAACACATAAAAATAGACATAAGTACATGTTGTCTCTAAAGCCACTTTCATAAATCATAATTAAAACCGCAAGCAAAACATCAAAACAGACACATTTTTGTTGATCAAAAGTCTGAATCTTCTCACGATCTTGGCTGAGTCATTTGCATTGACAGCTTAATCATTTTTGCTTCTTTAGTGGTCACCGTGTTCCATGTCCCTTACTAAGACGTGGTGGGCTTCAGGCAGACCAGGTGGAAGTTTTAGGGGCTTTACTTTGCATGTTTCCTCCATTCCGGTGTTCTAACACAATGATGTGTGATTAAAAAAAAAAAAAAAAGCTATTAAAAACCACGTTTACTATGTGTGGGTAGAAAGAGAAAGTACAGCTCTGTCTCAGTGTGCTAGAGCTGGGGGAGGTCTGAGGGGCTGAGAGCGTTTGAGGTCGATGAGACATTTTACTCGCGCTAAAGAGTAATGGGTTTTTCCCAGCCCTGAACCCACCTTAGTGGTCCGCCATGGTTGCTATTTGCATGACAGAGCTGTTAAACATTTAAGCAAAAACCCTAAACTACAAATTAAACCGTAGTTATACAAAAGTGTGGCGTAAACATTGCAAAAAAAAACACTGGCGCTAAGGCTTTTCTTTCAGTTGTCACATTCATGTGCCGTCGAGTCAAAAGTACTGCGCACGGTTCAGTTTACAGTAGGTTTCAGAAGAATCTCTGTGAAGTTTTATTTACTTTGTACTGTATTGCATTATTTTTCACACTTTTTCATAAAACTGCAAATGCTTGTGTGGGTGCATGCATGTGCAGTATGAAGGTGACAATGAATAACTTCCTATGCCTCAGCGACCAAATTATACTCACGTTGCACGGAGCCAAAAGAACTACGTGAGGTCACACTTTCCTCTGTGCGGGTCTACCACAAAATGCATATGTAGGGCCGAATACTAGAGGATATGTGGCAATATATACTATTGCAGGCAAAAAGACGTAAGATTATATGAAGAAAATAATCCTACCTTTTACCTCGGCCAACTTATTTTATCAGTTTTAATAACAAATGCAGGTCAAAAGTTAATTTTTGCATCGACACGATTCCTGAGTCGCCTTTTGACCCCAACTCTATGAACAACTTCCTGAAATGCTTTTTAACCTACATTAGGTGCTAAAGTCTTAGGCCAGATCAATGCTGCTGTAAATGTGAAATCAATTTAGGATTCATTCCCCCAAAGATTTCACCTTTTATCAATGGATTTGATTCAATCCTTTTTAATGCCTCATTACATGCTTTGTGGAGGTAGATGACAAATGCAGGAATGACTCAAAACCGCAGGCTGTAGGACCAAAACAGTGAGTTAAAAGATGCTGAAATCTGTCATTTATTTATATCCACATTCATCTCTCATCTGTCACCTAGCACACAGTATTTTTTTTCTATTGTTAAGGCAAAAGTATGACAAAGTATTCAAGTATTCCTATAAATACACCTTGTACATATTTGTCTGTGTCAGCTATTTCATGTTGCACGGACTACTGAAACATGCCTAATGTTCTTAGAAGAGAGGAAATAGCCCCTATATTAGCCTTCTGCTAAATTAGACCCCGTAAGCGTAAACTCATCCCACCTGCTCAAGTGTACTCAGGATGTGGTGGTTAGCGTGGTATCACAGGCCCCCAGTTTCAGAGAAAACCAAACTCGACCCTGAAACATAAATGCAAAAATATTGCAGGAATATGACCTATATTAAAAAAAAATTGCCCCAGCAAAATTAAACTTTTAAAACCTTTATGCTCATGCTGAAAGCAACAACACCTACTCTGAATTTTCTATCTCATTTTGTTCTTACTCATGGAAAAAACTAGTCTTCCATTAACAAACAGTCATTAGGGGAAAAAGTTACATGTTAACATATAATATACAACTAATATAATTCCTATTTACATCTTATAATATGTACTTGTATTTTGGGTTTCTGTGCACCACAAGGTGTTTTTGTGGCATTTTATGTGCGTCACAAATAAAGAAAAAAACCCATACAGATTGCAAAATTGATAATTCTCAAATGCAATTACTATCTATAACATTAGCTTATCTAGAATTTTTGAATGTACGTGAGTAGCAAATGTCACCAGTTATCATGGTGATCAGTCAGAGATGTGTCTGTTCTTCTGCACACCCATAACAAGTAGACTGTTTGCATGAACCTGACTTGTGCATTAAAATAGAAAGGAAAAACACTGCAGCTTTTACACCCTGATACTAACACGGTACGTGAGCCTCTCTGCTATTTTAGGCGAAAGTCAGCTTTATATCAGAACAAGCTGTTAAGCCAGACCATGTGATGTCCAGTTTTCTTTAAAATTACCATGCAATCTCCATAATGGAAATATATAACGTCATTGCATATTAATTTTAGAACTACAGTGAAAGGATAGCAACAACTTCACCTACTTCCAAGGTGCATGGAGAGGATGAGAAACTAACAATGCAGGCACTCCAGCAACACTTAAAGGTTGCTGAGGGAACAACTTTATTAACTGACCAATGCGTCATCAGGGTATTCCTCACCATCCTGACCCATCATGACCCTGATGAAGGCCACAAGCTGAAACGCATTGGTCAGTTAATAAAAATGTTCCTCTTTACCTATAACTACAGTAAAAGAAATATCAGTTACAATTTTAGGTTTTACACTGCACTTTGGCAGTTATGAAGGTGAGACAACGGAGTTAGCTTAAGTGATTAGGACAGCGATTAGCAGCATAGTTTTGAGTGGTACTACTCTAAGCATGTTGGAGGATACAGAGACGTGCTAGCTGGTTTAACATCTGGTTAGTTGGTTGTTAATTGTTAGCACACTGCACTGTTGGGTGATGTTATTATCTGGCAAAATTATAGCAACAAGTGAAAAGAAAAGTGAAGAGACTCCTTAGTAGAGCTGCTTTGAGGGTATTGGCAAAGGCAAAGTGATAAAGATCAAAACCACACATACCACCTTCCCTTAACCCCTAGACTGGCATTGAAACTATCACTCAACTTTTAGTACAGGTTATTGGTGCAAGGTTTGTTTGACAGCTGGCACAAGTCTGTTTACCATGCCCTAATGATGTAAATGATGCACATCTCCAGATTGCTATCAGTGTTTAGCTGCATTTCTATATTGGCTTCCTTCCTGCACATTGGTTATTTCCATTTTTGTACAAAAACAGTGAGACTTAGTAAGAACAAGAGTTCCCAGGAACATTCCTCACCCACATTTTTCATATTTTACAACAAACGCAACATTTGCTTAAAAGTAACTTTAATTGATTGTGGGAAAGCTTCAAATATATACTTTTTTTAAAACAAACATATTTATGACAATGAAACATGACAAACTGACATTTATATTTATATATATTTATATATTATATTATACTATGTAGCTATAGTATTCCTTTTTTTAACTTTAATGATGAAATATAGCAAGAGCGGTAAAGCTAAGTAGAGTGGCACTGATTTTAGTAAGCTTTAATTTGGGGGGGATTTCTCAGACACATTTTCACTGCTCCTTGTTCCTCCATCCTGCGTGTCCTCTCCCAAAGTGACATTCTTTTGAGGGATCTTTTCTGATGTTGGGGGTGCAGTGGATGTTGCTGGTGTGGATGTTGCTGGAGTGGATCCTGTTGGGGTCGTGTCACTTGTGAATCCCTTTTGCGAATTCTCCCTGTCCACCTTCTCAATTGCTTTTCTTGTCCAGTCAGCGTCTGGTTTGGCACAGATTGTCTTTCCAAGCACGGTCCGTAACCTGCAATTTTTGGTTGGCTATTAATGGCATTGTAATACATTTCTAACATTATTTGTATATACTGGTAGGTGCAAACAGATTTAGAGGCCTCACAGCAAGCCTGCATGTTCTCTCATGTTGTGGGTCCTGGGTCTAGATAGGTGGTTGGCACCTATCTAGACCCAGGACACTCTTACAAAAGAGAGTCTTGATTCTCAAATGCTTCACTTCTTGCTTTTAAAAGTTAATAAAAAAAATAATTTTCACCTCTGTTGCAGCTAGTGGCATGCAATTAGCTTGTATTGAACATCTCCATTCTCAGTACACAGTAAATTTGCTTATCAAATATTTTCCCCTGCAGCATCTCTTTACAGAGTGGTTTCTGAAACTCGAAGGCCTTCCTGTGAACATGTTTTCAAAGAATTTCCTCCAGTACAAAGAGGTTTCAGTGAGAACTGCTGACAGGTTTTTGGATCGTTAGGAATGACATGACTACTAAAGTCCCAACTGGCCAATTTAATTGGTATAGTGGTGAAAATCAAAGACAGACACTGTATTTGAATAGTCAAACATGTAGAACCAAACTTCTCAGAATGACTGGATATCACCACAGGAAAATGTGTTTTTATATTATAGGTCATTTATTTGTCATTTTAATGTTATTTTAAAATAGTTGGATGGAGTGTATAAACTTTATTAAATTATATCTATTCCTTTTTTTAAGCGGTGAAGACAGTGAGGTTAAAGTCTGTCCCAGCTGACTAAATGGAAAGCACAGTGTCAGATGTCAGCTGATCATCCCAGAGTTAACACAGAAAGAGACTGGCATCCATTCCCTCTCACATCTGCACTTACTGTAAGTTTATAGTCATTTTTAATTGAACAAGTATGGTTTTCAAAGCAATGTGGAATATAAAAAAACTCAACACAGTGCCAGCCAGGAGTTTACAACCAAGAACCTTTTTGTGCCCACCTCTGTGTCACTGCCCGTTATCTATGTATTTTCAAATACAGTTTGAAGATAATAATGAAGCATCTCTTTGGAAAGGGGAAGCAAACACCTAGAAAGACCCCAGCTGGCCAACAGCTTTGAACCCAGAACCTTCATGCTACATGTGTTTATATTCATAAAATACAAGTTAAAATGCAGTGTGAGGTTTTTTATTGAACACTTACTGTACTGCTTTGATGCGACAAGTATCTTCAGTCTGAATGGAGTAATTCACAATTCGGTCAAGTGAGACTCTGGTTTTGGACCACACGACACAACAACTGCGTATGCTTATAGGGGCTGAAAATGTCACACACAGAAAAAGTCGCATTAATTTTATCCGTTAAAAACAGTCAAGCTATAAAGTAAATGAAAAATTATTTCTTCCTTGCAGTACTCACTTGTACGGACTGAGCTCATCCAGGTAGTGAAACAGAGAAAAGCGGCTAAAACCAGGCTGGGCTGCATCTTTAGTATTCCGCTTTAGGTTTGTTCTTCAGAAGCTGAGCCTCAAAGCTGTCGGCACAAACCTTCACAGCCTGTTAAATAATCTCTGTGCCTCCCTGAGCTTTTATCAGAGTATCGAATCAAATGAGTCTTGCTCAAATGGCAGACGCAGTGCATGCGTTCATGGTATTTCCTAGTGTGGTCTTTCTGAGCAATCAGGTTTTGATGTTGATTCTAATAAAAAAAAAAGGCCCCTTTGCGCTCGTTCTCATTTTACCAACACAATGGGGTAAAAAACCACTGAGTTCATCATTTATATTTAAACTGTTAACAATGCAACAAGTACAACAGCATCAGAAATACAAACTCATAAATAATCGTAACTATGTGCATGCACAGAAACAGATTAATCCACTTCCTTTATATTCAATCTGAAAGCCACAGGTGACCTGCATTTTAGGTGGCATGTGGCGTGGTAATTTAAACCATGGAAAGTTTTCACGGTGAGAAAGTGAGTTAAGATCAGTGAGTGATTGAATTTGAAAAGCATCAGTCTGAGAAGTTTTAGCAGACTGATACTAATGATTACATCACTAGGCAAACTGATGATGTAATCGAGTCAGTTTTTAAAATGAGAGAGATTGGATTAAATTAAAATCACTTTATTATAGTAAATAAAGAGTGAGTAGGTTCAGAAAGCAGAGTTTCCTCATTTGACAAACATTAGAGGTTAGTGTGCAGTTAAAGGTACGAGCAACGACAGCGACCAGAGTATGAATAATTCTAATTAAATCCTGTTTTAACTGATTATGACAAAAACACAATATTTGCTGGAAAGTGCTTTATTGGCAGTTAAAAGTGGGAAAACTTTAAAATACATTTTTGTACATGACAACAATATGAAAACAAAGAATGGTGATATATGGTAATATATAGAGAGATTAATGTTACTTTTATCAGGTACTGTTGATGAAATAAAGCAGGAAGAGTACAATAAAAAAGAGCAACATTTGCCGACTATGATAAGTTTGAAATGTTTTGTGATTTCTCAAACACATCGTTTCTTGTTCCCTCTCATGGCCTTTTCCTCTGTCCTTTCCTTCTTCTGCACTTCGTCAGAGAGATATTTTTTGATTTTGTGGATGTTGTTGTTGTTGTGGATGTTGTTGTGGATGTTGTTGTTGTTGTGGATGTTGTTGTTGTGGATGTTGTTGGTGCGGATGCTGGTGGTGTGGATGTTGTTGATAGTGAGGATTTTGTTGTTGTAGATGTTTTAGTTGTGGATGTTGTTGTTGTGGATGTTGTTGTTGTGGATGTTGTTGGTGTGGATGTTGTTGTTGTGGATGTTGTTGGTGTGGATGTTGTTGGTGCGGATGCTGTTGGTGTGGATGTTGTTGTTGTAGATGTTGTTGGTGTGGATGTTGTTGGTGCGGATGCTGTTGTGGATGTTGTTGGTGTGGATGTTGTTTTTGTAGATGTTGTTGGTGTGGATGTTGTTGGTGTGGATGCTGTTGGTGCGGATGCTGTTGTTGTGGCTGTTGTTGGTGTGGATACTGTTGTTGTGGATGTTGTTGGTGTGGATGTTGTTGTTGTAGATGTTGTTGTTGTGGATGTTGTTGTTGTGGATGTTGTTTTAGTGGATGTTGTTTTTGTGGATGTTCTTGGTGCAGATGTTGTTGGTGTGGATGTTGTTGTTGTAGATGTTGTTGTTGTGGATGTTGCTGATGTGGATGTTGTTGGTGCAGATGTTGAGAGTGAGGATGATTCTGGTGTGGATGCTGGTTTGTATGTTCTTGGTGTGGACGTTGTTGGTGTGGATGTTGTTGTTGTGGATGTTGTTGGTGTGGATGTTGTTGTTGTGGATGTTGCTGATGTGGATGTTGTTGGTGCGGATGTTGTTGGTGTGGATGTTGATAGTGAGGATGCTTCTGGTGTGGATGCTGGTTTGGATGTTGTTGTTGTGGATGTTGTTGTTGTGGATGTTGTTGGTGCTTTCTTCTTGTCCACCCACTCCATTGCTTTTATTGTCCAGTCAGCATTGGGATTAGCGCATATTGTCTTTCCAAGCACAGTCCGTAACCTGTAATTGTTAGTCAGTCATTAATTGCACTGAAATACAGTTTTGACATTATTTCTAAATATATTCTGGCATATTTGGTACATGTTAAGTTTAAAGAAAGAGGCTGGTTGGCTCTGTTGCCTCACTGTGTGGCGGCCCTGAGTTCAAATCTGGGCACGGTCTGTGTGGAGTTTGCATGTTCTCTCTGTGCTCTGATTTCTCCTGACTCTCAATAATATTACAAGTAATAGTCGCTTTTCTAGGCCAATGACATTCCCACAAAGAGTTTTTTGTCTAAAACGTTTCACTTCCCCTATAAAATAAAAGTTAATATTTATAGCAAAATTGTTCCCTCTCAGTTACACCTAGTGTTACGTTGTCGGAGTCCGTTCTTGGTCATCTAAGTCATGGTAGTCATAAGAACTTGAAAAGAGGGTGACTGTACTGCAGTTAAATGAAGAAGTTTCGCTTCTCATCTAAAAGGATTCTTTTTCTAACAGTTCAATATTCACTCAGTTTTTAACAAACTTTTCCTGGACCATCTCTTTGCTTAGAGGGTTAAATTATTTATTTGTTATATCATTTATGAAGACAATTTAAAAACATTCAGGTTATCTGAATTTTATTATTTTATACCCATCCATATATTTCAGGTTTAGGAAAAGTACTCTCGCCCAAAGTCAGCCTAAGGCGAGAGGCAAAGTGGACCCTGGACAGGACGCCGGTCCATCACAGGACCACATACAGTCATTCACATGTACATTTACACCTGATGTCAATTTAGAATGACTAGTTACTCAGGCCTGTCTTTGGACTGGTGAAACATCTAGAAAAGACCCCAGCTGGCCAACAGCTTTGAACCCAGAATCTTCATGTCGCACGTGTTTTATTTTTACTAAAAACTTTTTTACTAAAATACAAGTTAAAGTACAGTGTGAGGTTTTATGAACACATACCGTACTGCTTTGATGCGACAAGTATCTTCAGACTGAATGGCATAATTCACAATTCGGTCAAGTGGGACTCTGGTTTTGGACCACGAGACACAACAGCTTTCTCCAGGTCCTGAAAAAGTCACACAGACAAAGTCACATTAATTTTTACCCTGAAGAAAGACCACACAGTGAATGAAAATCCTTTTTTTTCTTTCCTTGCAATACTCACTGGCAAAGGCCAAGCTCATCCAGGTGGTGAAGCAGAGAAGAGTGGTTACAACCAGGCTGGACTTCATCTTCAGTATTGCGCTTTGGGTTTGCTCTTCAGAAGTTGAGTCTTGATTCTGTCAGTGCAAACCTTTACAGCCTGCTAAGTAATCTTACTCCTTTCTGATCAGATAACGGAGTGTCGAATCAAAGCAGTGTTGCTCACGCAGCAGGCGTGGGGTATATGACGTTTCCAGCTTGTGAAGTTCTCTCAGTCATTCTGAGCATTAAATTTTTGATCTCGCCTCTTATAAAACATAAGCCCCTCTGCTACTCCCCCACCCCACCCAGACCTTTCATCATGGGGGGATAGTCACTATGGCCACATAGTGGGGAAAGGAAATATTGACTTCATCTGTTACAAGCTAAAAATGACAAACAGTCCTTTCACCACAGACCTGCCCACAATGCAACACAAACAGCAGCGTATAGAAATACAAACACACATAAACATAGTTACTTGTACACACACAGAGATACTCATCACTTCCCTTTGTGCTCACTCTGAAAGCCACAATTGCCTCCACTGTCATTACGAGTTTGAAAAGTTTGCTAGCTTAAAGAAACATTGAATTTGAGCGTGAATTAACACTGAATGTTAATTAGGAAAGTGGGGATTTCACACAGTCAATTAGTGAATTGAATTCAGTGAGTGTTTGAATTTGATTAATTCTTATCTAAAACATCTATGAGAGAATTAAGTCACCTCTTTCATCCTGCTGTCAACCACAGAATCATACATGAAAGGGTGGTTCTCAGCTAAGCCTTCGTCATTAGCCCTTTACGCACATGCTATACCCATATAAGAGGTTACATTTATTTTTGGCCCTTTCTCGCAATTGTATGGGTGTGTAGTGACTAACATCGCAGGACCGTTAAGCTTAATTTCCTTCTTTTAAATTAACAATTAAATCGTGAAATCAGCAGTTTTAGCATGTGGAATCCTGGGAAACTGACTTTAAACATCAACCAAATCCTCACAGTCAGGAGCAGAACAGGACTTGTAATTCAACACTGGAAATGCAGAGGATTTAAGAGGACAATGATATTGTCCCCTTTGTAAACTACTATGAACTATAATCATGTCAACATATTGTTAGAACATCTGAAGATGTGTCACAGCTTGGAGTTACATTAGAATAAATTCCCACAAATAAACAAAACAAAGTTTCTGGGTATATTTCTGGGTTAAATACGTGTTTCTTTTATTTTCAGAATAAGTACAAACATGACTGGCGTCCCTCACAGCTGCTCGTGAGAGAGACTGCAGGCAGTTTTATTTCATACCAAAGTAGAACAAACCAGAAGAAAGGGTAAAAGCTGTATTGGAGAGCAGGAAGGAAGGAAGTAGCATACAGGAAAGAGTAGGCATCAATAGTGTGTGCAGGAGGCAGCACATGCCAGTCCTAGAGCATAACACCAGCATTTCACAACCAGTCATGGAGACCAATAATGAAGTTGTCTCATTTTAAAATTTAAAATGACAAAGAAATAGATGATGGGTGAAATTAAAAAAGGAAATAAGTGAGTGACTACTGTGCTGTATATAGTAGAAGAGGTCAGGGCAATGCATGCGAAGACAACAGAAAACAATGTTTACAAGACACAAAAGAGAGGCACGAATAAGAAGACAGCGTAGAATTATACCATGATGGGTTTAATTAAACAGAAGAACAGCTGATTTTGGCAAATTTGAAGTCTTTTCATGTTTTTGCCCTTTTTTCCTCTCTTTGTTTTTTCCCTGTGTTCTTTCCCCAATCTGCCAGTCTTTAAGTGTGTGTGTTTTTTAACGCTGCTGGTGTAATGTCACTTACTGTTGCTGCTGCTTAGCTAGTTAGTGGGACACAACATGTTCTTAGTCCATGGAACTACACAGCAGTGTATTTGACAAAACATAATCAGGCTCTGCCCTGTCTCCTTGTCCTTCTGAGGGATGTTTCCTGATGCTGGGGATGCAGTGGACGTTGTTGGTGTCATGTCACTTGCGAATCCCTTTTGCGAATTCTCCCTGTCCACCCACTCCATTGCTCCTATTGTCCCGTAAGCGCCTGGTTTGGCACAGATTGTCTTTCCAAGCACGGTCCGTAACCTGCAATTGTTGGTTGGCTATTAATGGCATTGTAATACATTTCTAACATTATTTGTATATACTGGTAGGTGCAAACAGATTTAGAGGCCTCACAGCAAGTCTCCATGTTCTCTCATTTTCTGTGTCCTGTGTCTAGATTGGTGCAGACCACCTATCTAGACAGAGGAACCAATCGCAAAAAAGATTCTTGATCTAAAAAGTTTCACTTCTTGCTTATGAAGGTTTTTTTTCTCTTTTTCTCTTTTAAGTACTTCTTGTCGACCTTCTGAGTAGGTTTTTTTGTCCACACAGCGTCAGGTTGGTGAAAATTATCTTTCCAAGCACGGTCCATAACCTGCAATTGTTAGTCATTAATGACACCTGTAGTGCATTTTTGACATTATTTCTAATCAAACACAGAGATGTTCAGTTAAGTTTGAAGACACAGACCATATGGAAAAGAAATAGTAAAAACTTATAAAAGACTTGCATAAGATGTGGCCTACTTCATATAGTGAATCATATAAGGCTTATATGATTTACTCATGAAAGTGGCCACTTTCTCATTACTTTCATATATTGTTTTAGTAAGTATCCAAAACATACAAGTTTCATTTATATAATTTTTCAAGGGATCTTATATCTGTTTTCACTCTTGTATGCTTTTCATACAAGTTTCACACAAGACAGATACAAACTTTATAAGATTTATATATATCTTTTCCATATGGGAGAGGCTCATTGGTTACCTCTGTTGGGATGGGAATCAAGAACCAGTTCTTGTAGTTCTGCCTGCCTGTCGATCCTGCTTATCAGTTCTTGCACTTTCACTACAATTTGTGATTTGTGTATATACCTAAATACTAAGAGAAAGATCACATGTGTCCTCATTAGGAATTTAGGGATTTGATTTGGTATGTTGGGCTATAGCCTGTAGGTTTATATCGCTGTTTGGTAATTATGAGACAGTGTTCAGATCATTTTACAGAGCAACATGAAAGCAACATAACCAGTAGTATAATGAATGTCTTTCTCCTGGGGGTAATAAAGTAACGTACTGCATTACTTTTAAGAAAAGTGTTCTGTGTAATATGTGCAATAATTACTTTTTTACTTTTTTGTTGAATGACCTCAAAACTGATCACAAAAAAGACTCCCCAGGAACCTATGCCAGGGTCCTGTTTGTGGACTTCAGCTCTGCCTTCAACACCATCCTTCCAGACCATCTCCGAGACAAGCTTTCCCAGATGAATGTGCCTGATCCCATCTGCCGGTGGATCACTGACTTCCTGACGGACAGGAAGCAGCATGTGAGGCTGGGAAAGAATGTCTCGGACTCCTGGACCATCAGCACCGGCTCCCCTCAGGGCTGTGTTCTTTCTCCTCTGCTCTTCTCCCTGTACACTAACTGCTGCACCTCCACCCACCAGTCTGTCAAGCTAATCAAGTTTGCAGATGACACCACCCTTATTGGACTCATCTCGGACGGGGATGAGTCTGCCTACAGGAGGGAGGTTGAACGTCTGGTGTCCTGGTACAGCCACAACAACCTGGTGCTGAATGCCCAGAAGACAGTGGAGATTATTGTGGACTTCAGGAAGCACACAGCCCCACTCCCCCCCCATCATCCTGACTGACACCCTCATCACCTCTGTGGACTCATTCCGCTTCCTGGGTACCACCATCACCCAGGACCTGAAATGGGAGCCCACCATCACCTCTGTCATACAGAAAGCCCAGCAGAGGATGTACTTCCTGAGGCAGCTGAAGAAATTCAACCTGCCAACACGGACGATGATGCAATTCTACACTGCAATCATCGAGTCCATCCTCACCTCCTCCATCAACATGTGGTACGCTGGAGCCACTATCAGGGACAAACAGAGACTGCAGCGTGTTGTGCGCTCTGCTGAGGAGGTGATTGGCTGCAGACTCCCATCTCTGCAGGACCTGTACACCTCCAGGACACTGGGGCGTGCAGCTTGGATCACAGCTGACCCTTCTCACCCTGGACACAGTCTGTTTGACCTGCTCCCCTCAGGCAGGAGGCTCCGGTCCATTCACACCAGAACCTCTCGCCATAAGAACAGTTTCTTCCCCTCTGCTGTTGGACTCATGAACAATAACCATATGACTGTTCCCACCACTAACACATGACCCTACACTGTGTTCACTGCATCATTCCATGTTTGCACTGATCACCACCTGCACTCATGTATATATCTATCTACTTAGCACTTTTAATTTTTATTTTTATGTTTATTTGAGCTTTATCTGACAGTATGTTTTGCACTAAGTACCGCAGCAATTTCCAAATGTTGTAAACCTGTTCAACATTTGGCAGTAAAACCCTTTCTGATTCTGATTTCTGATTTTGATTCTGATTCTGATTCTTATTATTTTGGATGATAATTTCTTTGATATGCTGCTTAGAGAGGGTTGTGACTCTCAAAGTGCAACCAATAACAATCGATAAGGAATCGAATTTGCATGTTTTCTCTGTGCTCTGCACCTATCCAAGCCCAAGGCGAAGAATCTTACTTCCTGCTTATAAATAATAATAATAATAATAATAATAATAATAATAATAATAATAATAATAATAATAATAATAATAATAATAACAGATCCTTCTCAATTGCATCTGATGGTAAATTTACAATTCCAGTATACAGTGAATTTGTAAACCTTTTCTGCAACATCATCCACTATAAACCAGAAACCCCTACAAATGATCTGCTGGAATTTCTGTGAACGATTTTCAAAGAATTTGCTTTATTACAAAATGGTGCAATAGAATACAGAGGTTTAAACCTGTATTTTTGCTTGCACTGAAAATTTGGTAAAATTTTTTTATAGTCGCTTATGACCCACATCTGTTTAGACAGTACCTCGCATTTTGTATGTGAATCAGTTATTTGTGATTATAGGTACACTGAAAGTCATTTGGATTTTTGCAGGTTAGAATAACTGCTTTTTGAAATTTCACATGATCTCATCGTAGTAGGCACTAGTTTGCGCTTGTGTTTTGTATTGCTGTATTTGCTCTTTTTTTGAGGTCTGCGTTGAGCAGGTGGCCTTACCTTTGAGTGGAGCATCTATCTTATGCTCCTCAGTTCTACATCTGTTGCTTTTACATTCCCAGTTCCATTTCTGAGATGTGCAAGTAACTCATTCTGTACAATAAAACCTTGTGAGTTTTTTTAATTAGTTTCTATTGGGTCTATTGGGTCATGCTATGAGTTTTCCTTTTACTTAATGGTTTTTTTTTAACATTATGTAAAAAATCTGTAAATTCATAGCTTTCTGTAGAATTTGTTACTAGTGTTGGATATCTACAGGAAAATATTTTCACCAATAGATGATGGGGAGGCATTTTTATCAAGTAACATTAAAATGTGTGCAGTAGAGGGATACATTAATACCATGTGAAGCGATATGAACACTTACAAGCATTCAAGTTCACATCTAACCTTGCTGTCAATTTAGAATAATTAGTTAATCTATCAAGCATGTCTTCGGACTGGAGTAGGAAACTCCGCCCACAACAGCTGGCCAACACCTTTGAATGAAGAGCAAGTACATATTTTTCAATATAGTGTGAAGCTGTCTATAAACTTACTGTACTGCTTTGATGCGACAAGTATCTTCACTCTGAATGGAGTAACTCACAATTCGGTCAAGTGAGACTCTGGCTTTGGACCACGTGACACAACAACTTATAGGGGCTGAAAATGTCACACACAGAAAAAGTTGCATTAATTTTATCCATTAAAAACAGTCAGACCATAAAGTAAATGAAAAAATATTTCTTCCTTGCAGTACTCACTTGCACAGACTGAGCTCATCCAGGTTGTGAAACAGAGAAGAGCGGCTACACTCAAACTTGACTGCATCTTCAGTACTCTACTTTAGGCTTGTTCTTCAGAAGTCAAGCTTCAATTCTGTGAATGCAAATGGTCTGCACAGCCTAAAATTAAACAGAAAAGATAGGAACTGTTCTGTTCACCGCATGCCAACCCATAATACGACATATAGAGCTCAGAGGTAAAACCACATGTGCATGATCATAACTACTTGTACATATACTGCACATAGATATAGAGATACTTATCACTAAAGCTAGAAGTTGATGCAAGCCACAAACTTTAGCAGATTTCATTAGAACTGTAGGGTAATTTCCAATAAACCAAGTTCAAAAAGGGGAGTCTATGGCTGACGCGTGTTCCTGGTTTCCAAAAGAAATGCTTCCAGTTGCATTATGATTTGAAGACTGTTTATTTATTACAAACTGAAGATGTAACAATGAACTCCTTCCTAAATAAGCATGAAAGTTCCAAAAAATAGCAGTTATCCAGAACTACCTGTGCACACGGTCAGAAAACCGTGAGACTCCTAACCTCTCTGTCCATGCTCCTCCCCTTCCCTCTCACATAGGGTTTCATGCTACTATTGCACTTACATACTTAAAGTGAGAGGTACCCCCTTTTAGGTTCCAATCCCAAAACAGTGACTTAAAATTACTTTACATAAACACATATATTTTCATATTTATTAATCCTGAAAAGATGACTTATGTAATGAATCTATGAATTATAAAACAAACATGAACTCGATCGTAAATAAAAATATAAAGCAGACGTCTGGCGCTTACAAGAACTGTACACTTTTCTCACAGTCAGTTAGTGAATTAATATCAGTGACTGACTGAATTTGAATAGGTTATCAACAACACAACTACACTTTGGCTAATGGCCCTGCATTGGCAACCCCCCAACAGAAGGTTGAAATTTTTTTGGGCTATTGGAATATTGGAAGCCACGTCAAAACTTACAGTTACATCAGAATTATTTCCAGCATGAACACAAAAACAAAACATTTGAATCACTTTATGGGTGCCTTGCATGTTCCTGCCACTTTCACACTAAGTCAAAACACAAAGAGGGTTGCAGCTATTGATGAAAGACATTGTAGGCCGTTTTATTTTAAACTAGAATAACTAAGAAGAAAGGATAAATGCTTAATCGGGGAGATGGAAGCAAGTGGTATGGAAAAGAGTAGGCACCTGAAATGTGTGCAGCAGGATATTTAGAGATTTAAAGCAGCATTTCAGCCACAGAGACTTACAGTATAATCAACTCGGTTTAAAACTCAAACTAACAAAAAACAGGAAGAGGGATGAAATTTAAAAGGAAAAAAAGTGAATATAGTAAAAAAAAAAAGGTTTGGACAGTGGATGTAGTCCACTAAAACAAGTGCTATGTTTTTTAAAAGAGATTCTCCTATTGAAACTGGTATGAAAAGAAAAAAAGACAACAAAAAAGTAAAACTTTCACTGTATACCTGGACCCTGATGCATCTCAGGAAGGACAACATTATTACTTAGCTCCACAATTATAGCAAAAATAAACACCTGATTGGCTCTCCAGCTGCTGTCAGCTGGCTTCATGCCCTTGATGACTTCACTCAACAACAGCAAATCCCAAGGCACGCAAATGTCTGACATCCCAAACATCTCGCCATTAAAATCAGTGAAGACTTGGCTGGTGCAAGCATGCATGGAGCACAAACATCTTACAAATACACATACTGAAGCGCACAGGCACACATGCAAACAAACGCAACCTGGCTGCTGATGCGCACTAATACACGTACACATTTCCCCACAGCCAATATCCCAGACTCATCATTATCGTCCCCGTAGCAACCTGTTTGTCAGAGGAGAAATGCCTCGCTGGATTATTCACTCCTCTCTTATTCATTAGCTGTTGTCCTGGGCAGCAGCCAAGGCTGTTGGTTGGCCGACAGCGTAGCTGATAGGAATTAGTCTCCTGATAAAGCAAGAGAGTGGAACGTAGCGTTGCAGGAAATTGCAATCAATACCAACTCTCATATCCTCATCCAATATCGACTGCAAATGGGAATGAGAAGCACACTGTCATGCTCCTATACGTGGACATGAGGGCCTACTTAAGAACGTATTCACACGTGAAGCAAAGTGAAGCTGCATTAATTGCAGTGGTTGTTTCAGAAACCATACAAATAAAAGACGAAGGAAGCCAAAAACCCGTGCCTCAAACCGCTGCTTTCTCATCGTACTGTGTAGACCTAATTCACACCTCGTCATGAGTCATGTACGGTCGTGCCCTCTTTGTACTTTTCTATGCCAGCTTCTTAAAGTGTGTGTGGGATCAGACCGGGGTGAAAAATAGAGTTTTCCCACATGACACAGATCAGTGGTTAGAGCACAGTTCAGAGCACCTACAGGCAAAGACACAGTTTGAGTGGCATAATGGAAATGACACCAGTAATTAAAGAAGTGTCTCATCAGATGCGTGTTTTTGGCTGTGTCTCCTCTCTTTGTTTGATGAAGAATCGACTCCAGATAGATCAAGGTTTAATTTTAATCTCCCCCACCTAACACTGAGGGCTTATATTAATCAGTTTGGGAAAGATTTTAATTTTTGCAGCATTATTGTGATCAAACAGACATCTTTCCATTTATCTCAAGCACAAATAAGAAGATACTGCCGGGGAACTCCTATAAAGGCCACAAATGTGGTAACAAAGAACTATAGGTCTGGGTTTGGAGCCTAAAAGATGATGTTGCCTCAGCTTCACAAGCTGAATGGCTGTCTGGGGACGGACGGTTGTAAAGAGCAGTGTACTTCAAGTCAGTGTTGGGAAGAGCAAAGATGTTTTTGATATGTAACAGTGGAGCCATACGCACCGATCAATACGCCGACCTTTCTCAGACTGATTGCATGATGCTCTGCTTTGGCCCCAACACCAGCGCCCACCAGAGGTCCATCAACCATCAACCATTGTTATTGTCTGGTCCAGATATATGTAAGATCAGTTCTCCTGTTGACTTTTACCATGGGACTCGCAGTACTCTATATGTTCTTATGCTCTTTTCATTTTTCTCCCCCTCTGTCTTCTTCTTAAACACACACACATACACACGTGCAAAAAACAGAAACTATTTGACAAAACTTATTAAAAAGGAAAGAAATGTCTGAATTAAAACTAGCGACAGATTGATCCTCAGCAAATGAGGGTCTCTGACCTCTTCCCCGGGGCCTTTATACATGGATATTGTATATTTCTGTTCAGTGCCGAGGGACGAACAGAAATCCCACTTGGAATTGAGAAATGTCATTTACTTTCCAATTAATGCTCCAATTAACAAAGCAATTCGCAATTCATTTCCTGAAACCAGTGAGGTTGAAATGAGACTGACCCCATGCCCAGTATCAATCTCCTTGCTATTGACCCGTTCACATAAAGCTTCAATTGTGGATCAACCGTCCATTTAGAGAAAGCATCAATAATCGACTTAAACTGGGGGCTATATTACCATAGACATTAGCATAGACATTGCCCCTGTGGCTCTGGGGTGATTTGAATGTCTGTGAGAGTGACCGACCCGCCCCGTGCCTCTGGCTCACGGTTCAGGGGACGCAGGAGCGCAAAGTCTAATCAATAAGCGCTTTAATTATAGGAGCCCTCGGCTCGCAGTTCTTCACGGTTGGGAGACGCGCAATGCCACAACTGATCCAGCATGATCATTTCAGATGGAGTGGGGTTTCTTCGCCTGAGTAACCTGTCTCTTTTGGCCTGTGCTATTATAGACAGCAAATTGTCCACTCCTCTTCATAGATTTGGTAAAATGGGCCCATTAGTCCAGAGGGGGAGGTGTGCTTTTTTTTCCAGTGTTTTGTGGTGTTAATCAGGACTTGGTGAATACTGTGTTCCAAGTCTAAGAATATTTATTTCTTTGTTGATGTAATTGTAAAGTAATATATGAACATCCAGAAAGGATAACATCAGCATTTGCATTTATTCTTCATTTCATTTTGTGTATCTTCCAGGAGATCCCAGTGTGAAGCTGTGGAAAATAAAAATAATGTGGCATTTAAATCATCTTGGCTGTTTCCCAAGATGAGAAAAACCCAACATTAGACCAGATAACACACATTTTTATTCAATTTGAGGTACACCATTAAAATAGTGTGGGACTTTTGGAAGTTACAAAAGATTTAAAATATATTTGCACCCTAAATTCTTCACATCCTACCTTGTTGTCATCTCCACAGGATAAATAATTGTCTTTGCAGTACTCCATCTAATTTTCAACTTTTCCCAACTATGAGTAAATAAAACGTGCTATGAGCCATCATCGGCACAACTTTTCTTCTCAGCTGCAACTGAACTTAAATGAGTCAGCACAGATCTTACTCTACAGTCATCTTCTTCTTACTCCAGTAAAGCGTCACTTCTTCTCCATAGATGACACACACTGATGTACTGCTCTAATGCGTGATCTGCTTTTCGACTTGTGAGCTTTCATACTGGTGCACTAGATGGCGTGCTTTCTCTTCAGTGAGTAAATGAAAGCTGGCACTTGACAGGCTCTGAGAGAGTCATCCAAATTTAGCCCAGTAGACCAGAGTGGCAAAAAATACAGCCGCTGCAACCCCTAGGCTATAGCTGACATTATTCTCCTCTTCAGTATAGCGTGAGGCCAAAAAATGTCAGCGGGCCCAGAATAATTTAGACTTCCCATTCTAAACATCACAAATAAAGTCGAGCGGTTTGTTGTGCTTAAAAAAGTGATGCAGCGCGCAGACAGCTGATAAATCGACTGATTGATTTTTTTGTATCTGGTCGTCAGACATTTGTCTCCCTTTGGCAGTGGCATCTCAGATAAGGTTGTGTCTGAGAAACATTATTAGAGGCAGATCAAAGAGCACAAGTCGCTTTTAGACCACCAAAGCTCATTCATAACTCACTGCATCAAGGTCTCCCCCGTCTCTACATCCTCTCTTTATTTGTCTGCTTTGATCATACAGTCCATTCAGTCCATATCACCCTCTTGCTTCTTCTGAAGTCTGTTAGGGAACATGCGTTAGATATCTGTCTGTCGAGCACATGCCCCTTGATTGCCATAATCCCCTTCACCGCCATATTTTGTCTTTCTGCCCACGTAGACCCCCCACCCTTAAGAACTTTCTTCCCTCAGCCCCCCTCTTCCCCTGTGACACCCCGCCATTTGTTCCGCTGTTGGGTTAAGCAGGGTCGTATCAAAGCTTTAATCCCTAAATGTGTGTGTGTGTGTGTGTCTGTAAGTCTGCGCGTGCACAAGGGAAGCCTGGTCCCTCCTGCTTGAGCTAGATTATTTCAAGTTCCTGACCTCTGGGCGGTGAGAGGAGCTGATGTTTGGAAACACAGGCACTTGTCTTTGTCTCTTGAACCCAGCGGGAGAGCTCAGCTAGGGGCCTTTCTTGTCAGGCGAGTCCACGGATGCGCTCGGCCTGTTCTGGAGCTGCCGGTCTGTCCTCTGATCCTCGCCTCTGCCATCTTAATATTAATATGCCATGAATAAGCAGACAGCTGGTTGAGCAGGCTAACACTCCCTCTACACACGCTCCAGCACACACACACACACACACACACACACACACACACACACACACACACACACACACACACAAAACAACCGGACGAGTTTGGCTTCCGAGCAAAAACATTGATCCTGAGTCCCCTCACTGTGAGTCAATCTGGCCCCAATAGCCATTCAAGTGTATCAGCTTGATCTGATGTTTCCCGATAAAAGAAATTCCTCCCAGGGCATGAGTACGTGTGGGAGTGTGTGTGTGTAAGGGATATTGATTGCTGAGCGACATGGCGGTATAGATCCCAAGCAGCTGCTAAGAGTTTAAATGAGGCCTGCAGCATATCATTAAATCACTATGATAATGTCTAAGGAGACACCAGCAAAGCATTTCTCTTTTTTAGCCTCTAAACAAGAGCCAATTTGTGTGAGTATTGCACTTCTGGTTGCATCATCACCTTTGACTCGCACTTCAAATACGTCCATACAAGGGGTTAGACGTTGTTAGGCCAGAGCTGTGGAACCTCTGCTGATTAGGATACAATAGCTTTAACCTTATAGGTGCAGAGGTTCAGATACTCTGACCTCCATGTCAGTTTCACTCCTGGATTTACCCAAAGATTAATGCACACAAACAAAAAAAAAAAAACTACTTTCAGAATCTTTCCTCAGAGTCTTCACCGCTCTGTGGTGGTTCAGGGGATCTTTTTCCTTCACAGGATCGATATAGACTCTTTGCTTTCTTTTGATGTTTTCCCTCTTAGCTGTTCTTTTGCTGCTTATCCAGATATGTAAATGAAGCTCACTCTCTGCACGTTACAAGGACTGTTATTTAGCCAGTGAAAACTACTGAATGAAAAAACTCTGAGAAAACTGCACCGGTGAACGAGGATACCTTGAAGAATATTTTACAAAGATGTTGTGCTGTAATCATTACAGCTTTGCCATCGTTATCACAGTTTTTAACCTTGTCATTTTGTTGCAGCTGGGTTTGCTGTTAAGCCTGCTTTATATTACATAAATCTAGTATATGTAGCAAGTTTTGTTGACAGTTTACCCAATAGTAGACACATTTCTGGCAAATGTTTTGAAAGGACCAAATTATCCGACCAACATTCCCATCGCTGTGTCCAATAAATGCAGGTTATAAATATGTTTACTGTGTGATGCACTGCTCAGTATGTATTCCACCTCTTATACCATACGGAGGGAGTGTTTTAATGCCTTAATTAGAAATAGAAACAGTGAAAAGAGAGAGAGTGAGGATGACGTGTGACAAATGTACTCAGTCAGATTTAATTTTCCGTGAGGTCTAGCTGATATCTCCATAAGGCTGCAGAACGTTAACACTGAAAAGCAATGACCTTCCACTTAATACAACTTTATATGTGACTGTAGTAATTCCAGTGAAAAGATTCAAGGCCTACTACAGCACTTCCATCAATGAGAGGAAAGTCTTTGTGCTTCGCTTTTCATTAACTTTGACCATTCAGGGCACATTTTTACACAAGCTTGCATTGAGGAGTTTCCACACACGCATGCACACTTCCGGATGGCAGAGGAGCTGTGGTTATAAGCCGTGTTACCACAGGTAATGCGATCACGGCGCAGGCAGAATGATGTGTTTATGTCATCAAGGGTGAAACAAGATGGAGGGAGGATGATGAAGAGTAGCAAAAAGGAGGGAGGAGGCGAGGACAGGCACGACACTGAAAAGCAGCGTGACGATTGAAGGATTGAACGTGTAACGGGCAGGAAGAGGTGAGAACTTGTGAAAGGAACGGAGGAACGTATTCAGGAGGAAGGGTGGAAAAATGAGAAAATGGGTGATAAATGGTGAAAAAGACAGAAGACGGCGAAGGCGAGGGTGTCTCCCTGTCAATCAGATTAACAGAGAATTGCTTTGACCTGAAACCTGGCGGATCACGTTCGCTCACACATATACACATTCGCAAATGCACTCAGAATGGTTTCCACACAGCTGTATGGAGATAAATGTGTCTCACTCGCATCCAGTCTGGTGTTAAGTGCATGTATTAGGGCGTATCAGCATTCATGTATGTGGATGTGTGTGGGTGTGTGTGTGTGCGCGTGTGTGTGTGTGTATGTGCGCACGTGTTTCTCAGTGTAAGTAAGTGAATGAGTAATGAGTGAGTGATGGATGGACGATAATGCACATTTGCCCTCTCTCACGAGGGCTCGGAGTGCTTAGATGTCTAGCCTGGCTCACACATACACTCGCACAAAATGGTGTTAGATAAGACTTCTTTCCCACTTATTCAGCGTATAGAATACATGAATCACTTCCCCACACTCCTTCCCTTTTATGCTTACCTTTCACTACATTTATTTCCTTGCATGTCCCTTATCTTAAACCTCTCTCTCTCTCTCCCCCCTATGTGTCTGTCTCACCCTTCTCTGCTTCTTAGTAATGGAGCTAATTTGTTTAGCACACAAAGAGTGTCTGTCCATTAGTGTAGGCCTAGGGAGATGGTGACAAATCACACCAGCATGTGCCTCTGCTCTGTGTTCATTATTGTGAATGGGGAAAATGTGAAACACCTCATACTTCATTAGAAAACATGTATTTACCTTTAGTTACTTTGAAATAAATATCATTCTTTTTCGAAAGGGTATCAGCCAGTTGGAGCTCTTTGTTTTGCCGTGCACGAGTCAAACAGAGAGACTTTCTGTACGTCTGCACTTCACGTTATCGAATTAAGTCAGCACAGCAGGAAGGTTTCTGTGCTACCTGTAATACAATAATATTATGTACCCTGCTACTGTTGCTGCTTACTGCCATTAAATGGACAAAATGATTAATGTGGCTTTAACACCTGAGAGACACCAGGCTGCCGAGCATATTTACTCTTCACTTGTAGACATTTCTCCCTGCTTCATTTATTTGATTCAAGCACCATTCAGTTTGTCATGCAGTCTGAACTATTTAAATTGTATGAATGGATAAATGTAATAATATATAAAAAGGAGCACTTTGAAAACACATCAGATCTCACTGGAAAAAGAAATCATGTTTGATATCTATACTGATATGGACTGGGTAATGTGTTAGGAACCAAAGGATGTCATATCATTTAATGGAAATGAAAATGATCAACCTACAGAGGGCTGAATTCAAAGACACTCTGAAAATGAGAGTGAAAAACTGAAGTAGCTGCCTCGTCTATTTTGCAGAAATTCAAAATGGTAGCAACTCAAAATGGTACTCAGTATTTTGTGTGATCCCCAAGTTGTTGTTTGTATGCCTGACAACATTGAGGAATGCTCCTGACGACACAATGGATGGGGTCCTTGGGCCTCTCCTCCCAGACCTGGACCAAGGTATCACTGAGCTCCTGGACACTGATGGCAGCACTGTGTGGAGTGACACATAATGTCCAGGGGTGTTCTTTTGGATTTAGGTCAGACGAGCGTGTGGTGGGGTTAAGTTAGTGGTATCAGTTCGTTCATCCTCCAGCAAATACCTGCATGCTCTCACCACAGGAGGCCGGGCATTGTCGTGCACAAAGAGGATCCTAGGACACACTGCACCAGCGTAGGGTCTGACAATGTTCAAGGATTTTGTTCTAAGCCTAATGGCATTCAGGGTGCCTTTGCCTGTGTGTCCTACCATAGATATGCCTCCTCCAGACTATCACTGACCTACCACTAAACCGGTTATGGTGAACAATGTTACAGGCATAACACTCTCTATGGCTTCTCCAGACTCTTTTCACATTATGTCCTCTGGGTGAACCTGCTCTCATCAATGAAAAGCGCAGGGCACTAGTGGCAGACTTGCCAATTCTGGTATCCTATGGCAAATACTAATCGGGCTTCATGGTACTGGGCAGTGAGCACAGGGACCACTAGAGGATGTTGGGCCCTCGGGCCACCCTCATGTTTCAGATTTTTGGAGTTAGACTACCTATGCAACATCTGTAGGGTCTGTAGGCCCACATCCTCATTCTAGGTTTGGCGGCAGTTTTTAGTAGATAAAGATGAATGGATTGACCAAGAATTGAGCTGCAGTTTGGGGAAGGCCTCGATAGGGACTGGCGGCAGCTCCCAGGCCTGGCAGATGTACTAATGAGAAGTAAAGAAAGAATTGAAAAAAGGGTACGGAGAAACGGGCATGAAACCGAGAATGAGCAGTTTGTAGAACTGGGGGAGGTCATATATAGATAAGACCCAGAAGGGGCGTGTTTGGAGGTGTAATCCCACTCCTGAAATTCAAATAATTTATCTCCAAGTAGCGACCCCGGCCAAATGCAACACCAGTGAAAAAAGCTGTCAGAAACGATGATGAGTGTAAAATGTCAGTGGTCTCCGCCTCTAAAACCATCCTTGTTTTGGAGGCTGTCTCACTGCACGTGCTGGTAATTTCAGCAGAAACTGATCAACATCACTTCTCCTACTCAACGGATCAAATGAATATTGCAGAAGTTTAACTGACTTGACCTTATATTCTGATTAAAAAGCCCAGTGTATAATTATCAACACCAATCATGTGAAGCTACTTTCAAGAACAAAAATACGGAATGAGGAATAAGCATAATAAGACCAGTTACAACCTACAACAACACCTATAAACAAATGATTTCATAATTCATAATGAAAAGTGATGATGCAAAAGGTCTTTGTCACAGCAGAAATTTTTCATGCCCTGTGTTCCTCCTCAAACATGGAGTGGAACAGACTCAGGTGGGTGAAATTAAATCATTTCAGTTCACTTGACAACAGCTTGGTATCTTATCACAAGTAAAAGCCTCCCTGTTTACGTCAAAGTTGACATAGTGAAAGTGAGGGGGCAAGAAGGGTATGCTGGAAAACATAGTCAGTAATCAGTTGTTTTTAATCGTGTTACATTAACTTACCCATATCAGTTTGTTAGGTCCAAATAAATCACTATGTTTACTTGTATTTTACTTTATTTAGTTTTTGTGATAATGAAATAATAATGTTTGTTAACACACAAACTAACACATTTCTCCAACATTCCTGTCACACATTGCTGTGCCAAGGACAGTTCCTGACTGAAGAACTTCTTAATATGATTACAAGCATAGAAATGCTAACAAACAAAACAACGACTCTTCATTTACATGTTTTGTTTTTTTGCGAAAAGACCATGGAAACTTGGGCAAGAAGGTTCAGGTAATTCTACTTCATGTGATGTTTAAAAACATAATCAAAAGAGCTTGTTGCAAAAACATGATATTAAGTACACACAGTGTCTCCATGCACACAAACAACTGTGTCATAACTGTCCGAGTGGTAGCCACAAGAAAAAAAAGTGTAGCAAAACATGAGAGTGAAATACATCTGCTGTTTATGACTCCAGAATCTTTATGGTCAAGGGAATAAAATCTTACCGTCAGAGGCAGCTCTGCCCATGTCTTCACTGGTTTAAACAATAGTGTGTAAAATTGTAACTCATCGAGGGATCGGCCCCTATAAAAGTCACAGCATAGAAATCAATTGCCAGCTTTTATGAGTGATATATAACGTGAAGTCTAAATTTCTTCATATTCAGCGTGATATCAACCACTGCACTGATATCTGGCACTAAGCGAGCAAGAGGAGCTCCGAATTGGGCATCTCTACCTCTTCTCTTGCCAAGACACTGTCACTGTTTGGGGACGCTCCAATGCATCATGCTGACTCCATTCTACCTTTTATCCATTCATTTCCCTTTCCATTAGCACTATTAAAATGATGTGGCATTGGCTGAAGCCGGTAACATAAGCACTCTGGCTCATTCCCTTTTGTTTTTTGTTGTATTCAAGATAATGTAGACGACATGAAGACAGGTTTTCTTTTATTCAGTGAGAAAATGTTTTGGAGGAAACATTGTTTTGATTCCAAATGTTATTTCAATTTTTGCTCACGTCTGCTGGCAAATCTGCATGTTTTCTCATCGCTGGCTAATAGGTCAGCACCAGTGGGAATGTGATACAGGGAGGCAAGGTCAGTTTTCATTGATTGTTTAATCAGTCCTTTGTTTGAGAAGGACGCGATTAAGCTGGGAAGCCATGGACTGCTTTTCCCCAGCAGGCTTACAGTACATATACTTTCTAAGCTATATGTCAAACAGTATTCACTTTGCCTGTGACTGAGCACGACTCTATGTGTGCTCGTCGGTGTGTGTGTGTCTGTATCCCAAACAGTTGAATGCGAGCAACCCGAGTAAATCAGGTACAAATAAAGCCCAGATGACGAGACATTTGGAAGAGTGTGAACAGTATCCTCCTCGCTCTGCCCTTCTATTTGTTTGTCTGTCTGCTTGTTTGCCTCTCTGTCTGCAAAGCTGGCGTCAGTCTCAAGGAGATCCTCCTTCTCTTTCCTGCTCCCTTTTTCTGGGCAGAGCTGATGGACACCAGCAGATTTTTCTCCCTGAATAGCTGTTTTTATCTCTTTCTCTCTCCCTGTCCCACTGTCTTCCCCTTCCTCAATCTCTCTTGCTGAATGGCTGTCTGGCCTGAGTTAAAGGATTTTTTTTTTCTAGATGTTGCTGAAACCTGATATTGAGATATTTTGGCACACTATCTATGAACATATATATTTAGGCTTAGTGGCCAGAATAGAAATCCCTCCTGGCTGTGTTAGTGTTAATGCCTCAACTAGGGGATACCACAGCAGAAGCAAGCTTGAGATATGGAAGTGTATATATCCTAGTTTAGGGAGATTGGATGTGTTTTTGCAGATAGGGGCCTCATGTGCTACAGGGTGGGGGATGCTGAAGGGGCTCTCAGCTTCGCATATGCAACCGAGACAGGGCGACAGACAGGGGCAGGGAGGGCTTTGTGCACCAGCCCTTTCCCACACTCCCTTTCACCTTTTGTTGTATGGCAACACCAGGGCTCTCTGACATGACGAATCGCTTTGCCTTCTTCACTGAGATGGTGGCGGTATCAGAAAGTAAGAATGGAGTGAGATGAATTGATGTGTGCGTGCAGATATATAGGTGTGTGTGTGTGGGTGGGTGGGTTGGAGGGGTGTCCTTTAATCTCAGTACCTGAAGCTGCCAACATTTCCCATCCCTTGTCCCCCAAATCTCCCTCAGTTTGTCACCAGGGTGAGGCAGAAAACTCAATGCTTCAAGCTCTGCATGGGCAGATTCCTCAGTGCATGAGCCAGACGCAGCCACACATGCACATGCTCATATGCGCACACATGCCTCTGCCCAAATGCCAGCACCAAGCTGTTTCCCAAAAAGCGTTCAGGGTGTCACAATAGAGACATTACCACATGAGTGAGTGGCTTTGAATAAGGCTAAGGGTGTGTGTGTATATAGAGAGTGTGGAGGGTGAGCGGGGGAGCTCCTGGCAAGGCAGACGACCCTGCCATCACCTCTGCCCCCTTGTCAAACAAGCAATCGCCGCCAATGACACATGCATGCAGCACGCACTCCTGCTTCACTTCCTTTTGTGCTAGTCCGAGTCTGTAACTTCTCTCGGTTTTATTAGAAAGGGAGCGCTCCAACAATGTGTTTATTTGTTTGTAAGGAAACGGCACAGAAATAAGTTGGCTGGTTAGTGGACCACTGTAGTGAATCGCTGACCCAGTCAGGCTAATCAGGGTGAAGGGTCAGAATCTAGAGGTCAAAAGAGAAAGGAAAATGAATGAAAGAAGAATCCGTCTGCAAATAAATTACAGGTTGCAAAGAAATCCGTATTTCCTTGTGGAAATGCATGTGAAGTTAGGAGGGTGAAAAGGTGTCAGAACATGGAGATGCAGATAGAGACATGAGCATAAAGGCATAAAGAAACACATGACAACATTTCAAACATTTGTTAGACTAGTGTCAGCTCTGTCAGTGGATTGTCACCGCATGTGTTAGCGTGTGTCTATGTGTGTCTGTGTCCTCGGCGTGTCATTATGCAAAACCAGAGTCTTCCACAAAGCATGGAAAATGGGTGTGTGTTTGGGTGCATGCATGTGTGCATGTCTGTGGTGGAGGGGGTGACACGAGTTTGAGGGGCTGTGTCACTCCATCGCTGCGGGAAGTCATGACAGCACTGTTTTGTCAGCGCATGGATGGCTGCAGCATCATGGCAGCAGAAGAAGCAGGAGAAGTGGAAGAAACGCGCGGGGATGGAGTGAGTAGAAGGAAGGGAAGATTTTTTCTTCTTCTTCTTCTTCTTCTTCTTCCCACACTCAATAAGGAAATTAGGTCATCCAAGTAAAACCATTGCAAGGAACAAATCATCATCATAATTGGAGCCTTAACAAATGTGTGGAGGTGGTGGATTCACACACATACATACACACGAACGAGAGAAAAACACAAAAACCAAAACACAAATGCAAAACGGCGCACATGGCTGGGAGGAGGTAAAGCAGAATTTCAGCATAAATCAGGGTATGTTTGACAGTTTTATAGCTCTTTCAGGAGCCTCATTTGGGATAGAAGCGTGATAGAAGAACGTTACCCGTGGCAAATATAATTGTGGTCATGGTCCTTCAATAAATCAGGGGATGGTTACATCACATTTGCCTGGAGGCTCCACAAGGGGGAAAAAATCCGAGCGCATCAGGTGACCTACAAGTCACCTGAGATTGCTTTAGTTTTTCTCACTGGGAATTCACAGAGGGAAACGTGCCAAGAATATGTACACAGATATGCTATTTAAGGAATAGTTAGTCTGTTTTGGGGGAAGTGCGGTAATCTGCTTTCTTCGTAAAAGGGTTACATGAGAATACCGATGCCACTCTCCTTTCTGAAATGTAACCAACCGCACTAGTTCAGCACAAAGCCCAAATGTAAGGAAAAACTCTAGCCTTTCTCTGTCTGACTCGAATCCATAATTATTAGGAAGTTTTATATTCTGAAAGCTCACATAACAAAGTTAGGTTGATGTAATTGAGAGTGCCATCATTCTTATACCTCTTAGCAATAAAGTAAATAAGCATTTTTCTTGGGATACTGCATTTAGTAGTTCCAATTAGGCCCTATTGCTAATAATATGAATTGAATGGCTCAGAATAATCACAGGTCTCATTTAACTGTTAGTAACTTTAGCTTTATATGTGCCATATTCTCGTGAAATGATGTCTGGTTTTCAGGGAAATAATTTAAAACCATGATTCAGATTCTGTATATGAATACAAACATAAATGGACACTCTCAGGAGGTGAAATGTCACATTTTTTTTAACTTCAGGGGCACGTCCCACCAGCTCTGACAGTGGGACGTGCTAAAAAGTGGAAGATAGAAAGGTCGACCTTGCAGACTCTCAGCTCTTCCTCAGGTTTCATATGACAGGACAAACACATTATTTATTCATGTTTAAGGACAGCTTGCTCAAGACTTACCAACACATATACCCAGCCCACACATACATGTAATATGGGCTGAATAAATCTCCATAAGGAGATCTGTTGTGCATGCCAATGCTGTTTACTGCTGGTTGCTTCCAAAGCAACAATACCAGGAACTGGGCAAAGGCACATGGAGAGAAAGAGGCCGAGCTGATACCTGTACAGTAATCACTGTGAGGCCACGACTCTTAACAAAATAGTTGACAGCATTTCCTACAATGTTACCCAAACAGTAATGAGATGACTGGCTTTGTAATAGTTTGCTCTGCCAAGGACTATTGTTCTGGCATTTTCCATAAGAGAATGATCTGGCATCATTTTTAATAGGCATAATTCACCCCTTAAACGAGGCCTCTTTGGGGTTTGCCAATTAGCTTCTATTTTTCAGTGCTTACAGTTCTCATTACCAACATAACCGGTGACAAATGTCAAATTATGCATTGCTATTAATATAAATGAGCTAAACAGTGAGCTAGATAAAAGTATCTTTGCTATAAATACATAATCTTTGAAATGTTCAAGATCTACGAAGTTGGATTTACAGAAATGAATGACGTTTGGTTTTGCTGTGACATTTCAGCCAATAATTATTCTTCAAGAGCAACTATGAAGGCTACTGCGCTCAGTTAGCTTTGAAATTTTACTCTGTCACTCGGCCGCTTGTAATGTTTTTTCATAAAAGTCAACATGAAGCCAAATCACATTATCATATGTTGATTTTTTGCAGTGTAATACAGAGTCTCCACAGGCCTTTTACATCACCCAAAAAGCCAGGCGGCTGATTGACAGAACTTGGCTGACTGTGGACCCTCCTTCCCAACGTCTCCTCCTCTCTCTCTCTGCTCTCCCGTCCTCTCCTCTGCTCTCTCTCCCTGCCTCAATTGCGAGGCTGCGCTCACCGACTCGACACGGCGAACAGGGATGCAGCGAGGGCGCAGCGCAGCCTGAAAAATGGCATCACCACGCGTACTGTGGATCTATCCGTCCCTTTCCCTCCTGTCCTCTCTGCTTCTTTTCCACGCTTTTCCGCCATGCCGAGCCTTACGGAATTACCCGGAGAATGAAGGTGGGTTTTTGCCCCCGACGTGTTTCGTGGAGCTTTAAAGTCGAGTGAGTTTAGATGACTTGGTCGTGCGCTGAGTTGTTGGATGGGGAGCCCCATCCCGCGGCTCTCCACTCGCCGGCGAAGGAGCGGAGCGCAGCGGCGGAGACTCCCGTTAAGTGCTGCTTATAAATCATGCATAAAGGAAAGCGGAGAGAGGGAGTAAGAGAGACAAAAATAGTGTTCGTCACGTTTTTTTCTTTTCCGAGCATGCTGACATGAAATTTTTATGACATATAAGCGCAGGCAAACCTGTCGTGTATCATCCAGAGAATGCTGAGGTCGACTTGTCACTTTGTGACATTTTATTAATCAGTGGACTATTTTTCCCTGCGTCAAAGAATACTAACTTATAATGATTATGCCAAAGCAGCATTGGCATCTCTGTCAAAATTCCTCTTAATTATAGATATCTTCATTATTATTACAGACTGATAAATGTTTTCTTCTCTGCCGTGGACTGTTGCCACTGCCTCAGTCTGCAAATGAGGAGCTGCAATTACATTAAATTTGTCACACGCTGCTGCTGAGCCTCTCTCGGTTATTGTATTAACATCGATGCTCAGCCTGAAATTAGCCAATGTATTTACTTACTAACTACTCCTGACTGCTTGCTGGGTTGAAACATGGGGGCTGACTTGTTTAAAGGGAAGTTGAACTTGCACTAAATGGAGAAAACAACAGATCAATGTGCTAAAGTCATAGCCAGAAAAACAAAAAACAAAACAATTATTAGTTTATGAAGCAGGTTATTTGGATTAAATTGGAAGTCTGTGGTGTTGTTTTGCTTGTTGGCTGTCAGACAGTCTGGCTGGAGATGATACAGCTGTGACTTGTCATCCTGTGAATCATTTTGTTCAGTGTTCCCCCAAAAGCTCCACTGAGTCTTGTTTTGAAGCTCAACAAAGCTTTTCTGTCACTATGAGTTGCCTTTCATTTATATTATTTTTCTCTGTGTTTTCTCAATCACTATCACACACATACACAGATACGGAGAGACCTCAACTCCAGGCTTACATAGATTAAACAGTGAGCTCTGGGACACTCATACAATGACAGGCCCCACTGAGGTTAAATGGGATCTCCTGTCTCCGGCTGACTTAACAGTATAAGCTGCGTGTACATACATTGCTGCTAAATGTATGTCACAGCCCGGAGGAGTTCACGCAGAACAAAGGTTTTGAAGGACAGAAAGGCAGCGGACGAGAGGGAGAGTAGAGATGGAGTGGAGGAGCAGGAGGGTTTTTTAACTGCAGGAGACAATGGATGTGAAGGAGACACTAACACACTGCTGAAATATTCAGTGGAGAGAGCACGAATGATGAAACCATCTGGAAGCCAAAGGAAACTCCTGTTGATTTCGATAAATAAACACAGAAGCATGTGAGCCGCTGTGAATGTTTGCAGGCACATGTGGATCATGTTCATGTGGGGTGACTGACGGGTCAGAGGGTTTTCATTACTTCTAAATGCACTTTTTAAATAATGTGCTACAAGTTAGTCATCCTCCAGCCAGTTCCTGCTGTTTCAGACTGTTGGCCTAATTGGCACCTTTAAGCCCACTGCTCCGTGTGTGTGGTGTCTGGTCTGTGTGTGTGTATACATTCACCAGTGGGACAGTAATCCAACGAAGCCACTTTTGTCAGCTACTCTGTGGCTCGCTTTTACCTTTTGGCCTGCCAGTTTTCCTGCTGTGACCGCACGTGCTTAGCTAAGGGATTGTGCTTCTTTGTGCCAGTGTGTGTGTCTATGTGTGTGCGCGTGCGTGCGTGTGTGTGTACCCTGTGTTTGCCTATAAGTGTGCATACTCTCCACCCACGCCTCTCGGTAGTCGTGTTATTCCAGGAAATCTTCCCTCTGAGTCTGTCTCGTACTAGAAGCGAGGCTGTCATAAAAGGAGAGATACAGCTCTCAGGGCTCAATTAAGAACACAATCCCTTTGATAGACATGATAGCGTTAGCAGGAAAAATAGTGTTAAGCTGTCACAAAGCTTAGTTTACCACCAGAGCTATTGATCCGCTCCAAAATTGGTTGGCATTTACAAGAAACTCGGTTGTCGTAACAGAGGGCTTTGGTAAAATTGAAAGAACCGCTTGAAATTGTTGCTGTAATTGCATCTCCATGGGGCCCATAAGACTCTGCAGAAATGGGTTCATTCATAAATTGTGAGATAAAGAGTGAGAAAACTGGTCTGAAGGTCTTTGTTATCACCAGTGAACGGAGGAAAAGGACTTTGTGAGTTATTGCGCACCAGCAGAGGGAGCCCTCCATTCCCTCTGTCTGGACCCCGAGGGCATACTGATGTAACAGCAGGGTGGATGCTCACAGGTTTCCCCCCTTGGTTGCCGTACCATCTCCCACCCTTCTTTGCTCTCAGTCTGTATCCTCTCTTATGCAGAGGTACAACATGTCTTGTTTCTTTTCTCTGTTGCTTTGCACCTAGTTCTCCCTGCGATTTTTTTTCTCTCTCTCATCCTTCTTGTGCCGAATCGTGCTGGGGAAAGGAGCAGACTATCACACCTTTCTATTTTTGTGTCTTTCCTCTCTGCCTCTAAATTTACCTCCTCACTCCTAGAAAATAAGGAACCCCGTGCTTCTTTCCATTCCAACTCTGGATGTTGATTTAATTTCATATTAAAGCGTAAATCCCTGTGCAAGTGGACGTACAGATGAATTAACCGAGGGGTTTTTTTTAGTCTCGAGGTTTACTGTAATCTGTAATTGCTCATGGGAACGCACTTGAATCTTTTTTTAAAAATTGAATTGACCTTAGGGTGCTGCGAGAGATTGCTGTATTGCTTCTTAAGGTTAACACGGAGGTGAGCAGTTAGTGCAGAGGCAAGCATATGTAAAGCATGCCCTCTGTTTCCACACACACACACATTCACATTATGATTCACACAAGATCCTGACTGTGGTATAATGTTGGGTCAAAGGTCTCATCTGGTTTAATTGCTTTAATCTATAATGGCTGCTTGTAGTTATCGGCAGAACCATACCTCACGATGTGCCGCCGCGCGCACGCGTATGTGTGTGTGTGTGCACGCGAGAGTCCATGAGATTGTTCTGCTCCCATGTAACAGCCATGACCTTGGACAGAAGAGGATATAGATCTCCTTTCTCATCAGAGAGCAGCAGAGGAAAGCAGCAAGTGCGAGCACCCTCCTGTTTTTCTTTTCTGCCTCCACTCCGAGCTCGCTCTAATCCCGGTCTTTTATATCTGCCCTTCTCTCCTTTCTATCAGCCTCCCTCGTGGCCTCCATCTCTTTGTCCCTGATTGTTTTTATCTTTTGTTTTCTTCTCCTCTTCCTTCTCTATTTCTCTGACCTCCAGTGTAACAGTAAGGTGGGAGCTCCCGTACGCTTTCTGTAATCAGGTGGAGCTCCTACAACTGCTTAACAAAGGCTCACACGCGAGCGCGAATGGATGTGTGCGCACTCGTGCACACACACACGCGTGCACACACTCTCCCACACTTATCCTATCTTAATGCATGGCTGGGGGGCAGTTTGGTGGTCTCGGTCCAGAGAATAGTGGCACATATTCCGGGGGCTGGCTGATAGATGGGGTTATAAATACAACTCAGTGACAGAGAATGATTCTGCTGTGCGCGCTTCACCTCATGGACTCATTGTGTGTGAGGCTGTGTGTGTTTAAGTGTGTGTGTTTAAGTGTGTACGTGAGTGAGAGAAAGGCTGAGAGACTGGGATTTTTTAAAAAGTGTGAGACAAAGCAAAATGCATAAGGAGAACAAGAAGAAAGACAGACGGGGGAATGTAGTTAAAAAAAAAAACAGCTGAAGAGCTCAACCATATCTCTGAGCCCTACTGAGCAGAGCATCCATAACAGCACCCACAAGAGCCTTTGTGTTGTGTTATACTTAGTCATACTTAGTCATCGGTGGCTAAGAGGGTTTGTATTACACTTAACCTAGTAGTTTTTTTTAAATATTATCGTGGAGTTTCGTGGAGTTGCTTTTTTGATGAGAGTCTGACGAGAAGACTGAAATCAGTGTCATGTCTCTGTGCCAGGCATGAAGCCCAAGCCAGAAGCTAGCCAGCTTAGCTTAACTCCACTCTGGTCTGACCCCCTAAACCCCCCAAATTAATGCATTATGTCTGTCTGTATTTATTTTGTTTATTTTGTCTGTGTGTGTAAAGTCTAAAAATGGCTATGCATGGTACAGTAGTGTCGCTGATGATCTCGGTCTCTTAGTTAGGTCACTGCCAACATGTAGTCCACCATCATTTTTATTTACTGGGATTTATGTGTGTTGTACAGATGTGACTGTGGCAGATGTTCTTCAATCTATTCCTTTAAAGACAGAAAAATAATTTTAAGTATATATTAAGTTTCCATTCATGTTACAATTCAGAACATTATCACTCCCCCCAAAACAGCCATACCTTCTTTTAGCACTCGGGTTTATTCATGTATGAGAAACAAGATATAGATCTTTCAAGCAGCTCTTAAAAAAAAGACAAGATAAGGATCTAAATTATGAATGCCATATGCATATTTCCTGTGTATCCATATGTTTACTTTCACTTTTGGAAACGATATGGGCTGTTTTTGTATTTTATATTCAGAAGTGTTGTGAGACAGGAGATTATTTTTATCTCAGTTCCCACCACGGGGATGAATATGTGCAAGTCTCAACCAGCTGAGGCTTGAACATGAACAGTTTTTAGGCTTGAATGATTCCCTTCGGATGTCGAGTTCATTAATGTCAAAGGAAACCTTCCTTGGCTTGCGATGTGTGATGGCTGCAGTGAAGTTTGGCTATGTGGCCCCTCCCCCATTTTCTGCCACCACCACATCTGCTGACCCCTTCCCCCTCTCTGATATGAACAAGCCCTTAACTGCTGGTCAAATTACTGATCACTGGGCCTTGACTACCATCTACCCACCACCCTCAAGCTCTCCTTCTTTTCCCTCTAACTGTCCTTCCTCACTCACACACACAGCACACCCCTGGCGTCCTTCGTCCCAGATATGTTAGTTTTTGCTTATTTATTTATTTTTGGCTAAATTGAATTAGGTTTTTTCCGTGTCTCCTCACTCCTTTCTCTCTCTCATATTCGGTCTTTTTTGTGGTTGTTGCTGCGGCTGTGAAAGCCTACGTTAACCAGCTTTGCAAGCAAACATCTTAGCATTTGGTTCAGTCGTTGATGCAACATCTTTACTGGCCAGTGCTTCAGACTTTTCTCCTTTTTTTTTCTTTTTTGTGCAGAGGAGCGGCTGAGAGCAAAACACCTGGAATGCTTCCAGAAAATACTGACAGCTACCCTTGAATTTGAAATGGATCAAATGTAGTTACAGTGTCTTTCCCTGTTTTAAACGTCAAACAGCATTTGCTGAAGCATTTTAACTTCAGTCGTTTTTTAGCTCCATCTGATTTTTGCTGTAACAGATACGCAATCTGCTAGGCATCTACTGTGCGTGTGGTAAAGACAAACAGTGATGTGTGTGCATGTGCTGATAGTTGGCCGGGTGCAACATCAGTAGAAAACCTGGGTGAGCACGCTTTAATCTGACATGTGATTTCCTCTGTCTCGACTGCTGAGGATCACCCCAGAGATTCCGGGCCAATTTGCCCTCCTGTGACCAACCACTGTGTGACAGCTGCCTGTCTCTGTGTGTGTGAATGTGTGTGTTTGTCCTCTTGTCTGATCAACAGGAATGTCTTTAAGAACTAACAGGGCACAAAAAAAAAAGATCAACAAGAAGCAGAAAAGCAAAAAAAGGAGAGAAATAAGCATGGAAGTGTTTGCAGATGTTGTATTTTATCAACAACAAAACAGAAGAAAAAAAGCATTTTTAAATCCGTGCCACAGTGTCAGTGTGTGTGAGACACATGTGGAGGCATACAGCATGTGTGGTTGTTTCTACTGCAGGTTATTTCTGAATTTTCAGGGTCTCTGGTTTACGTTTGTTTGTGTGTGCACATCACTGTGTGTGTGTGTGTGTCTGTGTGTTTGCCGTTCCTTGCCCTTGATGAGTTGTTGGCATACTGGTGGAAGAAGCTTATTAAAGAAAACAAGTGTTTGGATCTGACTGGGTGTCACACTTCAACCCCGTAAGCATTCGACGAGCTTGCACAGACGAAGCCGTGCCCTCACACTCGCACTCCAGAGCCTCTTCAAGCGACAAACTAGGGCAGTGCTCCTGTCATAGTCTGTCAGAATATCATTGTTTCTGTCCTGCTACTGTTTCCAGTTTGTGAAATAGCAGAGTAGGCTAATCTGCCCTCTGCTACAATGTAATTCCAAAAGTGCAAGCTGAACAAGCCGAAGTTTATCACATACTTGAATATTTTAATATTTTGGGGGGATTTTGCATGATATGCCTTTTAGGTTGCTGGAGCTTTTTTTCCCATTCAAATCTCCCCTTTTTAAAAATAAATTAAAAAAAACTTCACAAAAGTCATTGCATTGAATTGGGTTTTCTAAAACATTGTTTGACCTTATTCCTGACCTCCTCATAAAATGTATCTCATGGCTGTCATCTCAACCTGCTGACTCACTTATGTTTCCCAGAATTTTTCAAAAGTAGAACAGGAGGCAGAGCCTTCAGGTTTCAGGCCCGTCGTGTGGAACCAGCTCCTAGTTTAGATTCAGGAGACAGACACCTTCGCTACTTTTAAGATTAGGCTTACAACTTTCCTTTTCATAAAGCGTATAGTTAGTGCTGGATCGGGTGACCCTGAAGCCTCCTTTGGTTATGTTGCAATAGGCTTAGGCTGCGAGGGGCTTCCCATGATGCACTAAGTGTTTCTTCTTCACTCTTTTCTTTTCATTCCTTGTGTATTTATACACTACTACTATATTTATAATTAACAGTTTGTAAAATTTGGCTCTTCCTCCCATAGTTTGCTTTTTATCCCGTCTCTCTTCTCTTTTCTCCCTCCCATCACTCCCAGCAGGTCGTGGCAGATGTTTGTCCCTTCCTGAGCCTGGTTCTGCTGGACGTTTCTTCCTGTTAAAAGAGAGTTTTTCCTTCTTACTGTCGCCAAGTGCTTGCTGATCGGAGGGTCATGTGATTGTTGGATTTTCTGTCTAATATTGTAGAGTCTTTACTTTGCAATATAAAGCACCTTGAGGCAACTGTTGTTGTGAATTGAAGCTATATAAATAAAATTACATTTAAATGAATACATTTTTACTTGGCAAAAGGTGATTCTGTATTATGAAAAGTTCTCCCTACAAATGATGTAGGTTTTCTGTCCTTTGTCAGGTTTGTTTTTGTGCAGATGGCTTGATTTGAATGCAACAAGCCTCTGTGTTTGATTTTGCTGAATCACTTTAATAGAGAAATTGTTGCAGCTTCACGATAAAGACAGAGCGAATGAATGCTTTTGACGACATGGCTTTGATTAAAGCTGACTTAATTTTGCGCCCGTTGAAGTGTAGTAAACCAACATAAGTTATTTGAACAGATGCATAGTGGGAAAGCAGCAAGAAACAGAACTGACTTAATGAAGGATCGGGATTAGAATTTAAATCAAATCAGCTGAATTATTCATAGATCCATTCGGTTTGCAGACAGTTATAAAGAAAATATAACATTCTTCTTCTTAGGATTCTTTCATAAAAGAAATAATTAAACGCCACATCCATAAAGGGCACATAATATTGCCTGAAATGTAGTAAAAACTTTTCCATATGTGACATAATGATGTTCATGTGTCTGAGTTATAAAAGGAAAACTGCTTTTAGCTCATAAGGTTAAAACAGACCATCGAAGCTATGAGGTAATCCATTAAAAATTTATAGTGAACGTCGAGTGACTTAATGTCTTGTCATTGCTGATTATATAATAGAGATATTTCGAACGGCATCCACCACAACAGAGTGCTGCCCTCACAGCTCCAACTTTTATCTTAACATGCTCTGCATCCAGGGTGCTCAGTACAAATAAACCTAAATACTTGACTCTATTCACCGTTGCCTCCGTGTGGTATTCAATGGAAACATAAAAACAGGGGAAAGGGATGTTGTGTATAACAAAATGCCGGGAAGTCACTGGAGATAAGGATACAAAGGATATACTGTATCGCTCAGTTTTAATAAAATGGCATGAGCGCAAGGATGAGAGAGCAGATGGAGAGAGAAAAGCACAGGGCTGATTGAGAACCCCTAGTGGTTGGTGAATGACTGGAGAGAGGGCTGATGAAAAGACAGCAAGGGTAGCAGTCTTGGTGTGACGCCAGTGTATTCCTAAAGTTCAGGGCTCAAGTCTTCCCACTCCTTCATCCTGCTCTCCATCAGCTCATTTGTTGCCCTGACAACGCTCTTACTCGTTGAACTGCACCCTCAGTGGAGTGGAGCGTGGATAAAGGTGTGTGTTTTGTGTGCATGCTCTTTTTTTTTTTAGCTGTTTTATGTGTTGAGAAATTTGTCCTGCATTCTTAAAGCCTATTGACATTTTGTTGAACTCAAAGGAATGGTCCTACATTCTTGGCTAGCTGTTTCCCTGTTTCCACAATTTTTGTTGCGCTAAGGTAACAGTTATTACCCCTTTATAATATAGCTACACGACTACTGATTATGGAAGTTTTCTACCTGCAAAAACACTATCATTCAGTCATGTGGGAAATAGCTAAGGCAGACTATATATAAAAGATGGAATTAGTCAGTTTACTGTTGGTGCTAGGACCATACTGTTTGTTTGATTGCTTGTTTTTTAAGCCTGTGATGATCATATTGGAACTGGCTGATTTTATGCAAAATTCTAAAAACTTCATTCAAGTGCAGCCGCTGCTTGCTTAAGCTTCGCAGCATCTCATTTATCTCCCTTTAGATTTTTTCTGAATTTGCAATTGAATTTATCAGGTATGTTTGAATTTGCAAGTTGTGATTAACATTTTTATTGTAACACAAAACAGAAGCATAAAAGCCGGGGTTTTATATTTATAGAAGGAGAAGACAGTGAGATATCAGCATATTTAATGTAGTGTCAGCAGGACTCTTCAGGATCCACTAAGCCTACTCGTTTCAGTTTAATATGATGTGTTCTGAGTTGAAAAGGATCTTATAAACTCTTTATGTAGTCACATATTGTCCTGTAGATTGAGTCTGTGTGGTGGTCTTATTTTGCAGTCCCTCTCTTTGTGGCACTGGCACAGTCTTAAGGTGTGTGTGTGTGTGTGTGTGTGTGTGTAAGCATCCTGGTCTCTTTGTGCACCAGTCTGGCTGTTGGCAGTGCTGTTTGATTCTTGGCAGGTGGATCACAGCTTCTTGCAGCCCAGCTGAAGCGGTGGATACCATCCAGTGAGCGAGCGGTCAAGAGACCTAAAAAGACAGCGGATAAGAAAGAGAGAGGAAGACAGAGAGAGACAGACACCACAGAGGGAGGAAGCGGGAGTGTGAAGGAAAAATAGACAGACACAGAAGGCGATGAAGAGACAAAGAAACAGAAAAAAAAAGTTTTGCACATTCTCCGCATTGTTCTATAAGTAGTTGCAGTTTCAGTGTTTTACTGCTTTTGTACAGGAATTTCTAATTCACAAATTCACACCCTCCACCCCCACCTCCTCCTCATCTTTCACTCTCAGAATGTAAACCTCACAGTCTGGTGTTGAAAATCAATACGACAGCTTGTTTCTCTGTAACAAAACAACTCTCACAGTAATCGGGTCACATGTGCACAACTACGGATCTGTGCACTTGTGTCCTCTGACAAAGGCCTCAGGCAATTAAAGTAATGTTTGGGTGTCCGTGAGCGAAATTGTTGGGTCCCCCGGAAGGCGTATTGTTAGCCAGAAAGGTTGGGAAAAACCTTCTTAGTAGATGTCTCTTTGCTTTCACATGGTCTCTCCACACTTGGAAGATGTTCAGCTGTCATGTTTAGATGCTCACAGCCTGAAGATTGCCTGTGCATGTTTGTGTGTGTATGTTTGTGTGTGTGTGTGAGAGAGACCAGTCATTAGATCAAATATGAACCTGGTCTGAGTGACTGAGTGATGAGCTTTGAGTTTTTATTCTGGGCCAAGGCAGGTCTTGACCAGGCTTAGATTTCACACTCACACACAATTCAGGCAATTTCCCCTGAGAAGGGGAAGAAGAGATAAAATGAGACATGATGAAAGTGTTTAGATAGACTGAGGTGTGGCCTTGTGTTTGTTTGGGGAAGACTGGAATGTATTTACATAATTTCTCTGCATCTTTGTCTTTGACACATGTCACGTACAGATACACAGCCATGCATACAGTATAGTCTGTACATGCTGGCTGTGTCAGCAGCCAGGAAACTATACCTAATACATTATTGATGTGTCCAGTCAATGATTACAAGTGATAAGAGGTATTGACAGGTGTTGGGAGAAAAGAAAAAGTGTTGATCTGTAGGTTTATGTGGTTGTGTTTTCCCAGTGGGCTGCAAAATGGCTTTAAAGTAGGTCTATGTATTGACCTAGTAATGCTTTAGCTGACTAGACAACAATAAGACATATTTTGCTATAATGAGAAAAAAGCAGCAAGTACAAAAAACAAACAAAATTTAAAAAAAATTCACATGTTTGAGACAAAATCTAAATTGGACATAAAAAAGGATTAGTTACTTCGGATATTTACAAAGACAGAACATTTCAAGAAGTTGGATTTAATGATGTTTGCTACCTGCAATTTAATGCTAACTGCTAATACCAAAAATGCATATCATTTTTTGTGCTTGAAATAAACAGATTCTGGCTGTGTTTAGAAAATAGTGCAACTTGTTCGTTTTAAGTTGCCTGTAAAACGAACCAACACTATGAGCACTGTTTGGATATTGTGCTTATATGCTATATAAATCTGGCCCCTAAGATGTTAACTGGTAAGTTTTAGCATTTAGCTGTTTGCTAGGCTAGGCTAATTCCATACACTAGAATAATAAAAGTGTCTTAAACCTGCTGCCTTTTTCAAGGTCACCAGGTTATGGAAGTTTGCTTCAACCTTTAAAACTATTATTCAAGGGTCATTATCTCACAATTTCAAACTACATATCTCAAAAGTTTGACTTAATAATGCTAACTTTTAAGAAAAAAACTCAAAATTTGGATAATGACATGAACTTTAACTTATCTGTGGCAGAATCAAGTTTTAGACTAGGGAGCTTTTACAGGACAGTTTGGCTGTCAAATTCCACAAATTTCAGGTATATATTCCACAAAATATTATCAACGTTTTTTATTCAGACAGTTCCTTTGGTCGAAAGCAGTTGAGAAAGAAAATTAATACAAAGTGACCTGTATTTTATCCAGACAAAGTAACTTATTTATAGACAGACACGGTGATTCAGAATTTCAGCTGAGTTAATTTAAAGTTTTAATCTTCCAATCATCTGCACTGTGTTGTGGAGATGAATGGTCTTTTTTGTAATTTGGGTGAATTGACCCTTTATAACTGTCAAAGGTACTCAGTTATACTCTCTGTGAAATACATAAAACGGTACTAAAAGAAGTGAATCACAGAGAATATCACATAATTCATAATTGCTTGTATTTGAAACAGGCAATTTTGCTAAATTCCTTGTTGATAGGAAGCTTTTATCTTCGCGCAGAGATATGAGAGTGTGGGGGAAAATAACGTGTGTGTGTGTGTGTGCGTGGATGTGTGCCTCTTTGTTGGATTCTGAAATCATATATTATTATACTATTATGTCCCATTTCTCTGTGCCACTCCAAAGCCCATGAACTGAGCAAAGCAGTCTAAATGGTCTTTAGTTCCTCTAAATACACCATGGGCTGGAGGCTCCGTCTGACCTTTCGCTGCGCAGCACCTCTCCACCACTGTTTCTGTCTCATCCCTCTCATTTAATCTATCTCTCTCTCACCCCGGCTCCACTGTGCAGCGCCTCTCTCTGCTTCATTATACCATGCGCGCTACTTTCTTTGTGGCTGTTTTCTCACTCGCATACCGCTTTGTGCAAGTGCAAGCAGACACACGCAGATATGTGTGCTATGACACGAGCACAGTGCACATATATATACACGCATTATTACAGCATGACACGCCTCCCTGCTGTCACACAGTGTGCTGAGCTGAGGGGAATGGCTGGGTTTCAGTTAGAGCTGATGAGCAGCATGAGCACAAGAAGAAGAGAAGGGAAGGAAAAGAGGAGGCTGGACCAATTTTACAGTCCCTTTGTTATACCTACTAGCAGTATGGATACACAGAGGCCTTGTAAACAGACACGTTCAGCCCTTTTCAATTGAGCGATTAGCCTCATTTGCATTCAAGAGAGAAAACTTTACAGTAGTTTTTCCAGGTCACTGCCCCTACCTTATAAAAATTGGAGTGAATATGAAAGTGCGCTGCTTAAGAGGGATGCTTCTTGTTTAAATTGTGTCACATCAGCGACTCACACAGCTGATCTTGGATCTGTGGATTGAAAGCATACATTCAAACCTTTTCACAAAGGAAGGATAACCTGTGAAGCACACACAATATGAGAGAGAGAGAAGAAAGAGCAAAGCAGAAGTCTCTGCAGATGGATACTGATTAAATATTGATGGTCAGCAGTGTTGAAGGCTTGATTAGGACCTGAGTGAGCCAAGAATGAACAGTGCCGCTCATCTATAAATGCACTAACAAGTACCACGACCATATATCTGTGGTATTAGCAATTTGGCGATACATTGGTATCAGCCAGTATCAGCATTTATAACAGCTGATAAATGAAAATTAAAAACATAAAGAAGAGACACCCTTCAACCATGTTATGAGCATTGATGTTGCATACTTTGCCTGCAAGAGGGCATGCTGCAACTTCTCTGCAAGTCTGGAAGAGTTTGGCACCGCATAAAAGAGCAATCCATGAAATGTTGTGCCATATTTTCTTAACAGGAACTCCTAAACAACTGCACATTACAAATGTCAGGGAAATCTGCAGGAACGTGTCTAGAAGAAACAAAGATATGATAAAAATGTATCAGACTTTGAAATAATTAAATATCAGTATGAGCCTTAAAAGTCCTATATCGCTCAGGCTCTACTAACAAGTGATAAACACACACAGGTGCAGAACCGTGCTGTGCAATCTAAACAGGTTTTCATTGTGCCTCCCATAGGTCAGCCTGCCACAGCGTCTTCTCACTTTTCACTCTCACCTTCCTGCATCCCCCCTCTACTTCCTCTTGTTATGCAGAGACCACACACTGGAAACAGCACGTTGAATTCAGAGTAAACCAGACATGCACACGTCTTCAATCAACAACAAATGTACTTAAAATAATGCATCAAAAGGCAAACAGATTATTATTGTACTATTCCTGCACTTAACAGCACAATAATCTCCTTCTAGCCACCGACTGAACTGAAGTGAGCCTTAAAAAATATATATAACATGTAACCAGCATTTTCGTCTGACTACTCACTATATTGTCTGAAGCCAATTTCAACTGTAAATACAGTCTTTCTTACGGCTTCATTGAATGACTTTGTGTCCCCTTGAACTGGAACAGCTGCAGCGCAACCACAGTAATCTTGGAGTTAAAATTATAGGTTCACCAGTGCTTCTGATTCCATTGCTGGTGTACTCCAACACAACAAAAGATGCCCTTGTGGAACACATTTTGAAAGTGTCTTTGTGGAAAACTTACAATGCGACATAATGTTATGTTATACATTCAAGAGAGAAACATGCCGCACCATGTCTGGAAAACATCAGTCGTTCTTTAAGGAGGCAGGGATCAACAAATGCCACAAAAATGTCCTGTATGTGTCTGTTAACATTTTCTCTTTTTTTTTTTTTTTATCTTCCTTGTGTTGTCACAGTTACTTTGCTGGACTCAATGTCAGCTTTGGCCGACCTGGGCTGGGAGGCTTATCCTAATGAGGGGGTGAGTACCTGCAGTGTGCAACACACACACACATAGATATATATGATCTGGCACAAAATAAGATGTTATGTTGGCTTGCATTATTTCAGGGGAAGAGGTAAGGACTCAAAGCTATCAGGAGGACTGGAGTGTGTGTTTTAGAGAGCACTGGGTTCATAAGCAGTCCTTGCTAAATCGGGAGTTTTCAGTGGGAATTTACAAATTATTTCTGCTACGCTGAAATTGCTGTGGTGCTGGAGCCTGCATTTATTACAGGCTGCAATTTTTGGGATGGAGTGAAGGGACACGATGGGGGGAGTAAATATTCCTACATAAGAGGAGATGGCATATGCATCCTAGTGTTTCTGCATTGTGTACATGTGCTTGCAGGGTGGGTGTGTTGCATAACTAGACTTTCTTGGTCATGGGGGACCACGGGAGTTTGGAGTGCAGCTATCATGAATCAGAGCAGTGAGAAGAGGAAGAGCATATAGAGGAAGAATGAAGAAGTGCATTCAATAGAGCGGATTCTGTATGTCACTGTAGTGCAGGGGCTGTTGAATGGCACTGAATTAATTCTATTTCCTCTTGAGTCACACTTCTCTCTCGCTCGTCTTCCCTCTCCACTATTCAGCATCAGTGTGTTAAATTGCAGGATGCCACACGCGGTTTCATGGTTGTGTGAAGTGGAGAGGCAGCTGATGTGTGCAGAGCCAGGCAAAGTTGTTTTCTCAGGCAATCAAGGGTATCGAGTTCGCTTAATTGAAATGCTCTTATTGTGCGGTCATATTGTAGATGTTTGTGAATGTTTTTATTTTTTCTGCGGTCCCTGCAGAAAGAGCAGAATGTGTTCCATCTGTGGCTAAACTAAGCAGGTCAATCTAATTTAAGTTACTTTTATTGAATATGTAGTTCAGGTTGGGGTGAACACGTGTTGTTAGTTTACCCTCAAAGAAATGTGTTGGCTGGAAAGTGAAGCGTACCCCATCCTGAATATCTTTTTTTCATGGACTGTCAGATGGGGAGACGCTGGTCTCCACACAATACCTCTGTGAAATAAATACTATAAATATAGCCTCCTTTTATCCACCCGAGACTTTGCAAAAATAAAAGTGTTTAGAGTCTTTACTTTTTATCTGCTTCTTTAATCAGATCACGGAAATTAGTTTGTAAAATCTTTTGCTTTCATTGCCCATCTCATGCTGTCGTTTGATACACAGAGCCGACGTTATCTCCCACCTGGATCGCTCTTTTTCATCTGGTAATTTAAGAAAATATACAAGTTTCTACAGTGAGCTATGATGTTGCCACAAAAATAAAAATCGATTCTTTATTGACGTTTGAGGGTAATCAGGTACAGAGCAAATAAAAGGGAGTGCAACTGAAGGACTCCTCAAAAATTAAAAAACTTGAGACTTGCAAAGCGTAACCACTATAAATCACCCGAAATTCAACAGTTTAGTTGTGGCAAACTTTTATAATTGATAAAAGTAATTTTATTTGAAGCCTCTGCCTCACATTACTTTTCATCCCACTTTGTACTTATCCGCTTAAGCACTAAGCAAATGAGCTTGAAGCATAACTCATATCAGCTCTTTATGATTTTGTTTTTTGTTACTTCTTTTAATCGGTTTTCTGTTTTTTCTTAATTTGTTTGGTTGAGAAAAACTTTTAAGGCAGGCCATGGGCAAAATTACTACTTTAAACCTTTTAGTCCAAAGTTTTACAGTTGCTGAATCTTTACTTTTCTATTTCATTGTGATGGTCCTTGGAGTAAAAAATGCATTTACCTTGCCACCTATCCTCAGGGAAACCAATACGCCAGCACTGTTTAAGTCTTCACAGTAGCTCCTGGCACAGTTTGGCCTTCTACTGGAAGTTTATTCTTTTTTTTTTTTTTTTTTTTTTTTTTTTTTTTTTTTTTTGTGGCCTGTCCCGTTTGGCTCTTTTGCCATCAGAATTGTTGTCTAAAGGCAAAGAAAGATGCCCAACGGATTTACTTTACCAAACTGACCATCCCAGCCTTGCCGTAATGGTCCATTTGATTCACCTTTTATTGTTTATTTTATTTTCACTTACTGAATACGGGACAGACTTGACTGGGGGAAAGAAGGGGAGAAAGAAAGAGGGAAAGAGAAACAGCTGAGAAGAGGGACGGGGGAGAAGGGCAAAAGACAAAAACCAACAGAACGGGCAGAGAAAAAAAAATGCATATATCAGTCACCTGGATCACCTGCTGAGAAAGAAAAAAGAAAGCAAGCAGAAGAGAACAAGAGTAATAGAATAAACAACATCACAATGATATATGGGAATATGACAGTAAATACTAAATGTTAAACATTATTGTGCAGCACATAAGATCAACAGAACACAGTGTGCTTTGAGGTAGGAGCCAAAAAGGGTGTAGTTTGTGGGTGTGATCACCCGTGTGTACACCTGTGAGCATGGACGCGCTTGCTTTTTGTTTTTTAAAAGGTTCCTTCATGTAATAATCTGCTAGAGGGTGTGGGGGGGCCACAGCCCCGTCCTCCAGGGCGTGAAGCAGGTGTGGAGGAGATCAAAACTCCAGACATCCAGAGGCCCCCAGAACACAAGAGACCAAGGAAGACCAACAGAGGGGCAGCTGCGCCACTGTCCCGGAAAGAGCTGAGGAGAGTCCCAGATGAGGGCTCACTCAGCAGCCGCGGAGCAGAAGCCAGGGGGAGTTGCAGTGACGCGCCCGTGAGCTCCGCCGGCAGCCAGCCGTGCCTGAGTGACCGAGCCCCAGGCCGAGAGGCCGGGGGCACCCCACCTCCGAAGTGGCCCGAGCGAGCCCCAGGCTCCAGGCCCCGATAAGCGGCCGCCAAGGAGTGAGCCGGTGTGTACCTGGACGCCCATCCCCGGACACAAAGAACCACCAACGCACCGATGTCTGAGGGGGTCCGCCACTGGCAGGGGAAGTGGTGGTAGGGGGAGATAGGCCTCCAAACCTTGGAGGGCCTGAGATGTCCCCAGAGAGGTGGCGCCTGACACCCAACCTGACATATAGAAGTTTATTCTTACAAGATCCAATAAAGCTAAAAATTTCTTGCCACAAGAGCTTACTGCTTGCAATTTCTGCACAATTCAAGTCATGGACTGTATCTCTATTTGTAAAACTGCAAACTATCTATTTAATTTTCAGCTGGTGGCATTCAACATAAAAAAAAAACAGTATAGAGACCAACAAGGGCTGCCAATCGTGCTGGCAAAAGTGCTGTTTGTTTATGATGATTCTGCATATGTCTAAAAATGAATGTCGTAAAGATTTACTAACTTGTGTAGAAGAGAAGTAATAGAGCGATAAGAGACTCAGAGAGGAGAGAAAATGTGTTAGGGTGGTGAGAATGCCTTGTGTTTTATATCAGGGGGATTATCTAGTTGACCTTTAAGCTTTAAACCTGAGGATTATTCTCAGTGAGAGGCAATTCCCACCAATATCAGGCCAATGTCTACCTGAATTAGTCCAAAATCACACTTGACCCTCACGGGTCACGCTTAATCCGAGCCGTGCAGGGCCGGATGTGGCTGAGACTGAGTGGAGCGACCCATTTATGTCACCACAAAGCAGTGAGGGACACAAAACAGATATGTCTTAATGATGTTTGAAAATGGGAGGCCCAACTGCCTCTCGGCTTCCCCAGAGGCTCCCCAGCCCTCACTGGTCCCCTGACATAAATTCTCAACTTTTTATCCCCTACCCTGTCATTTGTCTTTCTTTTTTTTTTCTCCCCCTCGCTAAGCCAGAGCTTGTTCCAGAGTTTGGCGGCCAATTATGTCCTCATAGGTGTACCCATCAGATGATTGCAGAAGGAGGGATGTTATGTTAAGCCGGTGAATGCTTGAATCTAAACGCTGAGCCGACGTCTCTGCTTCACTTCAAAGCAATCAAGCTGGCTCTGCGCTGATTGGCCGAGGTGATTAAGAGTTCAGGGAGGAGGGTTTCAATTTGAGCCAACAAAGCCCTGGCAATAGTTATAAGTTGTGTGTGCATGTGTGTTTGTGTTTGTGCACTTGCGTCTTAAACAAGAAAGCTGAAGCCCTTGAGCCTATCCCAACGTTTCCTCAGTTGTATTTTTAGGAGACTTTCTCTCAGTTGTGTGACGTATCTGTATCATTAGCAAATTAGCAAAGCCCGGTTGTTCTCAACTTCCTAAGCACACCTGCGTCTCACACCCGGCAGAAGTGACAACGAGCAGACTTTGCGAGCAGGGAAATAAGTTGCTCAACAGGAAGTGGCAGCAATCCAGCCACTCCAATCTCTGCCTACAAAGAAATAAACAAAGACATTATAAAGCCCTTTTTATCCCTCAATGACTATTCCCATAAATGCTTTAATCACCCCTCCCCGGGGACTCAGCTTTGTGTATTTGTGTGGGTGGGTATGTGTGACCGTCCTGTGATGTCCGACTGGTCTCCGCTCTGCACAGATGGATCTATTTAGCTGCCAGTCGTGCCTGTTATTTACCAACATTCATTCCTCTCTCTCTCTCTTTCTCTCACTGTGTTTCTTCATTTTTTTTCCTCCCTCGGTCTTACGTTTTTGTTCTTTCAGTTGAATCGAGTGCAGCTGATCACAGCGAGTCTCAGCCGCTGCGTTTGTAAAATCGTCGAGCTGTAATACGTCCTTTATGCTGTGTATAATCTCCAACTCTTAACTGCCTGTCAGGGACATTTGTGTCAGCTGACTGTAGCATCTTAAATAATCCTCTGCTTCTTCTTTTTCTTCTTATTCTCTTGTTTTCTTCTTCTTCTTCGAATTTCTCTGTCTGTTGAAGTACTGTTAAGGTCAGGATCAAGAGAGAGCTGGTTTTGTTCAAGCTCCAATTCATACACAGTAGAAGAGGCTGTGGAGATTAAAAGCATCTGAGCGCACAGGAGAGCTGGCGAGTGAGCGCAAATGTGTGTGAGAATGTGTGTTTTTATGTGGCTCTGTTTTAGTGCTCAGGACTTCGAGGTGAAATGCGTCAGGCTTTTGCCGGGTTGTTGGGCTGTCACATCAGATTAACCTCAAGAATTCAACCTCAGCTTGGACTTCGCTTGTCTGAAAGTTTCTCTCTGCATTTTTGCTGCTTACTCGGCTCTTTCCTTGCCCGTCTCTTCTTTATTTCTCTGGACTTTTGGGACATGTCAGAGATAATTGGTGTTTACCTTGGTGGGTCGTGGTCTGGGTCCACTGTTGTTTGATTTTGCACAGGTTAGCGTATATGTGTATACTGTAGTACGGTGGGTAACTAGAACATGTAAGTAACTCTGTGCTCGTCACTCTGGAGCTTAAAGGCTTCAGCCTTAAGATGATGACAGGAGCTCAGAACAAAGATGGTGGTCTCTTCAGTCCTAGCCACAAACTAGAGCCTATCCTGTGTGTGTGTGTGTGTGTGTGTGTGTGTGTGTGTGTGTGTGTGTGTGTGTGTGTGTGTGTGTGTGTGTGTGTCAAAGAAAATTGAGTTAGCGTCCTCTTGAATGGATCAGATATCTTCCTTTTCTTTAAGGAATAAAAATGTTCTTTTTCTTTGTGTGTCTGTCTGAGAGTGGTATACGCATGTGGGTGCTTGTCTATGTGTGAGTAGATAGAAATGTTTTCCTGCTCATGCGAGAAGTGTTCTCAATTACAGCCGTAGTCAGAAGTGGAAACAGATGGTAGTGGATGATGGGAGACAAAGTAGCTCTGTCCTACCTACTCCTTCTTTCTCTCCTTCTCTGTCTTTCTCTCTCTCTCTCTCTGCACGTCTCACACACACGTCTACCTCTTAAGCGTTAAATCGCCCGTTCACTTCAGGAAAAACATACCCACTTTGCGAACACGTGCAGCATAGACAAAGACAGTCCTTCAGTGATCTTGACACACATCATCACTCATAGTCACCCATACATGAAAACAGAACTTGCAGAGCAGTGTTGCTTTGCACTAAACCACAGTTCATTGAACTTAGACCCAGTTTCCCTGTAACCAGTATTTAAAACTGAGATCCTCTTTGTCCATGCGCTAACGATGAAAGGGAGTGGTGCTGTTGTCAGCCTGGGCCCAGTGCCGCTGAGCGTCACCCTGACTCAGTTTCACGTTCCCTTGCTCTTTGATTTGAAATTTATGTTTTAGTTAAAGAGATTTCCCCTTTAACACAAATACTTCTCAGCAGCCCTCATCACTTCTCTTTTCCTTCCTCCATCCCCTCATCACTCATCCACTTACTCCCCCTTTCACTCTCTCTTCCTTTTTTCTTCCCTCCCTCTTCTTTGCAGCTTCATGCAATCTTTCTCCTTTTACCCTAATTCTTTCTTTGCCCCCAAGCTAAATAATGGAATTATTTTAATATGCAATGTCCCAAATATGCTTGAAAAAGCTAAACTAGCAAATGAAAACATCATTATAAATCATCTCTATTTACCTCCTGTTTCTTATTCTCAGTGGGAGGAGATCAGTGTCATGGATGAGAGGAATACCCCGATGAGGACCTACCAGGTGTGTAACGTCATGGAAGCCAACCAAAACAACTGGCTGAGAACGCGCCACATCAGCCGGGAAGAAGCGCAGCGCGTCCACATTGAGATCAAATTCACCCTAAGAGACTGTAACAGTCTACCCGGGGTCCCTGGTACCTGCAAAGAGGTTTGCATCACACAAGCATAATGCACAAGCAAGCTTCATAAACACATGATCAGCATGTGGGCTTTTCGGTTAGATAACAAATGCCGATGCAGCTGGTGTGTGTGTTTGTGTTTAAGGCCTCCTGTTGCATTTATTCCGCTCGTTTGCCCACTCGTCCTGAGCAAAACATTGAGTGTTGATAGGCTCCGTGGCTTCTGCTGTGTAGCTGTCTGCTCTTTGAAATATTTTTGGTGTGACGTAAGAAGAAAAAAGAATACATTTCCTTAGTGGTTTTTTTTTTTTTTTTTTAGATCAATAGCACACGGGTAAGTTATATTTCAAGTTGAGTGGTTTTTTGTTTGCAGTTGTTTGCACTCCCGCAGAATATTCTCTGACTATCCACTGTGCTCGGCAGCTTTTGCAGCATCTTCTTTAACTCCTCAAATGTGTGACTTAGTAGATACATCTTAATTAGACCACTAAGTAGATCATTTACAAATTAGACACATTAAATGCAGTTTATTTATTGCTGTGCTGTGAATTGTATGAATGGAAGCACATTTAAGGCATATTTAAGACCATCGCCTCACCATTCTGTGTGTTTCCTGTTCTTATATGAAGGTTGTTAACATGTGTATTATCAACAGGTCTGTCAAAAGGAGGTGTGTGTAATCTAGTTACTGTAATGTAGTTAAAAAATACAAAATAACTTATTTTTCATCCGTTTCCAGTCAGAATACTAAACACAAACAGGGAAACACAGAAAAATAACACGAAGCAATAGCTGGAGAATAAATCAAAGTTTATTCTACAGGCTTTTTTCGTTCTTTTTATTAATCTTTTTCCCGCCCTCCATTCTCTTATAACACTGCTCTGTTCTGTATACATTTCAATTCGTCTGTCCCTTATATGCCTTTCAGTCTTACTACATCTCCAGAATAAATAATGGGCTTAATGTGACAGTTTAGAGCTGCGCTCTCATGAAGCTGCAGACAGCGTTGCTGACTTTCAATCCAGACAGATGCACTGAGATACGGAGACAAGCTGCTGAAGAGCTGCAGAACAGTGGATGGCTTGTTAAAATTTCACATTGGATGGACCCGCTCATACTTTTTATCTGTCTCGGTTAACTGTGCGTCGTTCTGATGGATGCTGTTTGTTTTTGCAGACATTCAACATGTACTACTATGAGTCCAACAATGCAAACCTGTGGTTTATCAAGGAAAGTCAGTACATCAAAATTGACACTATTGCTGCAGATGAGAGCTTTACACAGGTATGGATACTCGCACAGAGAGAGCATAAGAACACTTTCAATTGCTTTCAGTTTGCTAAAGATTGCATTATCCCATTCACCAAACTCACATGTAAAATATATCTTTTGTTCACAGGTGGACGTTGGCGACCGTGTCATGAAGCTAAACACGGAAGTGCGGACCATCAACAACTTGAGTAAAAAGGGTTTCTACTTGGCCTTCCAGGACCTGGGCGCCTGCATTGCTCTGGTCTCCGTGAGGGTCTTCTACAAGAAATGTCCACTCACTGTGCTAAATTTGGCCCAGTTTCCTGACACAATAACGGGTGGAGAAACGGCACTGGTTGAGGTGCACGGTGTGTGTGTGAACGCCTCTGAGGAGTTTGAGCCTCCCAAGATGTACTGCAGTGCAGACGGCGGATGGCTGGTTCCCATCGGGAGGTGTGTGTGCAAACCAGGCTTCGAAGAGAACAAGGACATGTGCCAACGTGAGTGGGGCTGGGGTCCTCAGGCATGTAGGGGACAGAATGTAAGCGTGCAAGTGTTTGTGCATTTGTGTGGGAGAGACAGACAGAGACAGGACAAATGAGGAAAAAGTGAGGTGCTGACATGTTTTGGTGATTAATTCAATTCAGTTCAATTCAAGTAATTTTTATTTATATAGCAGCAAATCACGACAAAGTTTCCTTAGGGTGCTTTATATTGTAAAGTACAAGACCATACAATAATACAAAGAACACCCCGACACTCAGATGACCTCTATGTGCAAGCGCTTTGGCGACAGAGGGAATGAAAAAAAAACTCCCTTTTAGCAGAAAGACACTTCCAGCTGAACCAGCCTCATGGAGGGGCACCTCTGCCATTGGCTGTGAGTGGAGGAAGACAGGACAAAGACACACTGTGGAAGACAGACAGAGATTAATAATAACTAATGATTAAATGCAGAGAGATGTGTCTGTCTCCCGAATCCAAACTGGGAGCTGTTCCACAGAAGAGGAGCCTGAAAGCTGAAGGCTCTGCCTCCCGTTCTACTTTTAAATACTCTAGGAATAACAAGTAAGCCTGCAGTCTATGAGTGAAGTGCTCTGATGGGGGTGATACGGTACTATGAGGTCTTTAAGATAAGATGGGGCCTGATTATTCAAAACCTTGTAAACAATGAGAATTCTAAATTTAAAAGAGAGTCGATAAAGAAAAGCCAGTTTGGTAGAAATATGCTCTCTTTCTAGTCCCTGTCTGCACTCTCGCTGCACCATTTTGCTGCTACTTTCAGTACCAACTTTTTTGAGACACGCTGCTGCCATCAAATTCAAAATAAGCTCATGTTTTTCCCAAAACACTGAAGTATCTCACTTTCAAAGGTTGTACTGTGAGTAGTTTTAAAAGATTTACAGTTTATTTTATTGTTTTGATTCACATTTTTCACAGTGTCCCCACTTTTTTGGAAGTGGTGTTGTGTATAAAAGTGTGTACATATCTATGTGGCTGCCTCTGCGTGCAGATACACTGTAGTGAATTTTGCAGTGACACAGAGGATGGAATGACAATGACTCTATGTATTTAGGTTAGGGACACACTCTGTGTGAATGTGGTTTTTTTTTAACTGCGTGTGTGTGTGTGTCATCCCTCCCAGTACAGTGAAAACAGCTTTTGTAGAGGAAAGAGTAGAAGTTGCTTTAAGGCATCTCCTCTTTTGTGTGTGTGTGTGTGTGAGTGTGTGTGTCTGACAGAGCTGAACGTCTCATTTTCCCTTCTCAAGTAGAGGCGAGCAGTATGAGTGTGTGTGAGAAACTGCTTATTGATGTGTGTTGTGTTGCAGGAGGGGAGGAAAAGGTATGCCTTAGGAAGCAGATTATTGAGTTGTAAAACTCCCCAGATGGTGTGTGCAGCATGTGTGAGTTTGTGTGTACATACTGTGCATGCATGCGTTTGAGTGAGCAAGCTGTATTAAGCTCATGCTGTCACCTGTCCCTACGGGCTCACTTCCTCGCCGAAAAGAAAATGGAATCGTAGATATTCATCACTGCAGACTTGAAATCGGTGCGCATAATGCAATTTCAGTTGTTTGGGAGAAGCAGCAGCCAAGACGCCCAGAAAACTTGGCAGTTGGGCCTTAGAGACAAGTGAATAAGAACAAGCTGTACTCTGCAGTTTGCAGACTGGTAATGTGCGCAGATTGTGGCAGAACTCGAGCTGCATCTCAATCATGAAACGCAGACTGTTGAGCTACATGCCTGTCTTGTAAACGTACACACTGTAGTTATTTGACAGGTGAGCTAGCTGGCAGATGTTTACACTACGCAGGTCTTTGTCACAGTACTAAAAACTATTTAAAGTCAGTCTGACACAGCAGGGTGCTTGACCTCAGTGATCTCCATGACCTCGTCGGCCAGATTCTTGACTCTTCTCACTCCAGAGAGAATAAATAGAGTAATAAAGGAGCATTTAACAAGCTGGCTTAAACTCTAAAATCTAAACAGTCTAGCTTTTGTGTGCGCACGTATGTGTGTGTGCTGCAGTTGCGTGCAAAGGTAATGATGGAGTCTTATTGACAGTCTGAGGTCACATGTCAGGAATATATATACGGCCCATGTCTAATAGGTTAGGGTCACCAGAGCTGCAGGGAAAACAGGTGTCCACTGCGTTCAACATGGGAAGGAAAGCCAGGTTTCTGTATTCAGTTCATATGTAATAGTTATTCTGGGAACAAAAATAAACAAATAAATAAACATTTTCAATAGATTTTAATTCCTTTGTGGTGAATTGGATCTTCCCTCCCGCAGGGATGTCTGCGCCACCTACTCGGTATTAGGAAAAACATTTTTTGTAGGATCATGGGAAGGATTTGCATAGCAATGAAATTTCCTCATACAGCAGGAGAATTCGCTGTCCCACCAGTGTCAGCCAAACATATCAGCCAAACATAATAATGCCAAAAATTCACTCCCTGGAAACCGTCTTTCTTTTGTTTTAAATAACTTTGTGCCTGTGCTGCGTTTGCATGAACATGCTTCTATTTTCATACTATCACCTTACCTTGTCAGAATTCACTTAGCCAGCTAATGCAGCTGCATCCGTAATCAGCCTCATTTTAGCAAGCGGATTCACAAAAGACATGAGAGGACACACAACAAAAAAAAAGTACATCAACTCAGTACATTGCACTTTAATGTGTTCCTGAGAGAACAACAGCCAGGCTTTTAAAGGGTCCTCTCAGCGCTCTGCATCAGCTCCACACAAAAGGTTCCTGGCCTGAAACAGTCTGGAGGTCTGGAGGTCTTCCATAGGGAAAACACACTCTGCTAATGCATTTAAATCATCCGCTCACGTTTGCTGTCACACAAAGAGATGAAGAGGTGAGGTTCGGGGGGAGAGCTTCAGGAGGGCATTTTGTAATTGTCATTGTAGCACAAGTGAGCGAGCCATTTAATGGATGTCTTCAATTCTCTCCTTCCTTCTTGTTCCTTTTCTGTGCTTGTTTTTTTTTCTTTTCTACCATTTAGCACCTTTGACATTCACCGTTATCGTCCTGTGTTCTCTGTGAATCTTTTCCTTGTCTTTGGCTTCTCTTTCTCTCTCTCTGTCATTCTTTCCCTCTGCCTTCCTTTCTCTCTGTTTTTCTGTCTTTTCTTTCTCACGGTGCAAAGCGCTAATGGAATCATTACTAGCCCCTCTGTGTTAGACAACCACCAGGCACCTCCAATTACAGCTTTTTTTCACAATTTCTGTCTCTTTCCCCTCCCCTTGTCGATTTTCTAACCATTTTTGTGATGTCTCCTTCTATTATGGGACTGTTCTCCACCTCTCGTTTTCGACAAGCCACCCATTTTGCTCCCCACCCGCCTCCTCTGCCATTGTCTTCTTTTTTTTTTCCACCTCACCATTTTTCTTTCTGTCTCACTTCTCCTCCTAGCAGCCCTTATCTCCTCTGTCTGCACTTGTTAAACATTTATAGATCATGGGTTCATCTTTCTCGTCTTCCCTTTTCCAACCCAATGCTTCCCGTTCCCTGGAGAGAGTGTGAAACTAAGTGTGTTTAAATGTATGGATATGTGTGTTTTGATCTTGTTAACCGAGGGCACTGTGCTAGATTTAATCCGGCGGGTTGTTTCATGACATATAAGGGGAAATACATTGTCCAGGATAAACAGCACACATATCAACAGACTGTGGAATAGGATACAGTGGTATTCATGAGAAATGTGGTCTTAATTTTGAATAACATAAGCAAAAACAAACCACGAGGTTGAGATGTAAACAGTCTTCTATCATCTTGATATATTTTTACTGAGTTATCATAATTAATGCGACAGTGATGATATATGACTCCATGTTCTTCTTATTGCCTGGAAATCTCATTAAAGGACCAAAACAAATTAACGGTAATGCTTTTTGGCTTTTGCTAACTTGCCTGTGGCACTCACTCTTATCCAGTCCTATTAAAGACAGTCATTAAAATCAGGGACAAAGATTTATTTGCTTTACTTTTACAGGTCGAATAAATTCTTCTGAGATTTCCTGGAAGTAAACTGTTTAATTCGGTACCTTCACCTTCTATTTCTGAGAAAGACCCAAGAAACAATACTTTTAGAGGTATCAACCTTTCAAAGGAGTTTCTTTCAAAAGTCCCTGGAACATTTTTTGGTTCATAGACTAAAATATTCTATATTGTGATAACCAATATGATGAATTAAAGTTTATTCTTGATTGTTCATTCTTGAAGATGCTGTCTTATACCCCCTCTATTTTTTTTTAATAAGAAACTTATGGGGCTTTTAATATAAAGTTTAAAAACAGAAGGGACCATCTACCAAGAAGGAACTGACTAACCTTTAGTACTGACCTGGATCACCTTCATTAAAAAATTTTGATTCAGGTTCCTGGCTATGGCAGTAGATGCACTCTGGTAATGCCATTAGTTGTGTTTTCAGCCATGCACTAAAAGCAGTGTTACTGCAATGGCCTTTAACTCCTTTGCTCAGTCTCAAGAAATCATACTCATCTGCTTTGTCACTACTGAAGTTGCATAATCACCCTCTCTCTCCTTCTCTCCCTCTGTGTAGCTTTTGCACTACCTTGTCAGTTCAACTCCGTCTCTCTCCACCCCATGCAGAAGCCTCTGTCTGCGTAGCCAAAGCCCCGCTCCTCCACTCCCTCCTCTTTCCTTCTCCTGCTTTCTTTATTCTATGTGCCTTTGTCTCTTGTGCATTCTAGTCCTGCTCGCCCTCTCTGTTTCTGTCTGCCACTGTTTTCTTCTATCCCCTCTATTTTCACTGCATACTCCCTTGCCCTCTCCTGTTGTCTCTGTCTTTCATAGCTAGTAGGGGATGTAGTGAATACTCCTCTCAAACCTCTCCTGCTTTAAGCCCTAGGGGTACATGCTGAAGGGCAGGAGCGTGTGTGGGTGTGTATGTATGTAGCTGTGTCACCTACGTGTGCGCTCGTGTGTTCTGTCCTTCTCTGTGGGTCTGACAGCACCAATTACTGCCTCAGATGTGAAGAGATGGAGGAGACGAATTGAAGGAGGGCAGACACATGTCACCTCAACACAAGTTTTCCTCCCTTCCTCTTCTCTCCTTCTTTCTGAGCTGAAAATAATATGGGTCAGCATCACACGTCTGTCCGTCCACTTGTCTGATAGTCTTTTTTCCCCTTTTTCTTATTCGTTTGCTTTTTTGATGCTGCCATGAAGTAGTTTACAAGAGGAACTTTTCAAAGTAACACCACATTCCTCATACTGATTCCACTCAGCTCTCCTGCTGTTCTTTTCACTTCTCCAATTGGATCGAAACCAAAGCGCGAAATACTGAGGAACGAGACCAATGTGCATCTGATTTGGTGTGAATTATCTGATCGCTTATCACTACAGAGACACTGGGTTGCTACACAGAATATTTTAATAGTTAGACTCATTAATAAAAGAGTATAAACTGTTTAACTTAGCATAAAGACTGAAACTTAATCAAAGTTAATAAAATCCCCTACACGAGCTTCTCAAACTCAACAAATAACTTGTTATATCTCTTAATACACCACTTCAACGTCTAGAGAAGTGAGGTGACAGCCTTTCCCAGGTGTCCTGGGGGTTACAGTGGATGGATGGATGGATGGATGGATGGATGGATGGATGGATGGATGGATGGATGGATGGATGGATGGATGGATGGATGGATGGATGGATGGATGGATGGATGGATTTCTTACAATCATTGCATAAATAAAATAGTGAAACATACAGAGTGTTATGTAGGTGGTTATATGCAAAGATGTTTGTTGTTGGGGCATTTTTGAATGGAGGTAACCATGTTTGGTATCACTGAGGATGCAAAGAGAGCAAAACCGAAATCTTTGCTCGACTGAATCCTACAAACGAAAGCTTTTTTGAAGTGCTTGTAATAAAGACAAATTGTTGTTGATCCAATGACAAATTTGTCCTTTCATACATAGTGTACAAAAGTCAGTCAACGTAGAAATAAAAATCCCCCCGACTCAGGCGTTCAGTGAATCAGACAAATCAGATGTTTGGGGAAACATGGAGATATTCCAAGACTTTTGGACATGCAAAAGTATCAGGAAAATGCATAATGCTCAGAAGCATATTTACAATAGAATTTTACACTTTATATCTCATAAGAGGATTTCAGTCCTCCCTTCATAATGAAAGGTCTAAAGAGGGAGCAGACACAGGGAAAGGCTAATCTTCACACCTATGAAAGAGACTGAGCTTTTGTGTGTGTGCGCATGTGTATGCTGAAAGCTCAGTAGGAAACCTACCTCTTTTTTTTATTCCCTCTACCCTCAACAGCAGAAGAGTGGGTGTGTGTGCATGTGTGAATGGCTAATGTGGACAGTTGAAGCAGTGGGTAAAGCAAGCATTTTATTTTGATCAGATGCAGACTTTTGAAGGTCAAGAGCTCCCTACTGTATGTTATGTCTCACACACATGTACACACACAAACACACACCTCTTATTTCATTGCTGTTCTCATGCTGGCAGCTCAGGGAGCTTGAGAGCATGTAGGTGTGGATAGGAAGGTAGTGGGCGGCTAACAGAAGGATTTAGACAGCTAGTCAGAAGATTTTTGTGTGCATACAGTATATGAAGTGTACGTGTGCACGCTGCTGCAGGCACGGGGGCAGCAAGCTACTGAAGTGTTAGGAAGCAGGGTGTTATTACGATCCAGATGTTCTTAAAGGACAAACGGATACATGTGCCAAGTGGAGGCCAGTTTTCTGTCCTTCTACCTGTCTGTGCGAGTGCGTGCCTTTCTGCTGCACTGGCTGTCTGACTTCCCTGTTCATTTATTTGGTTAATGACAGCCACATTTTCCTTCATTACTCCTTTATTCTCCTTTATCTCCTCTCTCTCACATGTCCCTCCTTAACTCCATCCCTTTTCCCCTCTCCCTCTTTCTCATCTCCTCTCTTTTGTGTTTGAATAAATGACATGAAATCACAAAGGCTTAGGCTCTCGCTATATCCTCCATACACACGTAGTCCCCATCTACATACCCACACAACACTGACCCAGATAATGTCTATTCATGCACAGTCGCAAAGCGCTTCGTCTGCGATGGCTGATCACTCGCCACACATAAGACGAGCTGCCAAATGCCACCTTAACACCAAGGTGGCGTTTGTGCCTTTTGAAGCAACAAAACCAGAGGACACAAAGGTGGCTTTGAAGTGATGGGACATTGTATAGCTGAGTCTGGTGCAGTGGGTTGAACCGTGTGAACAAACCCTAAGAGGAAAAGAGAAAAAGCAGGCCAAGGACTGAGAAACTGTTAACGCATGTTTCAACTCTTCACGTCCTTATTTAGCACTATTCCCCACAGACGGAAGCAGTGAGAGAGAGAGGAGAGGTATAGAGGGGAGAGTGTGTTTCCTTTGGGTACAGTTCCCATTAATTGGCATCTTCCATATGCCGTTGAGTTCCAGTTAGGGATAAACATGTGCGCACTCATGGGAAAGCTCATAATTTTCACATTTCTATGGTCTTGAATCAGTCTCCAGTTTTCTCAGTTTAAAATCAAAGGCGCCTGCATGTAGCCAGTGGGTTTGTTGAACAGGAAGCACAAGAACAGGAAGGCGGCCATTGACCCTTTCCCCTCATCCCTCCCTCTTTCTCTTTCTAGTTTATGGATTACTTCCAGATGTACGATCAGCCTGTCAGGTTGATAGGTCTGGCACTGCACAGGCCTGGTTGTTCAGCTTCATTGTACAGATGTAGTTCAATTCGCTGCTGCTTTTCTATTTATTACAGCTGTACTATTGTTTCACAGCCAGAAGGTAACATTCACAAAGATTCCAAAGGACTTTTCAGCTGCAGCATTAGACGGAACAAAGAGCAAGAACAAAGCGCATAGTTACATCATTAATTTTCTCTTTGTTATAAATATTGCTTTCCAGACCAGCTGCTGTAGTGGTATAGGTAGAAATTTTCAGCGATGCCTGTTGGCTTGAAGGACGCCTTGTCTAGGTAGTAAAAACTGTTTACTGGAAATGATTTGCCTTTTTCTGGGAAGAGATGCGAGGCAAAGAATTTGCAGACAGAGGTGAATGTCAGTGGTCTGAAAAGGAGAACTCGGTATTTTTTGCCTGCTTGTCAACATTATGAAAAAAATACTTTTTCATGGAGTCTTGGCAAAACTGGATACAAAGACATTACTGTCTTATACCATTTACTGGAGTTTCTAAAAGTCAAATAAGAAGTAGAGCCTTCAGCTATCAGGCCACCCTCCTGAAAGAGACACTTTACTTTTAAGATTAGGCATAAAACTATATTTAGTAATACATTCCTTATCGTGATAGTTAGGGCTGGATCCGGTGACCTGAACATCCCTGCAAAAGGTTTAGGCTGCACTAGAGGTGTGTGTTTATTACTGTGTTTAAACACTCCCTCCCATAGTGTGTCTATTATCCTGTCTCCTTCTGGTCACACCCAACAGCAAATGGGCGTCCGTCCCTGAGTCTGGTCCTTCCACAATCTTTTTTCTGTTAAAATGGAGTTTTTCCTTCCCTCTGTCGCCATGCACTTGCTCATAGGGGGTCATGTGATCATTGGAGTTTCTTTCTAATATTGTAATTTTCTGTGTGACTAAATGAGAACGCTACGTGATAGATCCTCCATAAACCTCTAGAACTTACCTAATAATCACACCTAAATGTTTTTGTCGATATTTTAGCTGATCAAGTTTTGAAAAACTTCAGTATATCGTGTGCACATTGCTTGCTATGCTAAACTTCTAATGGTGTCTGTTTGTCTATTTTATTTTCCAAGAGCAACAAGGACAACCCAAGGACACTGTTTCGTTGTACTCGTGAATGTATTATAGGTTATAAAGAATTGTTGTTGAAGAACAAGAGACTAACATCTCCAAACAAACAAACTGCAAACATACAATTTGAGTCTAAATCATTTAAATTAGGCTGAAAATAGCAGCATGAATGGCACAGTCCTCTCCTTATGGCTTCTTGCCACCCAGCTGCATTCCCATGCTAAAAGGACATCATTTAGGTCTACGGGTGTCATTAGCTTTCAAGGCTGCTTCATTTGTTGATCTGGCCGGAGATCTAATTGTTTTGTCGATATTTATTCAGATAAAAAGCTTCTGCAGGACTGAATTGAGCATTTTTTTAAATGTAAAACATGCATTGGTATTTTTCCCGTGACAACCTTGACTTGCTTTACCTTGAGTAAGGGGCATACATATAGTAAGGGGATGTATTTATGGAACACTTTACTCTTAACCAGGCAACTCTTTATCTCTCAGATATAGATTGAAGCACAGACACACAGAGAGAAATAGAGGTATCATAAATAAGCACACACTTAGAAACTTTTTTTTTTTTTTTTTGGCCTGTCCCGTTTGGCTCTTTTGCCCTCAGAATTGTTGTCTAAAGGCAAAGAAAGATGCCCAACGGATTTACTTTACCAAACTGACCATCCCAGCCTTGCCGTAATGGTCCATTTGATTCACCTTTTATTGTTTATTTTATTTTCACTTACTGAATACGGGACAGACTTGACTGGGGGAAAGAAGGGGAGAAAGAAAGAGGGAAAGAGAAACAGCTGAGAAGAGGGACGGGGGAGAAGGGCAAAAGACAAAAACCAACAGAATGGGCAGAAAAAGAAAAAAAATGCATATATCAATCACCTGGATCACCTGCTGAGAAAGAAAAAAGAAAGCAAGCAGAAGAGAACAAGAGTAATAGAATAAACAACATCACAATGATATATGGGAATATGACAGTAAATACTAAATGTTAAACATTATTGTGCAGCACATAAGATCAACAGAACACAGTGTGCTTTGAGGTAGGAGCCAAAAAGGGTGTAGTTTGTGGGTGTGATCACCCGTGTGTACACCTGTGAGCATGGACGCGCTTGTTTTTTGTTTTTTTAAAAGGTTCCTTCATGTAATAATCTGCTAGAGGGTGTGGGGGGGCCACAGCCCCGTCCTCCAGGGCTTGAAGCAGGTGTGGAGGAGATCAAAACTCCAGACATCCAGAGGCCCCCAGAACACAAGAGACCAAGGAAGACCAACAGAGGGGCAGCTGCGCCACTGTCCCAGAAAGAGCTGAGGAGAGTCCCAGATGAGGGCTCACTCAGCAGCCGCGGAGCAGAAGCCAGGGGGAGTTGCAGTGACGCGCCCGTGAGCTCCGCCGGCAGCCAGCTGCGCCTGAGTGACCGAGCCCCAGGCCGAGAGGCCGGGGGCACCCCACCTCCGAAGTGGCCCGAGCGAGCCCCAGGCTCCAGGCCCCGATAAGCGGCCGCCAAGGAGTGAGCCGGTGTGTACCTGGACGCCCATCCCCGGACACAAAGAACCACCAACGCACCGATGTCTGAGGGAGTCTGCCACTGGCAGGGGAAGTGGTGGTAGGGGGAGATAGGCCTCCAAACCTTGGAGGGCCTGAGATGTCCCCAGAGAGGTGGCGCCTGACACCCAACCTGACATATAGACACAGACATACAGGCACACACAGATACAAACATCCATTCCCACCCTCATGCTCTCATATGCACTTACTCCACACTCAACCAACGTGGAGACAGACATAAAGAGACGTTGTACACACGATCACACTCCCCAAGCGTACTCTACAAACCGGGTCTAGGTGCCCCCGCCCCTGGAGGGGGGAACTGCACCCAGACCCAGGTGGTGTTTCCCTTTTCCCTGCACACACTTAGAAACTAACAATAAAAACTTTTTTGATCCAGTGTGACCTTGAGGAAGGCAGGAAGCTTAAACATTGTTTTTCTGCTGCTTTAGTGTTAGCTCTTTCTAAATCCTAACCATGTTGCGGTCTTCAACTTTGAAAGAGATTGAAACATACAAGTGCAAATTTGTGCTATCTCAATTCGATTTGCTGCGAGTTTGGCTGACAAAGTCATCCACTGCCCACACACAGATTAAAGGCAGTGAAAATATGGCGTCCCACATGACAGGTACATCTGGCAGAGTGTGTTTATGACTGACACAGAGAAACAGCCACAGGCCTCTCCTTTCCTTGCCTGCCTCAGAAAATGAATTATTGAGAGTGATGAACTGAAAATAACGTGGATGAGTAAAGGAGGCTCACTGCCCCTCCTACACACACTCTTCTGGTCACGGGGCCGGCCGATGTGGGCACGTTTACTGCCGTGTGTGTGTGTGTGTAATGTTTTAATAAAGATATTTAAGCTGCACGTGGCTACTGAGGCAAAAAGTTGTGTGTTAATAGTAAAAGTTTGTTCTTTGCGTGTGTTTTTGTGTCGGTCTGGTGGGCTTTGTTCAAAAGGAGATGCTGTGTTCCTACAGCCTTTTATCTTGATGGCAAAACAGACAGAAGAATAAGTTATTCAGACTGTGAGTCAAACTCCCAGCAGACTTCTATTGGCCTGTCATGCTTTCTCCCTCTCTTTCTTTCCGTCCCTCGCCCATGACCCCGCTCACACAGAAACACACATGCACCTGGGATCTATTTTATCTGTTTTTAGACAGCAAGATAATCACCCAGGCTCAAAATTAGCGTGCCATCATCTTGGGTTACCACTAGAAAAGTGCGTTTCTGTGTAGATGTGGTTTGCTTTAATTGTACTGAAATTGAGCTCTCTCTGTTTCGCTCTCTTTCCCTGATTTTTTTTTCTTTTTTCTTTTTTTTTTTTTTGAGCGGTTTGTGTATGTGTGTGTGCCTGTCAGCGAGAGAGTAAATATTTGTGCAAGAGCTCTGGAGAAGGTCAGGGTCAAAGTATGACAGACAGCCCACTGGGAAATAAAGACACACATACATACGCAGTCTTTCTTTTGCTCTCTCACTCTCTCTCTGACACACACACACACACACACACACACACACACACACACACACACACACACACACACACACACACACACACACACACACACACATATATGCATAATGAGAATCAAATAGAGATGGTGAGAATGGAAGTAAAACATAAGTAGACAGACAGTAGGGGACACAGAAAGTTAGAGAAAAACAGAAACAAAGAAAGGCATAAAAAAGACAGATATGGAGAGAATTAGGAAGAGAGAGAGGGCTTCATCCTGTAGTTCCCCTTGGCTGCTCTCAGTAATTGGCTGATGTCCAAGGGACAGAGAGTAGATCAGAAATCAGCCTGGGTGTACTCATGTGCTTCATGTACTGGACATCACAAACCATTTCATATCCACAGTGGTCTTGTGCCTTTATGCGCACGCGTGTCAGAGAAGTTGTAAGACGCCATAAATAGAGTAAGGGTCTGTCCAGAGGCATCAATCATAGAGGTCTATGGCTTCCATGTGGTCACGGCTCATGCCCGCTCTGCAAACATGTGATCCTAACTTGCCAGAGTCCGTTAAAAGCAACTGCTGCTATACATCATGTGCTTCCAAAGAAAACATCAGACTTTCAAGAATAACCCCACTGTGAGCTTCACTCACATGTGTTGAGCAGTAGCAGCTGAACTGGGTGTCAGTAATGTAAACTCACTGTACACTAAAACCTCAAGGCCCGTGTCTTTAACAGCAGAGCATTTCCAGAACTGTCACTCACAGAGAACAGATATGCTTCTGATTAATTATGAGGTGTTTTTCTATAAGCCATATCCCTCGTAGTCCTACATTTGTAAATAAATGGATTCTATCATAAACATCTTGGCAGTGTATTTTAACACCTTTTCTATGGTGGGATGGACTGTCTATACACATAGATTTTCATCTCATATGGCATTTCTTCATTTATTGTAATTATGCAGCTAAATGCATATACAGCAAATATCCCTTGATACTGGCAACGTCTGTTCTGTTTGTTTCCTATTTGCAATATATTGTTTTTTTTTCAGTAGCCTTTCCTGCTAGAACAAGTAAATCTTTCTGATGTTAAAAAATCAGAGTCTACAAATATTCGAATGAGTCATTAAAATGTATTTTTTTAGCGCACTGAATCCCAGCATGCTAGTGAACAAACATTTACATTAGCATTGCTGTCAGCTTTAGTGTGTTTGCAAATGAGCCTATGCACTCTGCAATGCAACTTGTGCTTGCAGGTGACAGTTTTGCCAATAATTTCATATAGATTTGTGTCAAACTTGACTTTAAAATAAGGCACATACCTTCTTTCTTTGGGATATTTCTTAACCCAGAATGCTTCCACGGGAATTGTGTGTTTGTGTGAGCGTGCATGTGTGGGGCAGGATTAGTAGTAATGGGGAATATTATGGTGTTAAATGTTGTTATGAACTCCGATTAAGGATTAGAGGATCTCAGCAGGGGGCTGGACTCTGGATGCTGACATCTCTATCTCACACAGATCTCCTCATTACTACACACACATACACAGAGCTCCACACACACTTTACTTGGGTCTCTATAAACAGAACTCTACACCGCACACAACACCTCATACGCTACTTCCACTTATTAACGTTTGAAATCACTTACGTCACCGGCACATTTTCAGTTAATAAAGTCACATGGGTTATGCTCCTCTGCCGCTGTTAAAAGGTACACACTCTTTGCTGTGCTCCAGTTAATCAATTAATCAAAATGATGTGTTTATATAGTGAAGCACCATTAAGCGTGTAATGGAACTGTGTATTTTGTTCTGTGTATCACACGTTTGGTGTAAACCTGGCTCGATGGCCGCCATTTTTATTCATTTCTTTTTATTGCACATAATTTTTTTCACGTATGCTATTTTTGACCATCTTTCTGAGGTTTGTTTTGTGTGACAACAATGTCAGTTGGACTGAAAACACGTTTCACAGGCATGTACGCATGAACACAAACAAACCCACCTACAGATGTGACCCCGGTGGCCATAAAGGACGTCACTTTCAATCTCGTCAGATTTCTCCACTGACGCTTGATGTATCAATTTTTAAGTAGCTGGCTTCAACTCGGGTATGTGTATATATACACACGCACTTACACACAGACACACACTCTCACTCGAACACAGACTGCTCTGTGCTCCGGGAGCTGTGGCACTTGAGGGGTACTCGAAGGGTTCCATCTTGAAAGGCTGTTGCCATGGTGACAATTATGGCGCTCATCTCCCATGGGCCAGCAAGCTTTACACAACTTTCCTCCCAGCTGAACATGGCCTTTCACACACACAGTGTACCCCCCACCTATGCACAAACACACGCACAATTTTCTCCTCTTTTCTGCCCTTTATGGTAAATCCGGCCGAGAGCCAATATTTGACTTGAACCGAGCGCGACAGTAAGCAAAAGAACGGAGCAATTAGCTCTTAAACTTTTGTAAGGGAAGTGAAGAGGAGGAGAGCGCTCACCGTCATCCAGAGGAAGTGTTTGTGTCAGAATAATGCAGCGGAGGTGATTTTGCATACGTTCAGAGGCGCCTGGTTGAATGCAATTAGCGTGTAATGATTCTGACGGTGAGATATCGGGCTCGCGTTCCTGTGCGTACACTTGCGTCTAAATCTGTAAAGGCCCTATTGAACATTAATGGAACACATTTCCTGAACTATTGCAGTCAGCAGCTTCTGTTTTTCGTGTAAGCATTTAATCACTGCTGAAGCGTAGCGGTTCATAGAGAAACACAGCTAACATGTTAGAATGTATCCTGAACTGGCTCGAGGGGTCATCAAAGCTGCCAGGAATCATTAATCACGGCATAGGTCAGAGCTTTGCCCACAGACAAAGTCAACCAGCTCCATATATACGTGACCCTTGAACAGGATAATTTAAATTGACTGTAAAGGCTACGTGTGCAGAAGTGTAGGATGAGATTGTAATATATTCATCCTCGAGGGAAGGAATAAAAAGGCTGTGAACCACTGTTCTAACACAGCACGTTGGTTTTATGCCTACTGAAAGTGACTGGGAATAAACGCGCATGTAATTTGTCAGTAAAGAGGACGTTAACTGCTATTTTGGTGACGATTTGAGTCGTTTGTCAAGAAAAAAAATGGTCACAAACTGTCACAGCTTCTGGCATGTGAACATTAGCAGTTTTCCTTTTTTCTTATGAGATTCAAGGAGCGTTTGCTCAGGTTTAATCATTAAACCTCGAAAATCTGTATGAAAAGAGTCACATATGCTGAATGCAAACACAAGAAAAAATAATTCAAGAATCTGATCACCTGATGAACTCTTGTAGCCGAACATTTGCGTTTCTTTTCCCTCCAGCGATTCCTGAGGCAGGTGTTCGCTATTTCATCTGCTAAATGCTTTACTGGCTTTTTTAGCTGCTAACTGTCTGTCATTTGGTGTTGAGCAATGGGTTTATAAAACCCCATTGTTATACACTACCTCGCACTACCTTTTAACTGAAAACAACTGTCTCCTTGGGCTGAAAGTAAGGATGATGGGTGCTGGGAGTGAACCAGAACTGTCAGACTGTGAGGAAAATAAACCTAAACCATGAGTTAATAGATACTAAAAAACTCAGAGGATGAAAATTCTTTGATGATGAATATATATTTTGCTGAGTGCCTATAAACACCATATAGATGATGGACCTGTTTGTTTATTGACTCCTGCGTTTCAAGTCTGAAGTTTTGAGCTTTGGCTATAGTTTGTGAAGCTGTAAGTTAAGAGAAGAAGTGGCTCTGACTGAGAAACTGATGACACCACAAGCTCAGATGATAACGGCTTATCGATTGCAAGGTTGCCATCCCACAAAACACACCCTGTTTAATCACCTATTTTATTCTTGGGCACTTGAGGGGTACTCGAAGGGTTCCATCACTGTGTATATACAAAATGAACACTGTGTATATTCCATAAGATTTGAAACTGGGTACTGGGACCACAAAAAAAACTATAAAAGTACTAAGGTATTAAATCTGAAGACGTAAAGTCATTTTGTTATAGACTTCTCTACAACTGGAAGGGAGTCACTTCCTGTGCATAATTGCAGGTTTAGAGCACTTCAGCAGTGGCAACTCTTTTCAGACCTGGCAGCTAAGAATAGCTTTTCTATGGAGTTTGTGTACACACAGGACTTCAAAGGGCCCTGGGAAACTGCAATATGTTTATTTTATTTTCTTCTGGCATTTTGTAATAGATTTATAGAACTAATCAGTTTTTGTGGTCCTATAAAACAATAAGATGTGGAGTGGAACAGAACTCAATCATCTCTTGTGTACAGTGTTTTTCCCAAAGGAAGAAGTTGTGCTGTTCCCATCTCAATCAGTGCATGGTGACTGAGGGTGTGTCTTGAGTAGCAGTACTATATCATATCTAAGAGCTATCGATTGGCATAAATACACCGACTCTCTCTAGTGACCACATGAATAATTAATAGGACACTGGATCTGAGGCCACTCTTTATCATACGCAGAAATGCATACACAGATCTGAAAAACACGCGCACACACACACAACACCGTCAGCTGAGGAAAATGTTAATTTGGAGTTAGCTCATAGTTCTACGACATAGTTTTTGTGTCTAAACTTTTGCTCTTGTGTGTGTCTGCTTTGTGTGTATGTTTATGCGATCACTGTCTTACTGCTTCAGGCTTCTTGTCCCTTTTTTTTTATATATCTGTGGTAAATCATTAATCATAAGGGAACCAACTCAAGTACCATATTTCCCATGGGGCAGACTCTGGGAGTAGCTTGAGAAAAGTAGCGAGAGAAGCAGAGAGAGAGAGGAAGGAGAGAGAGAGAAGGAAAAGGGTTACTAAGAAAGTAAAAGAGGTGGAAAAGGGGAGTAGAAAGCAGCACATGAGGAAGCTCTCCTCATATTGGCCAAGTCACCATTCTTGAACAAAGTTTTTGATCAGGCAGTTGTATGTGTGCCAAGGCTGGCATAGGGTGCCCTGTCTGTCCTTTACCGCTGAGGCCCTTTGTGCCTCTGTGGCTGGCTAGCGCCTGTAGCCAGGACTCTCCGGATGCAGCGTCCCCCCAGGAGAAAAGACGCTTTTCCACCGTGCTCCTACGGCCCAGCCAACAGGAACACACACAGTCACCAGCACAGCACATAGGCACCCATTACCTTAAAGGCTGACAGGAAGGAGGAAAGAGAGCAGAAACCCTCTGAGAATTACTACTCCCTTTATTTTCCTTTCATTTCTTTCTCGTTTTCTTTCTCTCATTTTTACACCTACACACCCACATCCCCTTTTTTTTCTCTCAGTGTTCTCTCAGGTCTTTTGGGGATTGTGCCAGTGGACTTTGCTCCCCTATGATGAATGATTTACCTAAAAATACTGTCTGTATGTGAGCACACAGCATCCAGGTGGAGGAACTTACCTGCACAGTGAGAAATCAAACTACTTTTAGGCCACTTTTCTATTCCGCTGTCTGCAGGTTAACCGCGGCATTGAATATGCGTGCGTGTGTGTGTTAGCGTGGTAATATACAGCCTTTCTGGGACAAGTGACGCGTAGCTTGATTAAATCCATGACCTTCACCAGCAGCACAAGCAATCAGCAGGCGAACACATGCGTTCGCACACACACACACGCTGCATACTTAACACCTTCTCACACAGGAGCGCTTGGTGCAGTCAGCACCTGGTGGAATCGGTCGCATCATTGATCCAACCTGTTCATAGCTGCATGTATACATATCCACACAAACGTGCACATACACACGCCAGGCGCCTATCAAATTGCATTTGAGACACCCTCATTTTCCTTACATAGAGTTTTGTACACTGTAATACTATTTACCACCGTGGCAGAAAAAGCCTCACAATAACGGGAATACCAGGACTATGAATGTATAAATAAATACATGCATAATCTATATTCAGATTACCAAAGGGAAAGTCAGGAATTCTATTTTCCTGCCTAGGATGCAAAAGGGAAATCATTCACGTCCCCAGTCTATTACAGTAGGTTGCTCCTGTTGAGCGGTATCACGGTTTTCCCTCCCCAGTTTTATGACTCCACATAATGACTAATGTGCAGCTACTGTAACAGCTCTACCAGTAGTCATATTATATTATTGTAACTATTGCTGTGACTGCGGCTGTATATATTTTTAGCCCTCGGTTGCCCGAAGATCTAATGCTTATATAACAGGAATGACAGTTGATCTGCTGTTGAACTGTGTTATTGTATCGTACAACTCTGTTGTTACACCAGTCTTTTGGCCTCATGTGAAAGGCGCTCACGTAGACCTATTGTCACAACATATTAAATCAGACTTTGTTTTCCTGTTCTTTGCCACGAGCGCTGCATGGCACATTCTGTGACCCACCTGTATCTGTAGTATCTATCTTTTGCAAAAAACAAAGAAGAAAAGAAAAATCTTTTACTGCATTGTTTGTATTTTTTGGTACGTGTTATAGAATTGTAACCATCTTATCTGAACGAGCAATTATATTGATCTTTAAATGAGATATAAGACAATTTCTACTGCAAAAGGCCAAAAAAGTATGTGTTAAGAAGTCTCAAAGAGATCGTTTTTAAGCTCCAATCGTACCATTTGCTTTTATTTTCACATGTTTTTGCACTGACACTGAAACTGCTTGGTTACATTTAGGCAAAGCAATTACTTGGTTGAGAGGAAAAAAATGTGATTTGTGTTCATTTGGTCTATGTTAGGAAGCAGAATGTAGTTTTAGTTAAGAGTGGCAACACCAGCACACATGTTACTTTGCAGTTACACACTTGACCATCCTTATGTTTAAAACATAATAACTAAGAGTCAAAATAAGAACTTAGACAAAAAATAACCATTTTTGGAGAAGGGTAGGACACTTGTAAGTTTTTCTCTGACTTCTCTTTATTATGTGCAGGCTTCAAGTATAATTCTGTATACTTTCTGTATTATTTATGTTTTTAAATTATGATAGCAATATTAACTTAAAAGTAAGATTTGGGGACTTGACAACAAAACGTCATGACAGATGAGACACGTGCAGACATAAATTCAGATTGTTTGGGTTTTTTTGATCGAGAGATAAAAACAAAAGTAGTCATCTGATTGTGTGTATTTCTTGTTTCTCTAGCAACACAGCTTTGTTCTAAGAGCTCAGCAGTTTCTTTGGCCTGTACAATGTCACAGTAAGTGACAGTATTATGTCCAAATCAGCCAAATTTAGACAATCACATTGTAGCAAGGCAGGGATTTCTGCTGCAATTGCAACTACTAGCTTTTATCATCACATTACAAACAACAATATAGTAAATTGGTGTTTAAGTGTTCACAACAAAAGTGTTTGGCAACACTTTTCTTTATGGTTAATAAATGCTGACTGTGTATTGTGTTTGTTGCAATGGTACAACTTCTTATTCCATATTCATCTTCTTTCCTCGCTCCAGCATGCAGACCTGGCACCTACAAAGCTTCAGCTACAGATGCCTACTGCACCAAATGCCCCCCTCACAGCTCCTCCCCACAGGAACAAGCCACAGAGTGCATTTGTGAGAAAGGTTTCTACCGTGCTGAGAACGACCCTCGCTCAATGGCTTGCACACGTGAGTGATTCAAACACTGTCAGAAAGTTCAAGCCATCACAGTCACAATATTCACTACAGTTCACTATAGTGAAATTATTGTTGGGCTATGAAATTATTTAGTTACTTTTCATTTAATCAGTTTGCCATGGATACAATTGCTGCAAGAACAGCACACAGATACGTGGTTCAAATGCTCTCTCTTTCGGTTTCAGTTCTCTCTTACGCGTAGACACACACACACACACACACACACATACAGCCAGAGAGTTTGGGCTACATAGTCATGGAAAGACACAGAGAGGACGCAAAAAGATGGGGGATGATTGAGTGTGCAGGAGAAACAGAAACAGATAGATTAAGATAGACGGAGGGAAGTGGAGGCGGGAAAGGACATTGTCATGGCAGAGGAGAGAGACGGAACTTGAGAAATATTGAGGAACGCGTGCACACACACACACACACACACACACACACACACACACACACACACGCATGCACACGCATACTCAAACCCATTATCAGGTTATGGTAGATTACACTCATTAATCGTTGTAGCAGGTGAGATGTGACAGGTGTTATCAGCTGGAAATGAGTAACGGTTTGTTCAAATATGTATGGGCAGACACGCGCACGCCATCTCTCTTGAATGGTGAAGAGCACTATGGAGGATTGAGGAAGGAAAATGAGAAAATAAGGAGAAATGGTGAGAGAGTTAGTCATGGAAAGATGGAGAGTGACACTCGAGACATAAGAAAAGAATAGAACAGTGGGGGAAATCGTTGAGTATCAGAGGCATATAATCTAAGTGTCATAAAAGACCGATCAGTACCAACGGTGATGATGGACAGTTAAGTGCAGCCAAGGGAAGTGAGGATGGAGAAAAGAAAAAAAAGACAGAATTAGAATAAGTCAGCACACTCTCTTAGAAGATTTATAACCAACGGCCTCAATTATACGTAGTAGGGGCTCCGTCGCATGCTGCCGGGTCTCAGCACTGGGAGGGCCAGTCAAGAAAGTCTCAAGCTCTGCTGGTCCCCTCCTGGGGCTCACGGCTCAGCCAGGACCCTGATGAGATGTCAGCATGGAATGTGCTGCCAAATTCCATATGGTTGAAATACTGGCACCTTGCTGTGCTGTGGGTATCCACAGTCGGGGGTTTCTATATGAGTGGTTCTCATGCTACAGGAATAGCTTACCTTGATGATGTGTTTGTGTTTCAAGGATTCTTCAGATTCAGAACTGACCTTTCCACTGATATATCCGTGGTTATAAAAGAGTTTAATGAAATATAAAATATATTTTCCTAAGTTTGGTGTTCTGAATGTTAAACACTGGATATTATATTAATCTGTCTTTCAAGAAGAATGCACTGCATCTAAAGGTATATTGGAGGGCATTTGCGTGTAACTTTCTTTGGTTCCTTGAGAATGATTACTGACATAATAAATAAATTGATAAACTAATTATTTCAGCTGAAGCTCAGAGTGATTTTAACCACTTAAATCATAAAATGCAACTGACTTTTGAGAATTACTTTGGGCACTTTCCATAGATCATTGTCCTCTTACTATTTATTATCTGCAGAGCACTATCAGGGTGTGAGTTAATTTCACATGGTAAAAAATCTTTGTGCAGTCAAGTATCGGCTATTTAATATTATATGAATTCTCTTTAAAGCTTTAAGATTGAAATTGGAAAGTGCAATATGATACAGTATTCTTCGATGTGACAATCTGCCAAACTCTTTCAATCACTGTCGATTTCAAAGCTAATTAACAGACTGGAAAAATATGCACCTCGTGGTTGAAGTCAATTATTAAATTTGTAATTTAATCAGCGTGATGTCTGTTCTTTATAGAAATCGCAATTCATTTGGTAATGAGCATGAAGACGATGCACACTGAAAGACTGGATATTTCAAAAAATAATATTTGTCTGTATTTCAAGAAGGGGCTCTGATAAAGACAGTTTTATGCCATGCTTCTCACCAATTAAAAGCTAGAATAGCTTGGATTAATTAGCAGGGTGCCACATGTATTGTAATACTATTTTATAGATGACTATATATTTGGATGTGCATTATTAAATCCAGTTGTAACCTGTGAGATTTTGGGCGTTTGTAGTCCTTTTTAAGCAACATTTGAAGGCAGTGACAATGATGGTTAACCAATGCTGTGCACAGTTTCACCAAGGTTTCCATTTAGAAACCTTTACACTAGATTTAGTGTTGTTAAAGCAGTTTAAAAGGAACTTTAAAAAAATGTAATAAATAAATAATGAATAGTAAAAAGATACAGAAACTGATCAGAGCCTTTGTATTCTCTCAGGTCCTCCATCTGCTCCTGAGAATCCCATCTCAACTGTGAATGAAACCTGCGTCACCTTGGAGTGGGCACCACCCAGAGACACCGGAGGCAGAGGAGACATCATCTACAACCTCAATTGCACAAAGTGCTCTGGTGATGGCAAGAAGTGCACAAAATGCGGTAGCAACGTCCATTTTGTTCCCAGGAACTTTGGTCTGTCATCAACAACCGTGTTGGTTACCGACTTGGAGCCAGACTCCAACTACAGCTTCACAATTGAGAGTGAGAATGGAGTGTCGGCCTTAAGTCCAACACCCAAGGGAAAAGTCGTGATAAATGTCACAACATCGCAGACAGGTGAGAACATGTGCACGTCCTAAACAAAGAGATCCCAATTTGCATATGAATGTATTTGTTGATGCCGGGAAGCTCTTTCACAGTATTATTTATTATGTTTCAAGACATTTGGGGATTTAATATGCAGTAAATACTTATAAAAAATATCTAAATATAAAAATATATATATAAAAAGCAACATATTATGTGGCCTGAACATTTTCTGTTTATAAATAGCATCATGCTTATGTGAGAACTATAAACATTGATGTGAAGCATCTCTAACACTCTGACTCTAAATGACATCTTTGCACCCTTGCCTGCATGTGCAATCATATTTGCATATGTCACATGCAGGGACTGCGTAACAGAAGTGTAGCAAGGTGACGATCTCTTTCAGGTCTCACACTACTGTGTATGAGAGGTGGGAGGAAGGTGAAAGGGGTGTGGGAGGTTGTTAACCTCATTAAAATCCCCACATGCCTTGATTGTCACTCTCAACTATGCACACACATACACACACACACACACACACATGCACAAGCAAACACACTTTCAAACCGCACAAGCATCTGCTCCGATGTGTGAATGGATCGGAAGTCGTAGGGTTTGGGGTTTGCACTGATCACATGAGCAGATAACATGATAACATGAGTGTCACACATCTTGTAAGCTGTTTCATTAACACAATAAAATGTCTGACATATTGCAGTATGGGTCTTCTCGTGTCATGGTCCTGCACCAGCCTGTCTTGCAGAGCTCTACTTTCTCTTTTACTCACACTTTCTCCCTTTGTTTTTTCTATTTTCTATAGTCAGCGTAGTGTTGAAGGAAAGGCGGAGCAAGGACAGTGTGACTTTGGCCTGGCAGGGCCCAGAGAGACCCAACGGAGTGATCGTGGAATATGAGGTTATCTACTATGAGAAGGTGATAAAGACCTACACATACACTAAAATGCACAAGTGGGATAAACTGTCTTACCTAAATAAGTATTTCTCCCAAAAGGTCATTATGCACGGCTGAAAATATCTTGAGTACCCCGTAACACTATATATTTTCTAATCTTCTTGTTGTTTGTACTGCAGCCTTTGGGTATATCACTAATGACTTGTTCATTACAAACATCTACAATGCCTTTTTTCAGTTTCTCCCTTTCTATGTTTTCACTGCCTTATCACTAACGTCTCCTTTACTGTTCATGCCAAGCTAATTAACCAAACATCTGTTGAACAAACCTCGTAAAACCTGGATGAGATGATGAAATTGAGTGTGGGGGTTTTGAGCTTGTTTTTATATTCCGGCGGGGACTTAAGCCTAAATACTTACCAACGTATGGGGACTTGCGTCACAGTAAGGACAAGCATTCAAACAAGTCCCCATAGGTGCTTTTTTTAGGGTTAAAACTTTATTTTAGAAAAAGGGTTGAGAAATAGTTTGGGATTAGGAAAAAGCATTGAAATTTGATGTTCTAAGTCAGGGTAAGTGGCTTGGGATTGCATTAGATTAATGAGTGTCCTCGTGTGGACGATGGAACAAGATTGTGTGTCTGTGTGCGTGCACGCTATCTGATCATGAGTGTGTGTGGGCTGGCAGGCATTACCAGTAAAACAGTGTTAATCCGTGTTGTAAAGTGTCTTCCATTAGGTAGAGTATCAGCCTCTCTGCAGGGAATCAGCTTACTGACAGACACACTTATTCTTTATTCATCCTCCTGCACACATGTATATAAGTGCACGCACACCCACAAGGTAGTTGAGGAAGGAAGTGAAGCGGGACTAGTAACCGCATAATGCTTTGGAGTGTGGAGAGGAAAAGATTTGAGAGTTGACAGATGCTCATGTATAAATGCCACTCAATGGTCCAGCGATGAACAAATGAAAACTTAGTGAGGTGTATTTGGACCCTGGAGACATTTAAATTCAACAATTTGAGGTTTTTATTATTTTCAGACTATTTTTGTTTATTATATTATATATTATTATTTGCTCTGTATAAACCTCTTTAGAGGTTTTTGTATATTCAACCATTTTTTAAAATCCAGACTCATTTAATTTCTTGGACACTTTATTTTAAGTTTCTCTCCTTTTTCACTCACTGTTTCACTCTTTTTTTCTGCTCCAGAACCAACGAGAACAGAACTATACAGTTCTGAAGACTCGCTCCAACATGATGACAGTGGAAGGGCTCAAACCTGGGACCACTTATGTGTTCAGGGTCCGGGCTCGGACTGATGGGGGGTATGGGAGCTATGGTGGAGAGATTGAGCTAGAAACAAGTCACGAAGGTACAGTAAAACAAGGAATAATAGATTTTTTGTTTACTTATAGGGAATCGGATATTTCAGTTTTCCTCCCAGCTGTTTTGTCCCACTTTGTCCAGTTGATTTGTTTCTTTTTCATCTCTTTTCCTCCTACTAAATTTCCATGTGGTCAGCTGAAAATTGGAATAGCAGCCAGTCCATGTTTAATACATGCCTGTTCTTCAAATGCAGTATGCATTCTCAATATTAGAAATCTAAAAGTGCTGGTAAAAAAAAAAAAAAACGGGACAAAGATTACCTCTAGAGCAAAATGTACATCCATATTATATCAAGTGTACTAAGATTTGAAGTCATCCCTGCTGTTTAAATCAATCGACTGTATGGTTATGGAATATCTTACTTTCATCCGAACAGCTTCTTCAGTTCTGCTGTCAGACAGAGACACCTTGGCAGTCTCATAGGTTGTCATCTATGTATCTGAACCAGTGGCTCCAAAGTTTTGTGGAATACTTATCAGGTGAAAGGGAGACAAGCCAGTTTCACAAGGAAGGATGTGCCGTTGGATTGAAAATCTTGATTTGCACAGAACACTGGAGATATATATCCAGTCATCATTAAAGGCAAAAGCTTAATACATGACATACATGCCTTATACTTAGATTTTAATATACTAGGAATTTATACCAAAGGCAAATCCATGCCTGGTTAAGTTCAGTGGGGTTGTTCAGGCCTCATAAACAGCTTTGTGTTGCTTCTCTGTCATGTTGTTTCCAAATTCCCCGTGTTCATCCATTCTTTTTATTGTTGTTGTTGATGTTAAGGTTGGGGTCATTCATTTTCATTATCACCTTATTGTGCGTGCTAGGATTTTCTACTTTAGAGGTTGCGTAATGTGTTCTTCAACATGATCAATGATTCCAAGACAAAGTGGAGGAAAGTAGAGGGGGATACATGTGTAAATGGTTGGAACTGCACTATACGCTGTCTGGAAGGCATACGAATAGCATACATACGGATGACAGTTCAAGTAATTCAGTAATCATCCATCCATCCATCCATCTTCATCCGCTTTGTCCGGGGCCAGGTCGCGGGGGCAGCAGCCTAAGCAAAGAGGCCCAGACCTCCCTCTCCCCAGCCACCTCCTCCAGCTTATCCGGGGGAATACCAAGGCGTTCCCAGGCCAGCCAAGAGATATAATCTCTCCAGCGTGTCCTGGGTCTGCCCCGGGGCCTCCTCCCGGTGGGACATGCCTGGAACACCTCACCCAAGAGGCGCCCACGGGGCATCCTTGTCAGATGCCCGAACCACCTCAGCTGGCTCCTTTCGATGTGGAGCAGCAGCTGCTCTACTCTGAGCCCCTCCCGGATGGCCGAACTTCTCACCCTATCTCTAAGGGAGAGGCCAGCCACCCTTCGGAGGAAGCTCATTTCTGCCGCTTGTATCCGCGATCTCGTTCTTTCGGTCACTACCCACAGCTCGTGGCCATAGGTGAGGGTAGGGACGTAGATCGACCGGTAAATTGAGAGCTTCGCTTTTACACTCAGCTCCCTCTTCACCACGACGGACCGGTGCAGCGTCCGCATTACTGCAGCTGCAGCCCCAATCCGTCTGTCGATATCCGGCTCCCTTCTCCCATCACTTGCGAACAAGACCCCGAGATACTTGAACTCCTCCACTTGGGGCAGGAACTCATCCCCGACCCGGAGTGGGCACTCCACCCTTTTCCGGCTGAGAACCATGGCCTCAGATTTCAGTAATCAATTAAAGTAATTATAAACTTGGTCCTGCAACAAATGCCTTTAAATTGCTCCTACTAATGCAACATATACATCTCAATATTTAGAGCGTTTATATAAAACACAAAAAATGAGAATAATTACGTAAGTTGTGCAAATTATGCATTCTTTAAGGTTGACAGTAGAGGGCAAAAAGAAATTAGAGTTTATACAAGTCTACAGGAAAATATACCTACAGTTAAATTAATTTGTATCCTCTTTAAATCTGTGTGCTATTGAGTTTATGGTTTCAATTCCTAGTATCAAATTTTAATGAATACAACAAGGTGTAAATTATCTTTTCTTGGCTGTCACCAAAATACTCCGTGGTTTATAGAATGTCAGCTGATGAATCCGCGGAAAATTCTGATCTCACTTCTTCTATGCTCAAAAGTATATAGAGCTGTTGCTGTGCCTTCAAATAAAGGTTCACAGTCTAGTTCAGTGTTCTAAAATACAGGATCTGCCTTATGCAGCTAATCCAATATCTCAGTAATCTAATTAGATCAATTCTATTGATTGTTAAAGAAGAGGTGAGTACGTGTGCACCACAAAATATAACAGGAGATCAATGCTTATCTGTACTTACCTTGGAGCTTTAATTTGCCTCTTCAACACAGGCACAAGCACACACATATATGCAGTGCATACACACTCAGTCGCACATGTCTGCCCATGCTTAGCTAAACCAGATAAATGAGGTATTTGTTTTGAGTAATGGCTCGATTGGTGTGGCGTAAAAATCGATGCATCTTTGCAGAAAGTTCTCGGTGGTAGCCTTGTTATGTGCAATGTTAACATATCCATTTGGACAGCACAGAAGAATGGGAATAGCTTTCATGTCTACTCTCATACCCTCGCAGGGAATGTAGAGAGGGAGAGCGCTTTTCATCAAGGACCTTACTTACTATTCCATCCACCTCCCTTTCTTTCCTTTACTCGTTTGCGGCCCTCTCTTTTTTCAGTCTCCCTCAGCCTCTGTCTTTTACCTCTTTTTCTATTGCTATCATATTTCATTCTATCTCTATCCTCCTCCGCCACTTTCTCACTCTCACTTGTTATCTTTTTAACTCCCAGCCTTCCTTAGTATTTTCTTCTGTCAATTTTCCCCTGTAGAAAACATTGCTGACTTTTTTTCCCCAATCTCATTTATGCTTGCTTAAATAACAGTCTTCACTTTTTCTCTTTTGTAGATGTTTTGGCCATAGGGGACCCTAATCAGTCTACCATTCTGGCTGTGTCGATCGCAGGGGGAATTGTTCTCCTCATCTTCCTGGTGACTTGCTTCGTTGTCAGCGGAAGGTAGGGCCAGCAGTAAGAAGGGGTTGGCAATTACCTCCCTGTTAATATTATGTCATTTTGTCACCATTCTTAAATGTATTGGAAATAATCCCTGTAGCCAAAGCCTGGTACATCTTACTGTCTCGCTGGGCCACAGACCTTTATTGTTGTCCAACAACTATTAAAAAGCACAGTTATGAGCTACACTGTTGCTGTGGGTGACACGTTCTTTTGATGCACTGAATGTGGCGACTTTATTTGGAGTCAGTTTCACACAGTGCTGCTCAAAGGCGCACTTAAACGCAGCTGAAAATGGGCCACAATTTCAAGTTCTTTTCACAATATTTACTCCTTTGGAATAACAATTGTTGAAAAAAATCAGCTAGTTGTAAGAAATGCTTTTTTTGTTATTTAAAAAAAATAAAATTATATAATATTTCTGACTAAACAGTTCCCATGTTCAGTATGAACCAGTGGGCTTGCCTGAGGAAAGATATAAAAAGAACCTAAAATATCAGAAATTTTACCCTTTAAATTGATGGGATACAGTTTTTTGGCCACTCTAACACAGCGAATGAGCTAAACTCCAGACAGCTATTTTCTCAGTTGTTCTACTTTATTGGGTCACCAACAAAAAAGATTTAGGCTGAAATTGACTGAGCTTAAATTCAGTGAGCCCTATGAACATGCGCATTCATGCACACGCAAGCTAAGCGCTCTTCATATCTCTCTGTCTGTCTCTGAGGGATTACGCATGGGTGTGCCAAAGCAGGCCCTCCAACTTTGACATTTACACAGGCGCCAAAGTCCAACTAAAGGCCGTGTTATTCTGTATGTGAAGAGCATGGACTTTCAATGATCACTCTCTTTGAAGGTTAGACTGCTGGTAATGCTCTGACTCACAGAAGGCCATAGAGGAGAAGGACGTGAGAGAAGAAGAAGAAAGGAAAGTAAAAGAATGCAGAGTGGTTGAGAGGCTAGAAGATGAAAGGATGTAAGTTAAAAGAAGGCTCTTTAGAGAGGAAGAAATGGATGAGGAGAGAGAAGTAGGGATGACAGGCATTTGTGACTCACTGTACCTGTAATTAAATGTTTATCCTGTATGAGTTCAAATTACAGGAGATTAGCCACATTTTAAGAACTCTGCTACTATGCATCCATGCAAACATGCACATGCACTCGCTTAAAAGATTAGTATTGATTCAGGTGATTGCTTATCAAGCTGAGTGCTCTATTCACTATTGAGTAAGAGGAAGGTAATCAGCAAAGAAACACAGACGCACACTGCACTCAAGGCACGTGAACAGGATCGCATCAACATTTTTTTAATCAAGAGCCTGTAATGGGATTGTCTGTCTGCAAAGAAAAACAACCTGTGCAACATTTTGTGCTTTGAACGCGACGCGATGACACAAACACACACTACCACTTGTCTAATCGGGTTTCACAGGCTGGCGAGGTGTTAACTAGGTTTTACAGAGGGGTCGATGCACTGCCATCAATTTAAGGTCTCCCTCTCTTCCTCTGTTATTCTCTCTCTCTGTATCTGTCTTTCTTTCATTTACTCACAGAGGTGTGGATGCCGGGGAGAAGGCAGTGTTGATTACTGCTTTCTATTAAACAACATCTGTACACCTGTCAAGAGTGTGTGCGCGTGTGTGTATTTGTGTGCATGCGTGCATAGGTGGAGTGCATTTGTAACTGGGGAAGGAAGCGAGGATCAAAGCCGCATCACTAGAGAGACAAGAGCGGGAGAGAGAGAGCTCAGGGGGGAGAGAGATGGACAGAAGCGAGGTAAAGGAGAGACACAAGTGGAGAATAAACATATTAGATTGGCAGTGAGAATGACAGGCTGCAGCAAAGGGGGGGAGAAGTACATTTGAAGTATGTTTGAGCCACAAGAGAGCTACATTTTCAGATGGTGTGAGAGATAGAGAGAAAGAGGAGGTGGGCTTTAAAGAGGAGGAGAGAAAAGTAGATGGAAGGAGAAGGAGAGCCAGGGGAAGAAGGCAGAGGTGCAAGGGGTAAAAGATGAAAAGGCAGATTACAAGCGAGTTTGAAAGAGTAGAGAGAGACGTGGAGTAAGACTAGGAGAGCTGATGGGTGGGCGATTGCACTTCTGTGTGCAATAAAAGTGTCGTCCTTGAGGTTTCTGAGGAATTGGGAGAACATTTTTATTTTTTCAAATGTCTCCTCGTGTTGTCCATTCTTCTCTCTTTTCACCCGTTCCATCGTATCTGTCAATCAGTCAGATTCTCCCTTCTCTAATTTCACTCTCTCTGCTTCTGCTTTTCTCATTATTTTGAACGTCTTTTGGCTCCTCAGTTTTCATTTTCTGTTCTGTTCTTGATTGATTTTCCACGAGACGTGTGTGGTGCGTTTTTCTCCATAGCTCCCCAACCTTTACTCGCTGTGTAAAAAATTTCCCCCAGTAATCACTAAATTGAATGGAAGTGCAGTCAGATCGCAAGTGGGCGGCGCTAAGAACAAAATGTAAGCAACTGCAGAAATGCATTTTGATCCAACTTCTTAACATGGTATGAATGCTAATGTGTCCATATGTGGCGGCTGTTTTTCATCTTATCCTGCGCCCTGACAAATGGCAGTCTCAGATGCTGAAATAAATCACACCTTTCTTCTCAAACCATTGTGTTGTCTTTTATAGCTCGTGCTAAACAAGCCTGGAACTTGGCTGGCAATAGACAGCAAATGAAGGGATGCACAGGGGCTCTTTGACATATACAGTAAGGAAGTCCTTGGAGGATCATGATGACACAGGTGCAAACGGCACTATTTCCTAACTGTACACTTCTAAACTTATTGCTAGCAATACATTTTAAAACCATGTGTAAAAAGGGTCTTACTAAGTCCAGAATGCTAACAACATTTTGAACAATGTGATCAGCACTTCCTATCGCTCAACTATAATATAACTTTCACAGCCACAGAAGCACATACAGGCTTACTGTAGCCTTTCCTGGCTGCACGCTGAACAGCTCAGCCTCATAAACGGTTTGATTTGCAGCTATTCTATTCTGTCCTGCTCTCGTTTATTAAAGTGCAGTTATGTTATTGTTACCGCAGGAGGGAAAACATGGAAAAACATCAAAAGCTCCTCAGACACAGCGCTGCGCTGACAAATCACACCCGCTATTGCTGTGTGCGTGCCATTATTGCGAGGCGAGTACACGCGTTACGGTGTGTGTTTGTGTGCGAAAGCGTGCAAAATGCGAAGGTGCTTTTGTCCTCCTGAGGGTGCTTTGGCGTGCTGGCAGGTGCGAACGATGGGGAGCTAGAAAGCGACTGGCATAGCCATGGATTCAGCAGATGGCCTTTCACGCAGAAAACGCTCTCTCCGCTGTTCCTCACTTTCTCTCGTTCTTCTTGTTAAACATGTTACAGCTTCTGCCTCTCAGCATCGGTGTGCGTGTGTGTGTGTGTTTGTGCTTCTGCTTTGTTTGCAGTCTAATGATCCTTCGGCCTCACAACCGTCTCCTTTTCCAAACAGCCGTAGATTTTGGTTACATGCCAGGTTCCTGAATGCCTTTTTTTCTCTTTCTTTCTGTTTTCGTGTTTTTAAAGTAGGAGTTTTGGCGAGAAGTTTGTGTGAAGTTGTTCCATCTATGTCATGCCCGTTTTTTTTAAGTTGGTTCGTCTGTAGTCTGTCCATGCGTGGAGCACATCTGTTGTCAGAGCTGTAGATATTTGGCAGGGAGTCAAGGGTCACAATCTGTTAAAGCAAACGTCAAAAGAAATATGAAAAAAAGAAACCAACTCGAATCTTACTTCAAAATAAGACGTACTACTATTTACCAAAGCTGTGTTTTTTGTTATTTTTCCATTGAATTGGGATCTAATAGAAATCTGCTGATCGCCATCTTGCAGTGTTTCGAATCTTATCATCTTCATTGTTATGTATTATTCTTATTTCTGAGAAAGGAAACTTTTTTTTTAAAGCGGAGTACGGAATAACAAAAGATGAAAGGCGGCGAGAAAGAAACACAAAGGAAAGTAAGCTGTCATAGTAGGAGAAAGACTTTTCAGTCTCACTAACAGAGAGCGGTAACAGCTCTACCTCGCAAACACAATAGCATATCCTGTTGATGTGCAATCGTGTCTGTGCGTGTAAGCTCTTTTACCACCACAGCATCTGTTGTGGAGCCCAGGGTTATTCTTAAAAACTTAATGACACAAAAGAGGAGAGGAAGGATGAAAAAAACGTGAGGCATGTGCTAATGAAAACACGCTGCTGAGAGAGGAGAGAGCAGAGTGAAGACGCATTGAGAGAAGGAGGCTGAAGATCTACAACGCTGAGTGTAAAACAGCTCGAAAATGTATAAGCGTGTTGGGGGTGGGGGCTGTTTTTGTATTTCAAAGATGCCGTGAGAAAAAGATATTCAGTTTGTATTTCGAAAAAATGAAAAAGATTAGAACCCCCCCACCCCAGGAAATAGAAAAAAAAATAAGGGCATAAGCAACACACCTGCTATTTCCAAACGGTGAATTTGATTGAGGTTAAAATCAGCCAATGCAGCTTCCCCTGTGGGTGCTGTTGGTCTGTTTGCTCAATAATAACATTAATAATGGTTTGTTAGCCAGAAGGTTCTGTGTAAAAATCTAAAACAGGCCAGGTTTGGCGACACGCGTGTAGACATATGCAAGGGTGTCATTTGTACGTATTGCTTGGATGACGGCGCTGTCAGCGAATGCAGCTAAGCTGTAGGGTGTAGCCAAATACAGCTTTGTCTGCAGAATGCCTAGAAAGTAGCGTGCAAACAGTGCAATAACAGCAGCTAGTTGCCGCAGGTGCAAGAATGTATCAGGCAGGATCTATGCAAATGAGCAGATGTTGCAGTGGGACAGATCAAATGCCCTATAAACATCTGAAAAACCTCAAAAACTGTTTTCATCCAGGGTTTTATGGTGCATTTAAAAGCTTTTATCCACTACACACACACTTATATAAGCGCACATATTACGAACATGACCTAATCAAGTTGCGTCGGTGTAGTAACATCATTAGGGAAATTAGTTTCACACGGATCTCGCTGCAAATACAAAATGCACTTCACTTAATGATACAGATGACATGCTTCTCCCTCTCTTTTTGCATCCTGTACAATTTGACCTTTCACCGTGCTGTTAAAGATTCTTCTACATTACACCCATTACCAAAGCACGGCTTCAGACCACACTGCTAGGATTCCCTCACGTCCTACCTTTTCTTTCCCCTACCTTCTTTTTCCTTTCCTTCTTCGACTCCACTCTCTTTAATGAGAGACACCGGAATGAAATGTTTCCAAACAGGGTGTTAATGAAACATAGACAGATTTATTAGTCATAACTCTTCAGCTAATCATTTCCCCTTCCTAATAATTAGCCCGAGCTGAGTAAATCTTTTTACACTGTGGTCAGAGAGTGCTGAGCTGGTGCCAGACGCAGCCAAGATGGAGAGTGAAAAGAGCCAGAAGAAGAAATCGTACTCGCTCGTTCTGTTCATCGACGCTCAGTAACTTTTAAAAATCAGTCTGTCTTTGTTTGTTTGTTTGTTTTTTTGATTCCATGCTGCTTTGACTCAATTAATTATCCAAAATCACCTCAGTGTTTGTCGCCGCTCAAGCTTTCAGGTTTTCGGTTTTGCTGCGAAAATAATGAGAGTGAATTTAATCCATTGATTTCATTCCCAGTAATTATTTTTTATTTAATAGCTTGATATTAAATGGAATCACCATTATCACGAGTAATGACGAGAGCAGATGCCCACAGCAGGGTGTTTTTATTTATGTGTGTGGATAGATGTGTCATTTCATTGTGTCATGCTGGAGGGGTGACTAATGATTTACTGATTTCATTTTTCTAGTCATTCTGATTAGCAGTGGGAAAATAATGTGGAGAGACAGGAAATGAAAGAGGAGAGGAGATGAGAGGTGACGAGAGGGAAGAGAGGAGGTGACAGGCGAGGAGATGAGGAGGAGAAGAGAGGAAAGGAAATGAATGCAGTTTTTACATGAATGATCCTCTTTGGACTCTTCCGTACCTTCGAGTGTATCCATTTTTTAGTCGACAGCCGACTTCTAACTTCTTATAAAAGATGGCTGGTCATTACCCCCCAGAACATTCAAGTTCAAGCTAAAACTAGTCGAAGGTTACATCTTTGGCTTCTTCTCTTTGCCTCACATTGCTGCTTTGTTTATGTCTTTGGACCTTCTCTTTATACTTTTTCAAAGAGTGGCCTCTGTCCTGCTCAGTTTCAAGGTTATTCCACCATCTGTATTTGCATCGCTCTCATCCCTTCGAACTCTCTCTGCCTTTTGTGAAAAATCGATCTCCTCATACTGTCCGGCCAAAGTTTCCTTTCGTTTGATCAGCCTGTTTGCGTACCTGTCTGGTTCTTTCTCAAGTGGCACTGTTCTCCACTCTCCACTTTTTCTTTCAACCATCTCAGCCTTGAATCTTTAACTTTGTCTCCAAACTGCTCAACCTGAACTGTGCCTATGATATACTCCTTTCTTATCCTGTCCCTCCTGGTCACTTCAGATGAAAATCTTAGCATCATCGGCTCTGCCACCTCCAACTCCGCCTCCGGGCTTTTTGTTAGTGCCACCGTTTCCAAACCATACATCATAGCTCACTACCAGCTTGTAAACCTTCCCTTTCACTCTTCCCGCTATTCTGTCACAAATCACCCCTGACACTCATCTCCACCCACTCCACCCTGCCTGCATTCTCACTCTTTCGCTATAACTCGTCGCTCTCATATTTCTGCTGCTCCATGCGCTTCCAACTCCAAGCTTTCTTTTTCTTCTCTCTATGCTACACTCAGTGTTTAGCATAGAGAGATGTTAATGATTCTTTGACAAAATAGCTTTTTACGAGCTGCAGGCTATTGCATCCTCTGAAACAACATATTACAGACCAGAGGACACAATCAATATCTGACAGTGGTCATTGTCCTAATTCCACACTGCACTGATGAGCTTTAGCAACCTAGTCCAGCCCCGGTCTAATAAAATGACAGCAGAATCACTGACTACTTAATTCAATTATCAGAGGAAGCACAAATCAGCACAGCTCGTTGCTGTCGATGGTGTTGTCTCCCACTCGCTTTCTCTCAATAGTTTGGAGTCAGACTGAGGGGAAAATGGGAAGCAGCAATGGAACCCGAGGCTAATAGACCAAAAAATGAAGACTTGGCATAACACTGACAATATCAGAGAAAGACGGGGCTTGCTTTTTCACACTTCCTGCACTCATACACATGTGGCATCTATATTTGGGCTACTGTGAAATACTGATGAAGATTAAAAATAGTTTTTAATTTACTTTGTTTATGAACAAAACAGGACAACAACTGAAAAAAGACATATCCAGGACGAGGACAAAATGACTTATTGGAACAGGGCGCTGCAGGGGTTAGTGTAGTGTGTGTAATGTGTTAGAAACCTCTGTGTAACAACTTTTAACCATATTTTCTCAGTGATCAAGGGACGGCTAAAACAACATAAATGCTGAGATTTTATTTTATTTTATTGTAATTAAATAGCTAACTATATATACAAAAATTAAATTGGTTAAAGTATAAATTAGAATGAGAAAAATTAAAATGTGCATATGTCCCACATGCAAAGCAAAATCCATGCAGGAGGCCAGATGATTTTACAGGTTTTACAATCCTGACCTCCTGAGGAGAGACGTATCACTTAAACTTTAATAGTAAAGACGGATGCATGCATCGGAAGGTCTGATATTTTAGCCCACATTAGTGTCAACGGCACAGTCTGATATCGAGCATTCACCTCGTGTCCATGTGAGTTAACCTCTGTGTGCTCTGTTACCCTCCCAGAGTCAAGTGGGCCGACTACCCCAAAGTGTCTGTTTGAGTACATTTCAGTGTGGATATATCTTCTGCTTGTCTTGTAATGAACTGGAAACCTGGCCAGGTTTTTTGGTGTGTTCTTGCCATCACACACTGCAGTAATCTGCAATGATAACAATATGAAATGATCTGGCTTCCTTTAATTTAGAGCAGGAATGCGTGGATGAATAAAAACTGAGTGAATATGATGTATATATATGTATGTATAAGATGAAGTAAACACATCTGTTATTTGTCCAATCGACTCCTTAATTTCTCCAGTTCTTCTGATCTTCTTTTTTCCTATTACCTTGTGGTTTAGCCAAGACACATAACATTTCTTTCTCAGGACATGTCCTGCAGCCAAACTGGTGCCTGACACTCTTCTTTTTGTCATCTGCTCTCAATCTGTCTATCAAGTCTTTTATTCTTTCTCTCTTTCTTCTCTTTCCTTAAGGGGTGAACAGCAGTTTGCTGATCCCGTTATGCTTGTCTCCTTGTATCCCCACCTACACTGGATTGTTTCCAGATTTTACTTCTCTTTGCTGCTTTATCTGTTTAACTTTTCCCCCTTTTGTTTGCATCTCTTCTTTCTCTTCTGCTTGTGCTTCAGCTCAGATTGCTGCAGCACAAACGCTGCCCCTGCTCTCCCGCTCTCTGTCCACATCACTTATGTTAACCTTGGAGTTTCTATTCCTACGGCTGCCTTCCTGTCTCGCCTTACTCTTCCCCTCCATCTGATTGCTTGTTAGTTGGTATGCAGGCTTGGACCCCTATTGTGCATTCTTGCCTGTCAGCACTCTTGTTCTCAATCTCCCTTTCCTTCTCCCTATATCTTTCTTTATCCCCCCCTTCCAGCTCCTAGTGGTGAATCTTGCTCTCTGACAAAGAAAGCAGCACAACTACATAAAGAGCACAAGTCAGGGCCTGTTCAGAGAGGATGAATGGATTGCAACAAAAAGAAGAAAGAGAGGACATGTTGGCAGTCAGACACTTAAAGGCAGAATTAGGGAAGAATTTAACACCTCAGAGAGATAAAGTGCAGCGGGGGAAAGGAAGAGGGAAGAAAACGGGGAGGGGCCACGACAAAAATAATATATGGATGGAGTTCTGCGAGGGTAGAAGCTTTCTCGCCGAATGACAAATGGGTCTCGAGTGACAGAGTATTATATTAAAAAGCAAATTGATATGCAAATGTGGAGTGTGTGGCTTTGGAGGACAGGGATAGCCTGTTGTCCTCACTGAAGTGGAACAGTGAGGCAGAGAGAAAGGTGAGAGCCCGGCTTTGATACTGATACAGAAGTCCATTAATGTGTGTTTTTGCGTGATTGGTGGGTGTACTTTAAATCAGACGCAGCAAAGTATAGCCCAGGACCGTTCACGTCACAGTGCAGTACAGCATGATCGAGGATCCGCTAGTGGAAATCCAGGAGGACTTCCTCATTATAAAGTCTGTTCCTGCACCAGACTCTATGAGTGTTCATAACGTATGGTAAATCCATGCGGCAAGAAACTAGTAATTGAACAAGGGTACGTCACGGGCAACACAGTGTTTTAAGCAGTTGCACTCAGTCGGTTTTTGGTCAGTGTATATATAATTATATAACATAACACAATTATATCATCTCCTTGACTCCTGTATCACTTGTAAAGAGAAAGAAGGGTATCTTAACCTACAGCACACAGTATCTGAGACTGATATTCTAAGATTTGGTTAATTAATCCCGAGTGAATGACAAGAACATGGATTCCAAAATGGAAATGAATAATTTAAGCCAGAAAGGCGGGTGGATGCAGTGTGTGGATAAATCATTGAAACTGTGCACCACTGTGTTGATGCCTGGAAGGAGAAACAAAATTATCTTAAGTTGTGAAGCCACTAAAGCACCCCAAGCTGTGCTATTCTGCGATGTCTTTCACTGCTCTGCTTATTAGCTCTTGAACTGGGACGCCAAACCCAACACGCTGAGAGCAAACAGACGGGGGGAAGGTTGTTAAAACAGATACTGTTTGGTTAAGATTTTTGTAAATCTTCTCGACTTTAACCACACCACATCACTAGCTGTGATCAATGGATGGAACAGATTAGACTGTATGGGGGAAAAAATGACCTTCGACTGGAGGAGCAGATGAACTGTTTAAACTGTTTAAACATGGCAAAGTATCGACAGTGCAATGCTTGTTTTCAGCTGTGCAATTTTTCTATTACTATTCGTAAATTTTCGTTTAAAAATGAAACGTGAAAAATCACTAAAATTAGCAAGTAAAGAAATGGAAAGGTCTTATTCCAGCGTCTTTAGTCGAGCAATCACAGGTCAGCTGCATTTAATTGGAGATATTAAATATCTGTTTTAGACGCACACACATAGATACAGCTGTCAGGGGAAAACAAAAGCCACAGCCATGTCAGGTTTTGCACCGTGTTTAAAACTGCAGCGCTAATGATTCATGACACTTCTAACTGGAGAGGAGAAATGAGTTGCTCTGTAATTACTATGGAAATGTGTTCATTTCCCATCAGACACACACACACTCACAGATAAGCAGCATGCACCCATGGTTACAAACTAAAAGAGTGATCCGGAGGTGTTTCAACCATTGGTTTTGGTGTTTTGCTGATCATATACACACGTATGTGTTTGCGTGTGTGTGTGTACGCATCCCCACGAGATTATCACAGCTAGAGTCGAGGTGTGACCCATGTACCCATTCCCCATATGTTTTAAACGCATGCCCCAAAGCTCTTTGTGTGTGGGAGTGTGAGTCAAGGGGGTAATGATAGTCCCTTGGTGCTCAGCTAGCTTGAGCTCAGCTGATAACCAGGTGGGCCCCACCTCCCATTTCATAAGAACATTATGCCCCCCTCCTCTTTATCCTCAAATACCAGTAACCAGTCTCTGCCGTTAAGTGTGTGTGTGTTTGTGTGTATTCCCAAAACAGCCTATTGATGTCTGGGTTATGCCATGCATTCAGCTGTGTAAAATCAACACAAGGATTAAACACCAAATGACTGAGATTTTCTGAGCCTAGTGGAACCCCACCTTTCTGCATTTCTGTTGCCGTGTGCTTCATTCTTAGTCAGAGCACATCATATTTCTTTTTCCCTCAGTAGTCCTCTCTTTTATTATTTTTGTCTTTATCTCATTTCTCCTCTCCTTTGCTTTATCAAATCTTGGCCCGCTGTTTCTTTCAGTCTCCGTTTCTCTTTCGTCCTCCTCTCCACTGCTTTCTTAAATCGCGCGCTGTCTATGCTTCAGATTTCTTACTCCTGGCCCTGAGCCCAAATCAATTTTGTCTTCATGATGGACAGACATACTGGCTAAGTCCTCCTTTACCTGTACAAGACTCAAGGAGAATGTGATAAAAGGGAGGAAAGGAGGGGAGACCTATGACCTTTAGCAGTCCTCTTAGATTATAGTAATAAACTAAAGAATACAAAGCAAAGAAAAAACAAATAAATAAACATCCACAAATTCACTTATTGTAAATTACCTTGAAATGAAAGAGGAGGAGAGAAAAATAGAAACCATGTGGTATTTATGTTGTGGTTAGTGAACCATTATATGATACTGCTTTTACATTTTATGTTTTTGTCCTGAAGTTTTGATCTAAATTTAAAGGTGCGGTAAATCTCAGAGACAGTGTTATGGTTGATTATAGCTCTTAAACACTGTTTGAGGCAAACGACCAACAAAGTGGAGAGAAAATACACCGTTCTGTCAGGAACACACAAACACACACAGAAGCACAAATCCTCCCCCGCGAGGTCTGTAAGACAGAAAAAGTTAACACTTCCACACAGCTGCAGTGCAAGATTGAGCTGATCAATTTGTCAATATTTTGTCTTGATCATTGGGCTGACCCTTGCTGCAGGGTGCCCAGAGGGGGCTGGGGAAAGGGCATAAATGTGGGTGTGTGTGGCTACAGTTAAAAGCGGTGCTTGATGGCCAGAAGGGTCCAAGGGAAGGTACAGAGGAGTGCATTAGTGCATTGATCTCTGCCATATACATATACAAACACATTAATTCTCTAACCTCAGGCATAAGAGCTCAGCGAGGAGGACTGCAATGAACGCTGGAAGCAGAGAAATATAAAAATGGTTGTTTTTATTTTTTTCTCCAGCCTTCTTTTATTCAGAGGAAAGAGGTGTGTGGAGAGATTTCCCTGAAAATAACATTGATTTAAAATAGCAAACAGATATGTGCAAATTACATACATACTGCACAGTCCACTTTAGTAGGTACACCTTACTAGTACTGGATTGGACCCGCTTTTTCCTTCAAAACTGCCTCAAAATCTAGGTGTCCTCTGACATCTGTGGCACCTCCACATATTTCTTCCACGTGTTGTGCATTCGAGATGCTCTTCTGCATGGCTTGGTTGTAGTGAGTGAATATTTGAGTTACTGTTGCTTTCCAGTTAACTCAAAGCAGACCATTCTCCTCTAACCAGTGGCATTATAAGACATTTTCACCATGAGTAGTCAGTCCATTCCTGCTCAGTTCATTGTTACCTTTCTTCCCTATTTTGATGCTACATTTAAAGTACCCCAGGTCATCATGATGTTCCAAAGATGCACTGAGTTGCTGCCATGTGATTATCTTATTGCATATTTGCATTAACAAGAAGCTGAACAGGTGTACCTAACAAAGTGGCCAGTGAGTGTGCATGCCCTTCGTTGGTGTAGAACATAGGTGTCAAACTCTGGCCCGCGGGCCAAATTTGGCCCTAATTACATTTGGCCCACGAAGCCAATACTAAATTATTATTAGAGCTGGCCTACTGGTATTATACAGCTAATATATATATATTGTATAGTATTAAGCTTTGCTTGTTCCATATTCAGTTTTTCAGCAAAACCTGTTTGAGTCCATAAGAAGAGATTCATTCTTAAATCTGGAGGAAGATTTTTTTTTTCAGTAAATATTAATGTTAGCCCGTGACCTTGTTCCAGTTTTGAATTTTGGCCCACTGTGTATTTGAGTTTGACACCCCTGGTGTAGAAGATGGTGGCGTTACTGTGGTGGAAGAATAGTCACTACTGTGTGCTTAGAGCTGCTTATTGTACAGCATTAGAATAAAAATGATCTCTTTTTCAGGCACTGTGGATATATCAAAGCCAAGCAAGACCCCGATGAAGAAAAGATGCAGTTCCAACATGGGCGAGGTAAAGACACGAGCATGTGCAGATCCAGATAATATTATATTAGATAAATATTATCTGCATGTCATTTGTCTTAAAACCAGACTTGCCACCCACATGTTATGAATCATATCACTGCGTGTATTTATGGCTGTAAACAACAAACAGATGGTGGAATATTTTTCAGTAAATGAACAAAGGCAAGCACTAATGTGACAACGTCCTCAGAATTAACCCCTTATTTTTTCACATGCATGTAATGCAGTCGGGCTTTGTTTGTAAATGAAATGTACAATGAGAACTTTAACAGTTGGAGCCAGAACAGAAATCTTTAATTTTTTCACATCCTAACCGAATAAACCACATTGTTTCACAGTTTCTTGCATAAATGTTTGCTGGCAGAGCGAAGCGCCTTATGGGTTCCTGTTAAAATTCTGAGTCATTTTCACACCACTGCTAGCAAAGTAGATATGTGTTTATTATTATGTAATAATTTGTAATGTCACTCAGACAAAGCGCTCAAGCTCCCGTCTCAACACGAATTTACGCTGTACAAATATCTGCTTAGACACTAAGTCAGTGTTGAGGAAAGTGTTTCCAAACTACCATAAAGATTCCATGAACTTTCCTAATATTCCAGACCATATCTCCAACATGGCCGGATTTTCTTACAGTGCATGTTTTTAAGCTGTAAGCAAATTAAATTCTGTGCCCATTTCCTCGCTTTTCCACTTGTGCAGTCAAGCTTCCAGGCAGCAGGACTTACATTCATCCTCACACCTACGAAGACCCCAACCAGGCTGTCAGAGACTTTGCCAAAGAGATAGATGCTTCCAATATTCGCATAGAGAGAGTCATCGGAGCTGGTGAGTTGGCATAACAAACCCAGCAGTAGACTACTTTAATAAAGGAAAAAGGGATTAAATGATTTCTTAATTTTAAGGATTAAAAGGAGTCAATAAAAGACCATGTTAAACTCAATGTATGTGTCTGTGCACACGTGTAGGAGAGTTTGGCGAGGTGTGCAGTGGCCGGCTGCGTATGCAGGGGAAAAGAGAGATCTACGTTGCCATCAAGAGTTTGAAAGCAGGATACTCTGACAAACAGAGGCGGGACTTCCTGTCTGAGGCCTCCATTATGGGACAGTTTGACCACGCGAACATCATCAGGTTGGAGGGCGTCGTCACGAGATGTAAGTGAAGGCAACAGTGTGACGAAGCCTTTACACTACGACGATGTTTTTAAGGAGTCCTTCGCTCCCCTCTCCCTTCTCTTGTGTCGATCTCTGTGTGTCGCACACCTGTTTGAGACTTAGCAGAGCTGTCAGTGATGTAAATCGAAGCTGACCCTGGATCAGATAAAAGCTCCATTACCATGGTAACACAGCGGTGACGCATGGCAGTGTGCATGTGATGTAACCATCCTCCTCTTAAATGACCATTTGTTTACTTCACAGGATTGTTTTTAGGCAAATTAGAATGAGTGCGTGTGTTCGTGTTAGATAAGGCAGTGCTGGTACAACAGTTGATTGGTTATCACTGAGCCACACTCTCTCGATCATTCACTCCATCTTTCTCGAAATCTATTCGGCTCTTGTCTCAGACCTCTATCTCGCGCTGCTGCTTTCTCTCTCAGTCAGTGTCCATCCCTCTCTTTCAGTGGCTCCCCTGGTTCGCTCTATTCCATTCTCGCTGTCTGTCTCATTCACTTAATCCCAGTCTCATCTCCTCACCCTCTAGCACTCTCTTTCTCTCACTCTCTTTGTCATTCTCACTCCATGTCTGACAACGTAACTGCTACGTTTACCCAGATAAATGTGAAAATACTACACGGACACCTCCAGCTGACTATCTCTATCAACGTAATGCCTTTGAGCCCAAAGATTGAAAGAAGTGCAAGGATTCATCAAAGCAATTCGAAGGAAATCCTGATTCTTGCTATGTCTGGATATGTCTGCCCTTATGACAGGTTCACAACCAAAATCCATAAAGAAAAATGTCAAATATACATGTGACTATGAGCAGACAGCCAACAGATAATTATTAATTTTATTGATTTTATGTCACAATTTTTAATTTTAGAAAAAAAAGGATCTTTTCTGTTTTTTTGTACTATGGTTTCAATCGCTCAGGCTTACAGGTTAAATTCCTGGAAACCACAGGCTTGGGAAAAATGCATATTCCCTAACTAGTTGGTAAGTAGTTACTGGAGGTTTCTAGCTTTCACTATGGGTAACTGGTTGCACTGGTTGGTATATGGAGCTGCACTGGACTGACAGATCAATCTCTAGACCTGTGTAACTGGGCTTTAGCCGCCGATTTTCCAGAAACTACTTGCCAAACAGTTGGGAAATGTACATTTTTCCTTGTCTCTAGCTCTTTGAGACTGTAGCCTGAGTAATCTACAATATTTTGTTTGCGTCAGTGGTCCCATCATAATTTCAACTTTTCGATTTCTGCAAAACTATTTTACAATAAGTATCATACACGCTTGTTAGTGGCTGGAGGCATTAAAGTTAAGAAGATTTTTCATTTCTCAACAATTGCACATTTATAGCTGATTCAGCTTCAGTTAATATCTGGATGTTAACAAACAATGAACTAATTCTTATTCATCGTAATCAAATTAGTTAATAATTAGTTTGTAAATCATCTATAATGAATCAGATATTATTGTAAAACTGCAACTAATGTTTAAAGCACCTTGGAAATTGTTAATAAATACAGTGTAATGCATCTATAAACAGTATTTGGATCGCTAAAGTTAAAAATAATTGTACAGCTTATTCCCTGCTTGTTTCTTTCACTTACAAAATAGGCCCATTCACAAACATGACCCTGTGGGATGAGAAATGACACTTAGGTTACCACTGTGTTAAAATGTGATTTTAAGAGCCCAAGCATCATTATATAAATGAAGATCAATGATGACTGACACCCATCTCACTATTCTCATCACATTGTCCATCTCTCTCGGATGCTGCTTGCTTGTGGCCTATTGACCCTCCTATGGGAATAAAACACTTTTTTACAACAAAATGATAATAATGACTAAAGAATATCATTTTATGTGTGCTGATGTCATCAGAATTTGATTGCTACTTAACATATAGTACAACATAAAGTTTTTAAAATAAATGATTTTTAATTACACGACAAAGTAACATGAATTACTCATGTTTAATTAACTTTATGGATTATTACATATTTAATTAACTGTTAATTTACAAATTAAGAGCTATTTACAGAAATATTTCTCTTGGCTGTGCAGCACTGCATAACAGTCACGTTATAATGGTTAAGATGCCCAGTTACAAATACTGAAAATGTGTCAACCCTAACAATTAGCTCGCCTGCATTACAGCACAGTATAGGTTCAATCTGAAAGCTTCTTCTGATCTGACAGATATTTGAGGGCGGTCTATAGACAAGCAAATAAGAGAGAGAATCGTCATATTTATAAAGATACAGGCACCAAAATAAGCCTCGGCTTTTCCCCTAATCTGACTCCCTCCTCTTCCTGCTTAGTGACACAAACAAAGATTTTCAGTCCATCACACCAAGCTGTTCAGTGCAACTCAGGCCAACAAAGAGCAAGTGCATATACACGACCTTTTATTGCAATTATTAATAATTCATAAAGTTAATTGGATGTGTATTTGGCTCCATGAATATTCAACAGCATGCATATTACAAATGAGACTTCACTGCATTTCTTATTAATTTCTTCTTGTGCTGTCACTCTCTTTGTCTCTCTCTCGCTCTGTCTGTGTCTATCTCTCTTGATCTTTCAGACATGAGAGACATGTAACATGTAAACGTGTAATTATAGCACTCTTTTTTTTCCAGTAACTGCCACTATTCTGTTTTAAAAAAACAGAATTAATTGAAGAATTACTGCCAAATCCTTGACGTTTTGGGTCAGAGGACATCAGCGGGGTTGACACAGGAGACGGTTAAAGAGCTGAGCAACGACTTGACAAGTGATTTGCTTTAACATAATCAAGTACTCATTACTTCGTAATGTTCTTTGAATGTAAAAATACGTTTGTGCGCTTTGGCGTGCTTTTAGCAAGTGTATTTAATGAGCGCTCGCCTTCTTCTACACGTATTACTTTGTGTCTGCCTTCTCACCTGTCTTCACGGCACATTGAGAAGCTGATAGAGCCCCTCAGAAACAAATCTCACGAGCAAAGCAGTAATTTCACAGGTCACAGCCCCGGGTGTGCATGTGCGGGCGAGGGGGTGAGAGTTGAGAGGGGTCAATAATTCCTTCAGGCCCTTTTCTGCGGCCCCAGCTGGTCCTTTTACACCACCCTCAGTCTAATCAGACAGGCTGACTCCAGCTGATCTAGACTCAGGTGTTGGTGTAAACAGTAGCAGACTTACAAGTAGAAGGCGGAGTATTGGTTTGAGTAGGAGTAGGTAGGTAGGTGTAATTACGGAGAAGCTCAAACTTGAAGGGAGTCGTGTTGTACTGCACAATACTTTCTTATACAAATGACAGAATGCACTGCAGCAGAACTCCTGATAATAAGTATTTCCATTTTCAAGGCTAAAATCATATTTTTGCAAGTAGTCCGGAATTCAAACACTATTTTGCTATGATGTAATATTTTTCTTGAGAAGTCACTAAATTATCTTAATAACTGCAGCATAATTTTCTTTTGATCTTTAATTGGATAATGGATTACTTGTTTCAACAGTGCAGACAGGAGTAATGTTAACTGTTGGCGGCATTGGGGCTCTTGATCTTGTTGTTACATGAAGTACAATAGGAGCCTTTGTTGTACTAATTATCTAAATGGCTGTGATGTGCCAATAGTAAAAGTACTATAAGTATCTTTAGTAAAAGTGTGGCTGATTCAACCAAAGTTGTGGTAGTAGTAACAAATCTGGCACAGTTCTGGCACAATATTCTGACTATCAGTGTGAGTGTATGTGTGTCTGTGTTCACTGCTTAAAACCGCATAAGCCTTCATCCGCTCCTATGTGTCACACTAATAACCTGCTCTGCTGTCTATCACCTGATTGCTGCTATTGTCATGCTAATTAGAGGGCCACATGCAGAAAAGGAAGGGGAAAAAATGCTCTTTTTTTCTGTCTGTCTCACTGCACATCAGAAAAGTGCAGCAATCTACCCCCATCCCATCATCCCCTCCTCCCTGCCCCTCTCCATCTCCTTATCTCCTTTTTATCTCCACCGTCCCTCATTTTATCCATCCATCCTCTATGCGTTTTACAATCGCTGCAACAATTGGCCCATTTGGAAAACCCTCAATTACCGAAGTCCTTCTCATCTGACACACACACACACACACGCACGCACACGCACAAACATTAAAAAGGCTGCTCTACAAAGGTGCTGTTAAACCCTGCAAAACCACATTTTCCTCTCGTCTTCTGTTTGAAGAAACTAGTGATTCGTTTTAACTGTGTACCTTTGTGCGCTGAACAATAGGTGTTTCAATATTTCCTGTCAGACTCTTTGAAAGTATTCTGAATATGCATGTAGCTTTGTAGATTGGACTGCACAGACAACGACACGGGGAAGCGGGAGAAAAGGTGACAACGGGATGTGGGGAAGCAGGGGGCATGGATGGATGAGAGAGGATACAAGAGGGAGGAAATGAAAGAGGATGGGGCTTGGGAATAAATGAGGGTGATGGGGGAAGATGTGCAAAGAGATTTGAGGAAAGGAGGGAGCAGATAGAGGAGAGGAGAGATGGAGAGGAGACAAACGTGAGGAAATGAGAGGAGATGAGAAAGCAAAGAGGGAGGAGGAGAGGTGAAGAGAGGAGATAAGGTTATTGAGTTTCTGTCTTTCTGTTGCTCCGCTCCCCCACAACCTCGCGTGGCTCTTCCCAGAACAGAGATCTGTCCTGTGTTAAAAGCATTGTATAATTTAGTTCAGACCCTTAACATTAATCAATACAGCAGTTATTTCATTTTCTCGTTTGTACCTTGGGCCGCCTCATTCAATAATGCGGTAATGCGGCCCACTGGCGCACACACAGAGTCTATCACTTTCGTTTACGCTCGCACCAACACGCACAGAAACAGCCTCTCATAATGTAATTTGCCAGATAGAGTGTATATATGTTGTCTCTATCACTTTCATATATACACGGCAATTCACAGATTCACACAAACACACGCATCTACACACACACGCACATGCGTGCAACGCCTAAATGATCCCACCTTTATCCCAGAGAGAGAAGAGACAACACTTTCTTCTTTCACTTAATAAAGTGATGTAAAATAAGAGCAAACTCCTTTCTGATCCATTTCATAACACACTAAAGCACACAAAACATCAAGACCCAATCTGCAGTCTGCACTAAAATACACATACACGTACGTGCATACAGTGGGAGGCGCTTTCGGCTCTGCAAACGGATGTGTTAATTCTGAAGCCAATGAAAGGCAATAAATTCGAATGAATATGAATGTGATTAGTTAATTATGTGCTTTCAGGAGGAAATTGAGGAGCGCCTGCGAAGATTTGGCTGAGAGAGCTCCATGACGAGCTGAAGTGAAGTGTGAATGGCATGTGATGAAGTTGCTGCAAGAAGTAAAAGGGATTCATTGTACCGTTGAGTGTGTGTATGTGTGCACGTGTGTGTTTGCATGAGCACCTGACAAAAAATAGATGAAATGAGCTAATATATAACGTGTGTGTGTGTGTGTGTGTGTGTGTGTGTGTGTGTGTGTGTGTGTGTGTGTGTGTGTGTGTGTGTGTGTGTGTGTGTGTGTGTGTGGCCGTTTCATTGGTAACCTCTGTTATCTTTTAGAGTTGGAGGGGTAATTCTGTATGGCAGGTGTACAGATGATGGCTAGTGATAGCTGTGTGTGTGTGTGTGTGTGTGTGTGTGTGTGTGTGTGTGTGTGTGTGTGTGTGTGTGTGTGTGTGTGTGTGTGTGTGTGTGTGTGTGTGTGAGTACATGCCAGACTAACACGGCCCACAAGGCAGAGACAAAAGGATGAATGTGTTTCATTGTGCTTCACTCTTGACCGCTTCCAACACTGCAAACCTGAGGGCAGTCTTCACTTGTAGCATACATACATGCTGCTGACACCCATGTAACACACACACACTCAAACACATAATTGGTTTTTAGGGTTAGTTTTTTACAGCTCTTTTCCATTTCATGGCTGTCTGCTTTGTAGAATACCATATGCACAGATGCTTGTCGCAGAATTATGTTACGGGTCCCAAGGATGAAGACCACGATGACAATATGTTACCTGTAAAAGCAGGTGAAGAGCGGAGTAAGGAAGACACGATGCGTCTCTGCTTTCCTCCAGAACGTGTCTGAGTCTGATTTATTTCACACAAATAAATGCTATAAAACACTAAACATGAGCTTTCAATATACTGTTCAGCTGGTTCCTCATTCACATCAATTACATTTACTTATTTCACAACATCAGTGAAATATACTCTTTTTAACTGGTTCAGTTTCTTAAGTTCACACTTCTTTCCATAACAACTACATTCTTTTATCATATCAATAAACACATCACATTGTCTTCTGCAGTGTCTTACTGGCTAAACAGTTATATTCAATAACAGCATTGGTAAATACATTACATTTGTTCCCTCCAGTAATTTACTGGCAAAATCACTATTTAGTGCATCATGAAACACAGCTTGTTTAATTAACCCGTGAATGCCTCTGTTAGCTACACAGAGTTGCTCAGAGTGCTTGTGTTACACTAGCTAATCTACTCAGTCACTTTCAACATAACTATTAACATTCACATCTCAGAGAACTGATTCGATTGGAGCATTACAACACGTTTGCACCGAGCATAGGAGCGCACTGACTCTGCTTCACGAGCGCTCCACCCAACGAGCGGGCTCGCGGCGCGGTCGCACGGGACACTCCTCTGGCTTTCTCCCGCGTCCACATGTAACCAACTCGGGCGGACCGCCCTAACTCTCTCATTCACGTTAACGTGGGTAACCATGGTAACAATAAACAACATTTTCGGTGCGAGCACCATTTACCGACCTGTAAAAGCAGGTGAAGAGCGGAGTAAGGAAGACACGATGCGTCTCTGCTTTCCTCCAGAACGTGTCTGAGGAAGCAGCGGAAGGTGGGCTCGACTTACTGCACCCCCAAACCCCGGAGCAAGCACCAAAGTTCCGCCCTCACTGCTTTCTAACATAAAATGAATCCCTATTACATGGATTTTCTATCCTCTTAAAGAACTGAAAATAAATACATATAGCAATGAAAAATGTCCCGTTACATGAGTGTTTTACACAAAATAACATTAATGTGGTCATTCCCTCACAGGGGTGCCACACACTCCCCTACAACAAAAGTGGCTCCTGACACTTGAAACAAATTTACACTCCCAATCTCTGTATTCTCGTCAAATCTCGGACAGTGAATAATCAAACCCTTAAATTAAAACTTCAAGCACTTAGGAATGTTTGGTTCTCTAGGATTAAGCAACCACCATAGTTTAGGGCTTCTTCCTAATAACTACATATGGGGTAGAGAAGAGAGATATATGGGACCTGGACGACCGGTGGGCCTGGGAATGAAGATAGGCTTGGTTGTGGGGGCCACAGGGTGGCCGAAGGCACGAGGTAAGTATCTACCATGTTTACAGTGGGCCGTGACTGGTATGTTGGATGACCTAGAGATGAATAGGTGAGCATTTGGCCTGGACGCCTCTGTCGGGTGGATCGCCTCAGTGGGGCAGGTGAGCTAGACTGAGAGTCTCCTACCTGCTCATCACAGCACTCATGTCGAGGTAACTCAGGTTCCACTTCTGACTGAGGCAAGCTAAGGGCTGCCGAACTGTTACTCCCCTCGCGGTCACACTGGTGAGTCTCAACTTCATCTCCATTCTCAGGTGCCATGGGACCCCCTCTTCCTAATGGACCTCCTTCGTGGGCTCCAGCCACCTCTGACAGATTCTCAACAATGTCCTCGGCATCTATCCCAGGTGTCCTTCGTCCTGGCTCTTCAAGATCTCTCGGGCTCAGAACAGATCCTCCTTCAAACTGAGCCTGCGTCTGCCTACCCGGTTCCAATCTGTCCTGGCTGACAGCCTGTTTCCCGGAAGGGACGGTTGTTCTGAACTCAGCCTGGATTGGTGGTACCCTCAGCCAGTAGCCACTACCCGGGTCATCATCTGAATCAGAGGTCTCAGCATTTTCTATCCGTCCTTCCCTGTCTTTACCCCTCACTCGAGCATTGGTCTGTTTGTGAGTCGATCTTAAGGTTAGTTTAGTTGGTTGTGGTGGGAACTCTACTGGCAAATCATTGACCAAGAGGAGCAAGTTCCGGTGCAGGGTCCGAGTCCTTCCCTGGTCATTACCCTCTGGATGGACGACATACACTGGGTTATCCGAAGCCTGTTCCTTGACCACATATATCCTGTTCTCCCAGTAGGAGCGTAATTTGCCAGGTCCACCCCGCTCGCCTAAGTTCCTCACCAACACTCTGTCCCCTGGTTTCAGTACCACTCCCCTCACCTTCTGATCATAGTACGACTTCCCCTTAGCACTAGCCGAAAGGCTATTTTTGGTGGCAACCTGATAGGCCTCTGTCATTCTCTTACGCCACTTTTCAGCATACCCCCCGTGCGACACTGGTTCAGTTTCCTCAACCAGGCCGAACAGCAGATCGACCGGAAGGCGGGGGTGACAGCCAAAAAGCAAGAAATGTGGGGAATAACCAGTGGACTCATGACGAGTACAGTTATATGCGTGTACAACCTGTGGGAGATGATCTTTCCATGTTTCCTTTTCTTTGTCTGTCAGGGTACGCAACATCTGCAGCAAGGTGCGGTTGAATCGTTCTGCAGGATTACCCTGGGGGTGGTATGGGGATGTCCGAGAATGACCAACCCCTGAGAGCTGCCCAAGAGTTCGGAAGAGCTCATTTTCGAACTCTCGCCCCTGATCGTGATGGAGTTTGTTGGGGAACCCGAAGCGAGGTATAAAATCATTGTAGATCCGCTCGGCTGCAGTCCGCCCGGATTTGTTCTTGGTCGGGTAGGCCTGAGCGAACCGTGTAAAGTGGTCGACCACCACCAAAATGTATTCATACCCGCCTTTGCTTTTCTCAAGATGTAGGTAGTCTATACAGACAAGTTCAAGTGGTGAGTTGGACTTCAGGTTGCCCATGGGTGCACGCACATGAACTGTGGGTTTCTTTTGTTTAATGCAACAGCATTTCTTAGTGACGTAGTCCTCTATGCACCTCTTCATGTGAGGCCAATAGAACCTCTCTCGTGCGAGATGAAGGACCCTCTCAGTACCGACATGACCCATCTGGTCATGAAGATGTTTCAAGACCATAGGCTGGTACAGGAGAGGTAGGACTAGTTGTTTCCGTTCGGGTGTTCGTCTGTACAAGATTCCACTTTCAAGGTGTAATCGGTCCCACTCACGGAGGAGTTTACAAGCAGATCCTTCTAACGACCTCCTGATACTCTCACTGAGTCTGACATTAGACTCTTTAAGTCTGATGACCTCCTTCATCGTGGGGTCATCCCTTTGTGCCTGCATCAGGTCATCAGGTTTGACTTCCTGGAGAGCCGCGCCTGGCTGCAGCATGACATCCTGGGAGGAAGCTAAAAGGACAGCCGCCCACGCAACTTCTTTCTGCTGGGCTACTCTTGCTCCCTCCCAAGCCGCTCTCACCACCTCATGTGACAACTCTTCGGTGCACACTGACGCAAGGTTGTTCACATCCAGAGGAACGCGGGACAGCGTGTCGGCATCTATGTTTGTTTTTCCTGGCCTGTATTTGATGCTAAATCGGAAATCAGACAATTCCCCAACCCATCGATGACCAACTGCGTTCAGCTTAGCTGTGCTCATGATATACGTAAGCGGGTTATTGTCTGTGTAAATGGTGAAGTGTGGTGCATAGAACAGATAATCTCTGAACTTTTCACACACCGCCCATTTAAGAGCCAGGAACTCCAACTTGCCACTGTGCAGGTGGTAGTTCCGTTCAGCAGGCGACAGGGTTCGTGACCCATAGCCAATGGCGCGCAACTTCCCGCCCTGCTGTTGGTAGAGTACAGCGCCCAGTCCCTGCTCGGATGCATCAGTGTGCAAAACAAAGGGTTGGTCAAAGTCTGGATATGCTAGCACTGGAGGATGGACTAGCATGTCGACCAGTTGTTCCAGTACCCTCTGATGCTCAGGAGTCCAGTCTATGGGCGCCCTTGATGGCATTTGAGGCCCTTTGGTTTTACTCTGATGGCTACGAGTGGGCCGTTCTGAAGACTTGCTCTGGAGTAGCTCGTACAGTGGCTGAGCTATCCTCGAAAAGTTCTGTATGAAAGAGCGATAGTAGCTAAGGAAGCCCAGGACCCGCCTCAGATCACCCACCGTCTGCGGTGACTTGGTCTTCAGGGCCAAGACAGCCTCCAGATCCTTTGGGTCAATCCTGACGCCCTCAGCGCTAACTAAGCGCCCCACGTAACGAACTTCTGCTTTAAAAAGCTCACACTTCTCAGGCCGCAGCTTCACACCGTGGACCTGTAGGACCTGAAGAACTTTGCGGACCACCTCGACATGGGCTTCAAAAGACTGTGAGTAACAGAGGATGTCGTCAAGGTATGGTACGCAACAGTCATCCCTCAGCGAACCTAAGATCTCTTCCATACTTCTCTGGAAGGCGGCGGGTGCATTAGTGAGCCCAAACGGGATTCTCACCCATTCGTATAGGCCCCAGGGTGTGGTGAAGGCGGTGAGATGGCGGGAGCCTTCATCCACAAACCCCTGGTGGTAAGCCTTGCCTTGATCAAGGATGCTGAACCAGGAGTATCCCCCTAAGGTGTCAAGCAGGTCGCGTATCCGAGGTAGTGGGTGTCGGTCCGGAACAGTTTTCTGGTTCAATAGACGGTAGTCTATGCAAAGACGGAGTGAACCGTCTTTCTTCCGTACACACACGATGGGAGCAGCATAAGAGGACTTGGATCTTACTATCCATCCCTTCACCAGGAGGTCTTGCACGTACTCTTTAACCTCCCGTAGCAGCGGCTTAGGTATGGAAGTATATGCTCTCTGCACTGGTATGTCATCCTTTAGGTTTATCACCATTTTCAGATCAGGATTACAACCAATATCATTCCCATCCCTCGCAAAGGCCCTGCACTCGTCGAACAACATTCTCTCCACAATCTCTTTTTGTTCCTCCTCCAAATGTTCAAGGTTCACTGGCGGATGCCATGACGTTGGGAGAGGTTCAGCTGGCTCCACCGTTACCTCGCGAACTGTTACGGTAGGTTGGGACTCGTTTGGGGCCTCGGCCTCCACAATACGTTCAACCGGCTGTAGGGTGCCCAGGGCAGTCTTCCTCGTCAAGGTGATATCATGTTTGGTGTCGTTACTCAGGGCAATGGCGACGTACGGCTTAGCTGGATTCTGTATTTCAACTAACCCCGTCCAAACATCCAACTGCTCTAGGGCCTGATTACCCTCATCAGCCTCAAACAGCACCAAACAATCAGGTGGATTCATGAATGATGGAACCCGGCACTTTACCCAGGTGACCTGTCCAGCAGGGATAATCACATCCCTTTCACCTGTTCTCAAGCGCCCTTGCTTCATGTTTGGCTCTGCTGTCTGGATGAAGCTTACGACCACCTCAGCTTTCTCAGGGGGAAGACAGATGGCATTGCACAGCAAGGTAACAAGAGTAGGTATCAACCGCTCTGGTTGCCCCTCAATGATCTGTTCCAAGACATTGAAACCGATCAATGGTTTGTCCATTGGCAAAGTACTGACGAGGACCGGAGTACTGACGGAGAGGCTGGGGTCTTCACCCCCCGGTAAGTTGATCATGATGGGTACCCAGCCATCAAATGGTATGGTTTCCCCATTGACTGCGCACACTTTCAACTCATCAATTTCCTCGATGATCTCTGACAGAGGTCGCATGACTAAGTCAGGCAAGTATCTGTCTTTCCAATCTCGACTTATGATGCTAACTTGAGCACCTGTGTCAAGTAGTGCTTTCACTGCTAAGCCATTCAAATTACACTGTATGAGGGCTTTCTTACCAATTAGCTTAGCAACTGCCCCACGTTTAGTGTGGGGTGTCATAACACCAGACGTAGCGAGTGCCTCACCCTGCTGCCGGTTAACTCCTGATGTGACTGGTGAGGGGAGACTGGGTTTGCTACTGTTAAGGCTAGGTTGGGTCCTCACCTCCCTTAAGCGCTCACTGTGGGGCTCTCTTTTGGACTCGGTCACTGGGCGCCCCGCTGCAGAGACCGGTTCACGTTTCCCTGGTTCTTAGATTTTTTTAAGCAGCCAACCGCCCTGTGACCCTCTTCCCCACAGATGAAGCAATGGCAACAATCTGGACGGTTCTGTTCAACACAGTTTGGACACCCAAAGGTTTTGTCTTTTCTGTTTCTTGACCTGTTTTGTGAGTATGGGTTCACTAGGTCTGAGGCTCGTGCTAGAGTCTGTTGTCTCATTGCCTCCACCAGCCCAGCGAGCTCATTAACTTTAGCTGTGAGTTCTTTAATCGGGTCAGTCTTAGTTATGTCAACTGGTCGGTCTTGCTTACTACATTCCTGGATGGTGTTGAGCTCAGACTGAGCACTATGTGCGTTAGTTGTGTTCTGTCGACGGGACGAGCCTATTCTCTTTTGCCTCTCACTTTCCTCACTAGTGATTCTCATTATGTGGCGCAAAATTGTTTCATCACTCACCTCTCCGCTTGACAACAGAGGTTTTAACTCTCGCCTAATGTCACTGTGCTTATACCCAAGCCCCTGGTAGACTGAGTGCAAGAAAACATCCTGAACAGTAGCTGGACTGTACTTTATGCCTGCATCAGACATTTTGGATGTGAAGAGGACCCGCTGCTTCAACCCTATCACCCGGTAGAGAAACTGCTGTGGTGTCTCACTCTCGTCTTGTCTGGCACACATTAATTCCTGAAAGAGTTCTGTACTATTTTTCTCTCTCAGGTGGGCCTGGAGGAACCCCTTCAGTTCAAGTACAGTCAAATCGTCTTTATTGATTAGCATATCTTTAAAAGTTCCAGGCTTTATTATCCTGAGCACTCCACGAACTATCTCTGCGTCAGGGAAGCCTTCTCTAATCCCCTCATCCATCTGTTTGCAAATGTTGTTGTAGCTAATGTCGGATGAATGGTCACCAACTTGACCCCCTTGTACTCTAAATTCTCTTCTCTGGAGATAAGAGAGGTCTCTCAGAGAGATCATCCCCTCACGAGTGGGCTGGGCCCGTGACTGCCCGGGTGGGTTGGGTTGAAATGGGTCGCTCTGTGTTAGGTTAGCTTGAACTAGCAAACCTGTTGGCTGTCGAGGTGACTGTTCAGTGGGGACCATTACACTTTGTCTCAGTTTTTTACCAAGCGCCTCATAGCTATTTAACATCTCCTGCAGCTCAGTGTTAGTGATATCAGAGATAGAGCTAGCTAGGCCAGTCAGACTAGTTGTACCTGCAACTGGCGGCCGGTTAACCATGTTAGCTATCGTGGTCACCGGAACAGGTTGCGTAGGACTATCACCCATGCCACTTGAGGGGTGAGCTGGTTGCAGAGTTTGTGTAAGTGTCTGTGTAACAGGTGAATCTGCGTACTCACTATCATCACATACTTGTCGATTTTCAATCACATCATCAATGAAGTCCTTTAACATTAACAAGTCCACCATCCCACCATCTTCTGCCTCAAGCAGTGGCTTACTGTACATGAAAGAACTGATGTGGTCAAAGCAGCCCTCCTGGTCTGTTGCGTCGAGCTCTGGCTGACCCGGGTCCGCTGGACCCACCTTCTTAGCGATCTTGTAGAGTTCTCCCACTGACAGGGTGAGTAGGCTTCTCCTAATGTCCCACACTAGGCTCTTCCTCCCTCCCTCGGCCATGGCTGCAACTCCTTGCTGTCCCTCTCAATGGGCCACTCAGCACGACGATGGATCAGTCTCGGCTCCAACTCTCAGCTCGCTCAGCCAGCATCAGCTCGCGTCCTGGTCCCAGATGTCATTTATGGATCAGCCCCGACCACAAGGTGGCGCCGATCCCGGACGAGCCCCCAAGATTTGTTACGGGTCCCAAGGATGAAGACCACGATGACAATATGTTACCTGTAAAAGCAGGTGAAGAGCGGAGTAAGGAAGACACGATGCGTCTCTGCTTTCCTCCAGAACATGTCTGAGTCTGATTTATTTCACACAAATAAATGCTATAAAACACTAAACATGAGCTTTCAATATACTGTTCAGCTGGTTCCTCATTCACATCAATTACATTTACTTATTTCACAACATCAGTGAAATATACTCTTTTTAACTGGTTCAGTTTCTTAAGTTCACACTTCTTTCCATAACAACTACATTCTTTTATCATATCAATAAACACATCACATTGTCTTCTGCAGTGTCTTACTGGCTAAACAGTTATATTCAATAACAGCATTGGTAAATACATTACATTTGTTCCCTCCAGTAATTTACTGGCAAAATCACTATTTAGTGCATCATGAAACACAGCTTGTTTAATTAACCCGTGAATGCCTCTGTTAGCTACACAGAGTTGCTCAGAGTGCTTGTGTTACACTAGCTAATCTACTCAGTCACTTTCAACATAACTATTAACATTCACATCTCAGAGAACTGATTCGATTGGAGCATTACAACACGTTTGCACCGAGCATAGGAGCGCACTGACTCTGCTTCACGAGCGCTCCACCCAACGAGCGGGCTCGCGGCGCGGTCGCACGGGACACTCCTCTGGCTTTCTCCCGCGTCCACATGTAACCAACTCGGGCGGACCGCCCTAACTCTCTCATTCACGTTAACGTGGGTAACCATGGTAACAATAAACAACATTTTCGGTGCGAGCACCATTTACCGACCTGTAAAAGCAGGTGAAGAGCGGAGTAAGGAAGACACGATGCGTCTCTGCTTTCCTCCAGAACGTGTCTGAGGAAGCAGCGGAAGGTGGGCTCGACTTACTGCACCCCCAAACCCCGGAGCAAGCACCAAAGTTCCGCCCTCACTGCTTTCTAACATAAAATGAATCCCTATTACATGGATTTTCTATCCTCTTAAAGAACTGAAAATAAATACATATAGCAATGAAAAATGTCCCGTTACATGAGTGTTTTACACAAAATAACATTAATGTGGTCATTCCCTCACAGGGGTGCCACAATTACATACATGCATTCACGTTTATGGAGTCCACAAAGTGCAATTAAGTATTCGCAAAAACTGAAACAAACACATCTCGTGCAGGTAAACAAAACGGTATGAAGAGTCAGCGCTTCTTTCAGTCATCATTCAGGATCAGATTATTGCCAGTGCTGCGTTTACATGCGCAGACGCACGCATACGTTCTCCACCTATGATCTGAGCTGAAATCAAACAGTCATCATTGAGTTGTCTCACCCCTGAGTTCAGTTCTCCTTTTCTCTGTCTCTCTCTCTCACACACACACCCACGCACACACACAAGCACAGCGACAGGCCACACACAACACAGGCCCCGTGTGGAGATAAATGTGACCAGCAGTCCTCACCCCCAGCAGAAGAAAATCCAATTCTCTTTCACTTTTATCCCTGAGACTAATGTTACTGTCAAAGAAGACACCACCACCAGAGACCGGCCGACTCTGTTTGTGTGTGTGTGTGTTTGCTGTGGTGAGATACTGAATTCATTTAAGGTGATGTATTGCTGTCTTTACCTACAATCTTACTGTAGGCCTCGGTGGTGTTGTTCCTGCCTTTTCACGACATGCTTTTGACCCATCCTCCCACCATCCCTCCGCCTCTCCTCTCGTCTCTTCTCCCCTGCTTTCCCTTTCTTCTTCTTTATCGTTCTCTTCTCTCGCTCATCCATACTTTCCTTTCCTCCTTTTTCCTCCTGTCTCCTCATTGCTTTCAGACCCCACCCTTCCATCATTCCCCATCTTCTCTGATCCAATGGTTTTTGTCTTTCTTGAGCTTACTTGAGCTAAGTACTTCGATGCATACAAGCAAGAAAGACTCTTTTTAAAATACTTTTTCCCTCATTTATCTTTCCCTTAGGTTTTTTTCCCAACATCTCTGAGGCCTGATTTGGGAAACGTGACCTATTCATCATGTTTACAAGCTACTCACACACCCACCTACATACACATACGCACAGTCATTTGTAACTGCACATTGTATGTTTGTTTGTGATTGGCAAAGCTCGGCTGTAGGGGGTGGTACCAAGGGAGAACCCCCTTAAAGCACGGACAACTGCAGTTTTTGGTATTCGTGTGTGCGTGCATGGGTGTGTATGTGATTGCAGGTACTTTGTTAATCATTTGTAAGCCGCACCAGATGCCATGCAGGGGACCATAGTGCACAGGGCCTGTCAGTCAACCCACGCCTTCATCACACATACACACTCATGCAGGTGCAGGTGCACAGCGATCCAACAACACAACCCCCTTCCCTTGAGGCTGATTAGTATTCATGAGATCTCAGGAGGCCCCCTTAAACTCACTCACACACACACACACACACACACACACATATTCTGGTGGATTGGTCTATTCTAATTATCTCCTGGCGTTTATGGAGAGGGCTGATTAGAAGCTGTCAGTGTGACTGATGACGACATGCCATGCTATCCCCTAGAGAGAGACGGAGACGGAGGGAACGGCTGGTCACAGCTGTGGACTCTGCCTCCTCTCTGTCCTCGGCTGTAACTCAGCCTTACTAACAGCTGTCTTGTAATGTTCCTCTGTAGGTAAGCCAGTGATGATCATAACGGAGTTCATGGAAAATGGATCTCTGGACACTTTCCTCAAGGTGAGTCACGGCTCAGCTGGAAGGAATACATCTTTTCTTCCAAGGTCAGGGCCACGAGTCTTTACAGATGCCACAAAGAAAATGATGTCCCAGCTGAAGAGACATTGAAATTTTAAGTTGTTGTTCATCTCTTAAAGCTGAAGAATTCATTCCACCAACACTTTGGTGGAATTATTTTAAGTAGTTTTCAACAAAATATCTATAAAGGCTTTTGTTGTACAGAATCTAAAATTATTATGTTCTTTATTATCGGGTAAAAGGTGGGAAACACCTGGCATTTTTTTTAATAAAAAAGACACATTTTCACTTAATGGTACAGTTAAAGGAGGATAATATCACTGTCGTCATGGTTACAATATATAGAGAATTTAAGAAGGGTTTGTAGTCATGTTATGAGCACGAACACAAACAATTTGGGGGGGAAAAGCAAAGCAAACAGAAACATTTAGATGGGTAATGTTTTCCTCACACAGTTTTTGATAATCGGTCAATGAAATGCACTTAGAGTCCATATTCCAGGGGGGAAAACTGCATCCGAATGCTGACTGGTAGGCAATAAAACAAAGAAAGTATATTGCTTTTTGTGCATTTTGCTCTGTCAGGATATATATTAAAAACAACAATGAAACTGTAGCGGTGGCTTCTGTTTTAACTTTAAGTAACAGATTTCTATGTGAATATTTTTATTTAATCGACTGAATACTTTAATGAACTACTCAGACGGCAAAGATAGCATTATGAAAATGTTAAAATTGTGATATCTACAAGCACAAAATAGAAATATAGTAGAAGTAGTAAAGATTGTGTAGTAAATTAGCTGAATCACGGTTTCCATACACCGAGCTGAACAGATTTAGATTCAGTGTCGTTTGTCAGGCAGTAAATTCACTGCAGTGCTCAGAGCCATTAAGGCTGTGATGATAGACCCATTGCTTAATAGACACCAATCCTGGTAGCAAACTGAAGCAAAACACAGTAAAAGCAAAAAAAAAATGGCTCAGGCACAGTGTGACTGCCACACACAGCCACACGTTTTGTGTGAGAGCATGTACTGTAGCGAGGGTCCTAAACGTGTCCACAGGGAGCAGTATAAACATGGAGTCATCTTTATAGTTGGTTATAGTTTACGGTCCATTAAGTTCCTAATTTTTTTGTTCTGTTTTTTGAGGTAACAAAAAATATATATTATTATAAAATAACATGCCCAAATTAGCCTAATATTCCCGCTTCTTGCTTCTCTCATCTCTTTCATTCATCTCATTGTCAGCCTCTCTGGCCTGCATTTGTCTCATCTCTCTTTCCCTGTCCTCTCCACTCTTCCTCCTCTTTACTGGCAATGCAACGTGGTGGGCAGATTGATAGAGGAAGTCTGTAGGTTTGTTAGACAGTCCAATCAATCAGCATCTCACAAAACCACCAGCTAATTAACTTAGTCCACAGCTGCCGAGGGAGGGAGTGAGAGAGAGAGAGAAAAGAAACGATAGAGGAAGAGGGTGTAGGGGAGGCACAGATGCAGAAAGATGAAGGAAGATGGATGGAGAGATCGAGACTGAGTCAAAGTATTACAGAGTTTCTCCCTCTCTGAGACACAGTCTTGAGGAGAGACAAAGATGGATGGAGAGAACAAAGAGACAGAGGAAGGAGAGTTGATATAAAGGAGAGAGGGTGACTGATAACATGAATGGTTTTTTAACGGGGACCATTGGCCCAGGGCAGAAATAATTGGCACAGGAAGGTGAGCTGGACCATCATCGATCAACGGCCTCCACTCTCTGCCAAAGACAGCTCAAATCTGAAATCCAGTGAGCTCTGCATGGGCACGCGGTCAGCGTTTGAGAGGAAACTTTTGTCTCCTCTGTCAGGTCCAATCCTCTGCAAGTTGGATTTCTATGTGATCCTCCATTGATCCCTGGAAGGCGACATCCATCTTTTGCTTGCCATGCTCCAAAGGGAGGTTAAACTGTGGGGTTAGCTGGATCTAAAAGAGATTCACAGCCTTACACCAGGACATTTGCTAAGTGTGTATTGCTGACACTGCGGAAGCTCAAATCCTGGGACTTACTGGTCATTTGGTGACCACAGAATAACATTTTACTCATATAATCTGACGGCAGACGTTTTCCACTTCAGTTGACATTTAAGCCTGTGTGGGGCTGTCATGATTTACAATGAGCAGGTAAGCAATGGAATTTACTGAACACATTGCTTGTATTATGAATACGGTGTATTATTTAAACATGAAGGGATGGATGTTAAAAAGTTGCCATTTGTCAAAGTTTGACAAATTGTGTTAAATTTTACTTTTGGGAATATTATCCAAGTATTATGGATCTACCAGTTTTCTGCTGCCCCAAAACAAATGTTTCAGCAAAGCCTACCAATCAGAAGAAAGTGGGCTTTTAAAGGCATTAAGAGCTAAAACAGTGGATAAACTGATGGTTGCATAAATGGCCAGTAAAAGAAAACCAAGGATGAATAAAGATACGCTGAACTGCGACTCGTGTAAAGATTCTCTAGTGGAGTCCCAGGACAGAAATACTAGAACTGGGCACAATTCAATCAACCTTTCTCTTTGGTCTTCCTTCCAGAAACATGACGGCCAGTTCACGGTGATCCAACTCGTCGGCATGCTCCGTGGTATCGCTTCAGGTATGAAGTACCTGTCAGACATGAGCTACGTGCACAGAGACCTGGCAGCTCGAAACATCCTGGTGAACAGCAACCTGGTGTGTAAGGTGTCCGACTTTGGCCTGAGCCGAGTTCTGGAGGACGACCCAGAGGCCGCCTACACTACAAGGGTAAGACACACTCTCACAGTGGAGCCAGCTAAGGCAAAACACTGTAGACGGAAAGCTTTCATGCACTCGTCACTATTGAGATTTCCACTTTCAGGAAGTTCAAATTAGTTTTACTGCACGGTGTGCAACCGGAATACAGTCTTAGATGCAAAGTGGGCACTCTGCCTCTCCACATTCCCAGTATTCTCAGCAGTGACCTCACTGGCCCTTTTCTTCAAGGATGCAAGCTCAAGCTTTAATAAGTAAGAAAAAAGACAATGTCTTGAATGTACGGTTTCACACTATACTGCATTGGGCAAGTGTGTTTTGAACATTGTTCTACAAAGGCTTTCACAGCCAATACCATAAACCCATGCTGTCAAGTCAAATCACAGCAGTCTTTGGCAACGAGAGCATCCTCTCACTGAGCTCGGAGAGAATGGAGAAACTTAAATGTCAGTAAGTTAAACCACTGCGTAGTAACTCATCTAAAATGTCCACAAGGAGATGACATTATTCATATTCATAGGAAGGGTTGGATGTTATTTTTAATATGGCATTAGCATTGCCCTGGGAGGAGTGTATCAGCCGCTGACTGCTCTATTGAAATCACACACAAACTCCTACTGATGTCAGGAGACGTAGATGGAGAGCTGCAGGCACTGAGGGGTGCAGGGGGGAGTAGGTGGGGGTTGTAGAGCCCGAAAACGAAGATGATTCAGGAAGAGAACAGAGAGCGAGAGAAAGGGGGGAAGGTGGCAGAAGGATGGAGTAAGCGTAGTTAGGAGGGGGGAGATAAAGGGGTGCGGTAGGTGTGTACAGAGGTGGAGGAAACAAAAGTACAGTGCAGAGTGACTTGGAAGCTTTGCCTTTTATTTGACTTTGACCGAGCAGAGATGGGGGATGCTAGGTGGTGCAGAGGCAGCTGCCGCATGTTAAAAAGCTGAACAGAGCCTATAGAGGTACAATGTGTCTGTGTGTGTGTGTGTCAGAGTGAAAGAGAGCGAGAGCTCTTGCTGCCTATTGTGTGTATACAGTGGGCTATATGAATCCTTTTGATCTGAGGATTGACGACAAAGGCAGGGGCGGTGGTGCAGGGAAAAAAAGATAACAGAAGAAAGACAAGTATAAGAACAAACACTGGAGCAAACATTAACCCCTGTTGTCATATTAAAGCAGAGCGCTGCTTAGTGTATAACCTCTCCTGCTCTGTTCCTAAAAACAGCACTGCACCAGGCTTCTTTGCAGCAACCATTTTATAATTTGTTTTCTCTCCTCTACAGTACTCTGCTGTATCTTGATTTATTACAGCGCTAATACAACAGCCTTGAAGTATTCACTCTGTTATTGGCAGCACGATGCAGTGGGCCCAGAGCGGCTGATATTCAGTATGTGAATAAATGCTGACTGCCTCTGGGACCATTTACAGGGAGGGAAGATCCCCATCAGATGGACAGCTCCAGAGGCAATAGCCTACAGGAAGTTTACCTCAGCAAGTGATGTGTGGAGTTACGGCATTGTCATGTGGGAGGTGATTTCATATGGAGAGAGACCCTACTGGGAGATGTCCAACCAGGATGTGAGTCACACATAAACACACGGTCTCAGGTTCGATGTTAATCAAATTAGTGCACTTACACAGTGCTGCCAGTGATAAAGAGCTACTTTTTCAGTCTTCAGTAAAATTCCTATCTATAACAACAAGTTTGCACATTTTACATTTTTCCTGTATAGTACTGATCACAGAACTCGATACCTCTCTCCCTGCAGGTGATCAAAGCAATAGACGAAGGCTACCGTCTTCCTGCTCCTATGGATTGTCCTGTGGTGTTGCACCAGCTCATGCTGGATTGCTGGGAGAAGGGGCGAAGCGACAGGCCAAAGTTTGCACAGATTGTCACAATCCTGGACAAGCTCATCAGAAACCCAGCCAGTCTCAGAGAGCTGGCAAACAGCTCAGCATGGTTAGTGAGAGAAAGATGTGAATTATGACTGCAAATTTCACTGATAAATCTTGGCACGCCTGGATTAAATTGTAGAGTAGAGGTACAAAGTGCAAAGCAGTAAATGAGGTGACATGAAAGAACATTATTATCTTTTATAAACAAAGCCGTATTTATGAAATGGAAATGTATTGATACAGACTCGCGTGCTTGTTTCACATTCAGTGTAGATGCCCCTAATCCCCAGTTATATTGCACTCATCCACTGAATATAATTATTTGTGCATTTGCATTTTGTAACTTCAGGCATTTAGCTAACCCTCAGAATGAAAACAGCATGCAGACGTTCCAATCCCTTTCCACTCCGACATACTCAACAGAAAAAAACAAATGCAGAACACAGCAGACTCAGAGAACTATGTAACAAGACGAAAAGACTTACACGGGCTTACACAAAAGCATATACTGCACTATGTAAGTGAATATTGTAAGTTCTTTTAGCAAAAAAGATTGTGTTACCTTTGAGTGTGCAATGACAAATAGATCATTTCTAACAATTTATAAGAAAAAAAAGCAAGCAAACAAGTCAAGGGTTTTATAAGTAATACCACACAAGCTTGCTCTGGGGTGAGGGCAGCATTAATCATACTTACCCGCTAATGGTTGGGTTTAAAGTTTATGTTTTTCTTTTCAGCGGGGATATGAGGCTGTCGTGCTGCGGTCATTGCAGAATTATAATGATTCTGTCGGCAGAACCAAGACTGATGCGAATAGTTTTTATTTTTACGCACAAATTATTGACTTCGGCAGTGACAACAAACTGTTTTTCTAGTCATAAACCGGCCAAAGCTTCATTGAATTTGTATTTGTGTTTTTTTTTAAATCCCAGCAGGGAGGACCCGTCCACGCCAGAGTTCAGTGTTAATACAGTGGATGAGTGGTTAGATGCTATCAAGATGGGCCACTACAAGGAGAACTTTTCCAGTGCTGGATATGTCAGCTTGGACTCTATCCTTTACATCAGTGTCAGGTGCAGACTTACAGGATTTTCAGCATGAGTAATAACACAATCTACTTTGGTGTCATTTGAATGTGAAGACAGTGAATTGGACATGAAACTTGGTATTTTAAATGTAAAACAGATGCATCTTCTTCGTAACAAAATAGCTTCGTAATACTTTGCCTGTATTTTTTGTGTTTTCCATCTAGTGAACTGGCTAAGATGGGAGTGTCCCTGGCTGGCCACCAGAAGAAGATTTTGTCCAGTGTGCAGAGCCTGCAGACCCAGGGGACGCACGTCCAAGTATAACACTTTCAACATTAGAGAAACACGAGGAGACAAAGTCAAACTGGATGCCCCTGTTAAGAGTTTCCCCACAGCAACAGAGTTGTGATGTAAGCTCTGTGCTTGGGCCTTCTTGGATTTTGAGACACATTAAGATGGAGACGACATGGACGTTTGCCTCCTTCACCTTCTCGCAGTTTCCCCATTTGTACCATCCTTGGTGGGCACTTCTGGCTTTAGCTCTCAGAGTCCCAGCAATACGGTCACCATTATGGAGCATCAAAGAGACACATTTCCAACTGCAAGGCTGCACCTGAAGCATCCCTGATCATTTCACACCGTGTCAACTCAACAAAACAGGAGGGGAAAAGACTTTAAACAAAAGAAATGACAAAAAAACAAATTAGAATATAATATCACTGTCTGTTAGGTGTACAGTTGTTTTTTCTGTCATTTTGTTGGCTTTGAGTTTTCACCTTGAAGAGTTTAAAAAGGGTCAGATGGTATGTACATGTGTAGATATATGTTTATATGGGCTGTGTGTCTCACAACCATAGAGATGGACCTAAAGTTTGTATTGTTGGTGAGGTTTATAGGCTCAACCTTAACAGACGTAATTACTTAGTACGCGTGTGGCCCCTTGCATTGCTCTCTGTACACAGAAAGCCAGTGAATGAGCCAAGATTTTGAATTAAATGAATGTTTGGGTTTGGGGAGAGGGGAACTGAAAAACTGGACCTTTAGGGATAGAGAGGGATATAGATTTGCTAGCTCACATAGGATGGAACTATGATTCGTTTTTAAATAGTGTATTGGACCAAGACCAGGGCTTCCTTAGTGACTGCTCCCAGACACACTTCCATAAAAACTATACCCAGTGCATGTTTGCAAGTACTCTTGCATTTACAGTACAACCTAACTAACAGCAGAGAATACAGCAGAAACAGCTACGGTGCAGTTAGCACAGAGAAAATGTTACTCTTCCGTCGTCTTTTCCAAACAGCAGTCTATCACAGGTGTTATAGTATGGTGTTGTTGCAAACACTTCAGCCCAGAAGTTTGCCTTCCAGTATTTCAGGTATGTTAAGAGGTTTATAGTGTTTTGTGAAGAGCAAAGTTGATGCAGACAGATGTCAGGACAGATGTCGTGACAGACTTGACACTGTTAAGGACGTATGACTTGTTTTTCCAGTGTTGTGCCATGTACAGTAACTTTGAAATGTTCATCTAAATAACGACCCACCATTCCAACTCTATGGTTTTCTTTCATCAGTTCCCGTGGCTGGATGGTTACACAAGGCCAGTTAGAATAATTACAGTGGTTTGTGTTTTCCAAATAGTCTGCTTGATGAAAAGAAGCATTGGACCCTTTTTCAGCAAAATGAAATAGAAGCAGTGTTGACTTTCAGCGGTGCCACCACAAGAGGGTAAATTTGACTTTAAAAAAAAGAAAGATGATTTGTGCGTGTTGTATTCTATCACTTCCCTGGTATCTGTCATTTTGAACACCCTTATTTAAAAAGAAATACCCATAACCTAAAGAAGCATTTTTTTCTGTATTAGAAGGAAACTGCAGCTTATCACAATAACTATCACAATAATTATACAGTAATATATGAAGGGACCCTCTTTGTGTACACTGTAATAATGGCACTGAACCCGCTTTTAGTGTATTTCTGCACCCAGTTTTAATATTTGTGGTACTCCATAGGACCAACAGTGGCATAAAGTACAGAATATATGATTGTATCATAGTGTAAAATATGTACAGTGTTGATTTCCAATGTTAGAATGTTTGTAATGATAACAATGATGATGACTATGATGTACTTTTATTGTGAAAAAGAGATTTCTGAAGTTCTCGTTCAGGGGTGGGTCATACAGAGGTGAAGGTGATACGTTGGTCTGAACAAAGGAATGTAGCATGGTGCAAAGCTTCAGCTTTTATTGACAGGTGAGAGTGACTGCAGTTTCTACTATAGCGTTAGGATGAGTAGAATGGACTTTCTTTATTGATACACTGGCTTCATTTGCATATCCACCTTAAAGAGTCGTTACATGCACTTTTTTGACCTTGGACTGCATACAACACAATTTTAAAAAGATGCTTGTTCAGGAGAGGGAAGGACGAAAAGTCTAACACGAAAAATCCTCCATTTAAACTTGGATCTGATATCACAGATTGAACATTTGCTCTCTCCTTACCCTAGAAATGATAGCTGAGCTTAGCAGACTTGTCAAGCATTGCATTTCTATACATGCTGCAGTAGTTTGCATGGTATAAGAGTATTTTTAGAGGGTGAAGAGTATGAAGGGTAATGCTGCTTCCCTAAAGTCAAGAGCAAAAGAGTAAAAGTGTAAGAAATGGTTTCTGCAGCATGTTTGTCGGAACTAATGTAAGTGAGCTGTGACTGTTAGCTTATCTATTAGCTTTGTAACAAGACTTTACTTCAAAGGCTAAGAAGTACATCTTTTACTTACTAAATTTCTTTATTTTCTGGAGTTACAGGGTATTTTAAATCCAGTACATGTATATGTCCAATCAGTACATGTGGCTTTGGAAGTCACCTGGAAACTCAGTTAGCCAAGAGAGACCTTAGCTAAGGCGATAGACGGTATAAAAGATGGACGTAGCCAATGTGCTTACATACTTTTGTGCGTGAAGTTCTGCTTTGAAGCCCCAAGGTGTGTGTTTACCTCATCATCATCTTGGCATTTTTAAACTGGATTTAATGAGGGAAAACCACACTCTCATTTGCTAATGGCTTGTCAATCACATGTCATTAGCCAGTGATCATATTCTGAATAATAATAATGAATTATGCTATTCATTGTATTCAGTATGCCTTCAAATGAGTCACCGTTCCTCATACTGAGGAAACTGTCCCCTGAGGTTAGAGCAGAGTGACATTTTTCTATCAACTCCTACAAGACTGGAAGTGTTTTTGCAACCACCAGTATCAACCCCAGTGGCCAATAAATAGAATGTAGATTTAAAGTCCTTTTCGGACCCAGAAGCTATCTTCATTTTTTGTACCGCCTCTGACTAAACCTGTAAATTTACTTGATTAGTTATCTACAACAGATAAAATGTGCCCCTGGTGGTTGTAATTTAGCATATTGTTATTCTGAAGTAGAAACCTACGTTTGTCTAACGTTTCAAAAATATAATTAGTAACATGCACCATGCTAGAAGGGAAATCCAGACAGGCCTGATAGTTATAAAATCTGAGCCACTCTGCTGCCAGTGAAAAGTTGCTTTTTTAATTGTGTTGTTCGGCCCCAATGTTTTAGTACTAGTAAAATAGAGGCGTGACAAACTGTTCTGCTTTTTTCAGCATAAGCCGCAGATGCAAATTCAGAGTTTGAAACTGTTCATTCTACTCTTGCTAACTCTATGATTTCACTCTAGCGCACTACCCGTGACCGCTGGCCTTTTAGATGCCTTATTTTCTGAGCTATTTTTCTGTTTTGTTGCCCTATACAGGGGATATTGAGAGTAAAGTGTATTTATCTGTGTTCTTAAGGTAACCTCACATTAACACCCTGGTTTTATAACATCCCAGAGGCCCCCTCAAACTGTACCATCATAACTTCCATACCTTTAAGTAGATACTATAAGAACCGTCACACATGAAGACCTGTAAAAGTGGACGGGGAAAATCACAGTGTTGTTATTTATTTGCAAATTATGAATATGATTGGCTTTCAGTTCTTTTCTTTATAAGTGCCAAATTCCTCTTGCATTTTTAACATTATGTTACTGCCTGCAAAATAATGGTGAATTGTTGACATTGTCCTCTTTTTGACCCACTTATTCATCAGCACTCTCACTTTAGAAGAAACCATTTTGGTTTCTACTCTGAACTCCCTGGTTTTTATCACTTTTCACCATGTCAAGGTTAGCTATGTGGGCTGGTTTGCTTGAACTTAAATACAGTGTTTGTATCCATTCTCCACAAAGTCTGTATCGTAAATGTTAATGAGTGATTCTCATCTGAGACTTTTAGCACTCTATCTCCCTCTTTGTCCTCCTCTCTCTCTTTGTTTGGCCATCATACAAGGCTTATTTGTCCCCATGCCAATTTCCTCTGCGTTGCTTGTTGTAAAGGGTGTAGGCATTTTAATGTCTTTCATGTCGCTGTAATAAATATGCTAATATTTCTAATTTCTCACCTGAAGCCTGCAGTGTCTTTTTCTTCAACACATTTCCTGCTTGTCTTGCTCCCTCAGAGAGAAGATCCCAGAGAAGATTGAAAAAAACTTACAAATATTATATATACAAAAAAAATATAGTCCCAGCATTCATCTAACGTTTTATTTTACTTATTGAACTGAGCTACTAGGTGCTTCTGGGCAGGTGTAGATGATGGCTTTCGGTTCATTTATAGTTGTCACGTATCGCATAAAACGCATCTCATTGGGTCGGCTGGTATTCCATTAATTCCATATTCTCAGCCTTGGCCTTGTATGTGTTGACAGTAATGACAGTAATGTTGCTATCACTACACTATCGAGGCTGATATATATACTGATAGTGAGTCCCATTACAGTAGATGCTTGCTGATGTGAACACTGCTCTACACACCATCCCCACTGTCAGTAACACTGAAACCAATGAGCTCATATATATTGCCACAGTAATCCTTGGATTACTGTGGCACTTGGATATAATATAAAGCATGCATGTAGAGAAAGTTCCCCATGGAGAAGAAGGCTGGAAGCCACTATTAAGGAAGAAGATGGGCACATGAGAGACAGGTCCTGGATGAAAAGGAAGGACAATAAAATATCTACAACAGTGATGGCAAACAACACCAGCGCCAAGTGGCTGGTGGACCTAAGATCCAATCACAGCACCTTCCATGAGTCGGAGTGACATTAAAAAGGCAGATATCCAACAATGAGTCTCCGTAATGAAGGTCTGGACAGCACCGGGACCTAACATGATTCATGTCTACTGGCTAAAGTAGTTAACAGAAGTCAGTGGTCACCTAGCACCACAAATAAGGAAACTACTAACAGCAGCTACTCAGCCAGACTGGTTAACACAGGGCAAAACAATCCTGATCACGGCAGCCGATTACCTCCCTCACAACAACATAGAAGCTCCTCTCAGATATTGGAAATAACACCAAACCAGATCCTGGTTGATAAAGCAGTACAACAGGGCTCTAAGATCAATTGGAACAACTTGACCCCCGCCTAGATTGACTACACAAAAGTATATGACAGACAGTATGTCTGTGAAGGGTCTCAGTCATCCAGGTCATGGTAGTCTAAGGAGCCTTGAGAGAAAAGTGTTTGGACTTCTTTAAGTTGCTTCTTTAAATTGCTTGAATCAACTTAAAGAAGTCCAGACACTTTTCTCTCCAAGCTCCTTAGACTATATGACAGACATGGATATTGGAGTACTTGGCATTATACAAGGCTAATAGTGCACTAATAGCATTCATCAGAAACCCAATTGGACTCCTAAGGACTGGATGCCAATTCCAAGGCAACTGCACAAATCATCAACAAATGAAGACAAATGAAGGTGATGCACTGTCCCCACTATTACATAAACAGATTCAGGAGTGATGCGACCATCAGCCACCTTCTATACATGAATGACATCGAACTGTATGCTGGGAGTGAACAAGATATTGACTGATTCACCTCACCAGGATCTACAGCAAGGTCATCGGGATGTCATTTGGGCTCATAGGTGTGGACAAATGTTTGGCAAGATAGGGAAGGTGATCTGGACTGAAAGGGTGGAATTACCAGGAGGTACAATAGCAAACATATAAGACGACGTCAAGTACTTAGGCTTCCCACAACAGGTACCATGATAAAGATGCACAAATCTTATCCATAGCCAAATACTTCCAGAAGGGGCTGAGAAACCAGTTGAATGGTAAAAATAAGAGCCACAATCCAGGATGAAACACTGAGCATCCCCAAACACATCATTAAGATGGCCCCCTGATATGAGCGGTTTGAAGAAAGCCTCAAACAGCTGAAGACTGACGGTGAGCAACAGGAGGAGGAACTATCATGGATGACCAAGCCCCTGCATGGGATGTAGCATTGACAGACGGAAGAAGTGGCTGATGTCAAGAAATCCTACAAGTAGCTAGAAAAAGCCAATGTAAAGGATAGTACAGAGGCTCTGATCATGGCAGCACAAGAATAGGCCTTAAACATCAGACCCATAGAGGCAGGTACAAGAAAAAACCCACCACATAGTAGCAACATGTAAGAAGCTAGTTGGGAAAGCATACACTGAGAGGCACAACCAAGCAGGTGGCATAGTGTACAGGAACATTGGTGCCACATACAGACTAGATGTCCCCAAACACCCCTGGTGAGTTCCAGACAGACAAGCAACTGCTGGCCAGCCAACAAGAAATAGTGTTGGGCAATAAGAAGCAGAAAACTGCATTTGTGATAGACATGGGAATGGCAACCACAAAAGCCAGAAAAATTGTCAAAACTATAAGAGTGACTCCAACAGCTCCAGGCCAGTCAGAGGTTTCTGTCCAGAAGCGTGCAATCATAGGAAAAGCTAAGATACTGCACAGAACCCTCAAACGCTGAGGCCTCAGGTTGAGGACCCAAGCTTGAAGAACAAACATATATTACCCCAGAGGGGACGAGAGAGAGATTTTTATATAAAATGCATTCTGTGAGAACAACCAAGGCAAGCAGTGCTTGTTAGTAAAATTTCAAAACAAACATCAATTAAAAACAAACTTGAAGCAATATTTCTACTGGTATCTCATCAGTTCTCATAGTATGATTCATAAAACATTAAGTCATGTTTTATGAATCATACTAATACAAGTATGATTTATAATAATAAGTGTATTGTTTGGATAAACTAACATGGCAAAGTATGTTTTCCATATATCCATTTTAATTAAATTCTCAATTAGTAGTAAATGCACTGCGCTTATATCACGTTTTTATCATAACAGCCTGAGTGCTCTACAGTGTTTTTGCCCATTCTCTTTCTCACTCTCTCTCAAACACACACACACACACACAGCCGCAGCGAGAGCGAGAGCAATGGTAGCTTCGAGGGAAGGTGCTTGCCTGCCACTGGGAGACACTTTGGGTTCAGTGGTTTCACTGTCTGGCCAAAAGATTTGGCTCAGGGATTAAACCTCCAGTACTGATTAGTGGACAACTCACTCTACCACCTGAGCCAAAGCCACAGTGATGAGGTGAAGTTTTTATATGTTATATTCAGATGTAACCTACAACTCATTATCTCATTATTGTTCATTTTGAATATTTGATTATTGGTTTCTAACACATGATTACTGATGATGTTGTCTTGGGGGACTTATATACATTACCTGCAGATTTTTTTTTTAACAATCTTTGCCTAAATCACATTTAATATAACAGTTTAAAATCATATATGAGGAAACTAACTTAAAGTAACGTCCAGGTATATTATTATATTAGAAGAAATACTGAGGATTTAGTCTGTGTTTTGTCTGTCACATACTACTTACAGGTTTCAGATAAAAGAAATTCAGTCAGCTTTATTAATATATTTTTTTCCATATAAGACTTCAGTGGAACAAGAAAAAATACAAATGATGTGTAGATGAAAGTATTGTGAAGGGTTATTTTTCTGTATGTGTACCAAAGGGTGCAGTACAAAATTTTGTTTTGGTGAGTATCAGCCTACCATAAAATCCATGCATGGCTGGCAAATCCAAAGGTGTTTTATTTTGGGGTTTTTTTGTCCCTAGCTCTGCTCTAATGGTGATAGCGCTGGTGAAATTCCCATCATAACATTCTTGAATGGCAATATAAAGCAGCCCAGCAACCACATCTTCATTATCAATGTGTGTGTGCTGTGTGTGTGTTCCTTACTGAGAGATAATTCTGTCTCAGGGGAAAGGGAAGGTCAGTGACTTCTGGCCTTGGTTAACCCCTTAATGCACTGGCCCAGTTGCTGTCACTCTATGTTACCACCATTACACCTCATTTAGCCCATCATATTGGGCTCCATATTCCCCTATCGCTCGCTCACTCCGTCTCCCTCTTTCAACCATCGCTACACACACGGACACACACACACACTCACACACACACACTCACACAAGGCGTGACATGCAAAAAATGCAGGCCCTGTTCGCCATTTCCTCAGTATCTATCTCCTCCCACTGCCCTCTTCTTAATCTTCCTGCTGCCCTTGTGCATCCCCATTTTTTCCTCCCCCTTCCAATCCATCCTGTGCAGACAGACAGAAAGGTTGTGGCCAGTTCTCTGACCTCGACTACCCCATTATCTTCCTCTCCTTGCTTTTTCCCTTTTCTCATAGCTTTTTAATTCCCCTCACCTCCATCCATCTATACAACCACTCATCCATCCAAAACTTTTCTCCACATGGAGCTCTCTCTTTGAGGTTCATTGCCTCTTTCTGTCTTACTGCTATCACCATGGGTTTCCTCTCACCATTGAAGGCAGATCCATAACTTTGGGCTTTAGTCTCCAGGTGTCTCTGCAGGCGGAATGTCATCTCACATATTTGCTCTGGATAACAGAGGCTACCAGGAGCCAAAGGTTTACAGGATTGATTCATCATGCAGCTGCTGTTGGCATCATGTGAAAAGGTCAGATGTCCCTATGGAGAACACTTTAAAAGGCCATTGGTGACTGATGAGCCTGTCATATTTGTATCACATACATGCACAAGCACTCTATCTCTCATCTCCAGTCTTTGCCTTTGTTTCTGTCCCTCTCCCTCTCTGTCTTTTTTTGTGATCCACAGACACACATGAACACATGGAAACACATTCCCCTGTGAATGGTAATTGGGCTCCTCTGTCATGATGTCAGGTGTGGGTTAGTGTCCCCTCATGTGCAACAGCAGCCATTAATATAACACAGAGGAGCAAACATCGATAGATCCACCACCTCGGCCAAGGGTCAGGCAAAGAGATCAATTTTATATATAATATTATCAGTTATAAGACTTTTTTGTGACTTCACCAATGGGACTAAGTCATTCTTTAACAATGCCTTGTCGAGCTTTTCTTTTCCAAAAAGCAAATTTTTTATTCTGCACATGTCAAATTCTGTGCTAACACGATTCTCATCAACCCACTGAAGTAATAGTGTCACAGCTCTGCTATAATGTGAAGTGAAATAAAGCACAAATTGAGCAACTGAGATTCAACCATAATGGCACAAAAGCAGAACGCGTCATTATTGCAACATGAGCATAATATTTGCCACCGTCCTTAATTTGCTCCTGCAAATCCAGAACTTCCCCAATACGCCTACTCAGGATGCTACAAAAAAACAAAGGGCAAGAGCAGATTTTAGCAGACATATGGCAGAAATAAGTGGAAAAATATTATTCTGTTCCACAAAATGGGCCACATTTTTATTTTATTTTATTTTAAAAGGTGGTTAGATTAACTCAAACAATAAAAACTCTCACAGGAACTAAAAATATTCAGTATAGTTATTAGATTTTTTACGGAATTTCATTTAACATTATTTATTTACTTTGAGTATTTGAGTTTGTGCAGCCAAAATGAGAGAAGTAGATAAAATCTGATCCACGAGGAAGATTTCATCAGTCATTGGCAAAAATCACAGAAGTTCCTGCTTTGCAGCTCTTGATTGCATTGCGTGTGTTCGCTCTAATCAAATATGGCCAAGTTCAGACAGGCTCAGTATTCCCCGGGTCTGAACACACATGCACACATCAGTGCTCTTCTGTCTCATGAGGTTTTAGTTTGCTATCAAAGCGATTTCCTGTCTCAAATTTTCATCAGTAATCAAAGTTCCTGATTGAATTTGAAAAGTGAGCCCGGCTCTATAAATCTCATTACATGCCTCACTCCCATCATGCCTGCTCTCATCAGCCACAGGAACGAGACGCCACCCCGGGTGTATGTCTGCATCATGGTCTGAGTGTGTGTACAAGTTCTTGTGAATGCAGTAGAACAAGAAAATGGATGCTGCCAGGGCTGTGATTTCAGCTTTTTTCCTTCAGCAAATAGTAGAGTTTCACTGATAAAGCAATGAAAATCATTTAACAGAGAAACACTGAGATAAAAACTACACGGAGGCAAAGGCTCTGCAGTGACAGACTTGTCGTGGCCACTCTCAGTCTTCTCCCCCTCTTTTTGTCTCCTGTCTCTGTGAATTTAGGTGTGAACAATCGATCTCTTGTAGTAGTGGGTGTGGTCTCAGGAAACCCCTGCCAGGTTCACCTGTTTTCCATCATCAGCCGATGCAGTATTTAAACCCAGTCTCCACCAATCCACCACAGATTGTTATCCTGCTCATGTGGTAGTGTAGCTCAAGCCTTTTACTTTGCTTACCTGTTTGATCAGTGTTCATCAGCCGTGTTCTTACCTGTTTGTGTCCTTTTACTACCCAGAAAACCTCCTAGAAAAGCCTGCATCACACTTACCTGTAAAACTTAAATATTGCAATACTGTAATATAGCAAGATCTAAATGAATAAAAAGGCAAAAAGGCATAACGATGGTGACAAGGCACTACCCCCTAAGAAGAGAGACCGTGCAGTGGAGTTGACCGCCTTGTAATCTATCCATGATTATCACAAATAAAACAAAAAAACTGAAGAATTTTCTAATGCTGTTTATTTTGACTCAAGCCAAACAGCTAACAAGAAACACAAAATCAGCACGAATTCTGCCTTATTGAACCCCTTTCTCCAAATCAGTAACAGATTTCGAAATGGAGCAGAGGCAGATATAAATAAATAACATTTGAGTTTGGGAAAAGAAAAAAGGTGAAGAAAAACTTGGAGGGGTTTGGAAGGACTGAGATAATATTGACCACATAATCCTTTACAGATGTGGAAATCACTGTTTAATGCATGGCAGATCTGACATGCTGAACTGCTGTTGGCTGACTCAAATAGGAGTCGAACCAAAGGTGAGCTTGTTCTCGCTCAGACCGTGCTCTCTATCGACACAGAAAAATGATGAAAATCGCAATTTAATCCTAGTGTAGCAAGATGACATGTTCTGATCTATGAAATATAAACACACACGAACCATGGAGTGATCCAGTGACTCATGCGGGGTGATGGTGTTTCTAGAGGCCTTATTTATTTAAACATAAACATACGTCTAACATCTTCCTACTCAGAAATGCACAAGCCTGCTTCTGCCTTCCTGCAAAATCATTTCGTAAACTGTGTGTGTGTGTGTGTGTGTGTGTGTGTGTGTGTGTGTGTGTGTGTGTGTGTGTGTGTGTGTGTGTGTGTGTGTGTGTGTGTGTGTGTGTGTGTGTGTGTGTCTGACGGCTGATACATTGCATGATTTCCTACGTCTGATGCCTGCATGTGTACATGTGTTTGTGAGGTGCAGAGACATTAGAGTTCTTTTGTACACACCACGTATTTATGTGTTTCTCCTATCCCGTATAATCAAACACAGCTCTTCAAGTGCCATCAATCAAGCTTTGGTGTTACAGGGAGGAGCAACCCCCTCCTTGTGCTGGGGCTGGGCCAGGGGAAGCAGTTTTACTGCTGGAGCATCCAAAGGTATTGTTTTCTAAATTAAATGGATTTGCAGAACCTGTGGGGCCAACAAATGACTATTTGCATTTCTGTAGCCCATTAAACAAGGTTATCTGCGGCCCTCTGTAATGTCTTAACAGCAAAATAGGCATTAAAACAATATGGTTGTGTTCTGTGCATTAGCCTGGATATACACGCTGCTTTTATTTTATTGTTTCATCTTCATCAACTGCTACAATCATTTTTTTTTTCCCATCTGGAATGATTATGGAGTAACGGTGTTGCAGAAGCAGCTGTTGCAGCGTTACTGTTTTGCTTTCGATTGTGTCATAGCACACCAGAATCCCAATTAAATAAAGTATCAGAGCCAACATAAAGTACTTCTTTGTAACAGTTGTGATCCTTTGAAGAACGTTGGGTAGCTACCACAATATGATATTCCAGACATGTGGAGTGGTCTGTCAAATTTTCCAAAGTTTTAAATGGAACGCTCTCAACATTTTACTGTCAGTTTGGAAACATTTGAAGCTGAGAGACATCATTAGGTTGGGAAAGCTGCCTTTGTTACACAATTGTCTCCATGCTGTGGTATTATTCTTACTCTGTCAGGAGCTATGATTGATTACATGAAGGATTTGGTGAAGTTTTGGGATGTATGGATGAATTTTTTTCTTTATATAAATCACTACCTTGATTTGGTTGTTTTCCTCTTTCATATCTCCTCTTCTTCCTACTCCCTACAGTTTGTCATCAACATAACGGCCATCACTGACAGGTGGGCATGTCTACTTTTTGATTGATTGGTGATGGCTCTGGGAATTTGCGAAGTGTCTTAAAAGGAAAGCATGGCTGAGAGGTGCTGCTAATCAGAGCTCATCAAAATGGTGTTGGAAATGTAAATTTTGAGTATAAAAAGTACCTAAACTGACTTCCCTGCAAAAAAAAATAAAATACATAAATAAAGGAATTTAAAAAAAAAAAGTTTTATTCATTTATTTGTTTATATTATAACTTTTTTAAAAATGTCACTTGTCGCAAAGTAGCTATTGCAAGCATTAAACCTAAGTAGAATTTAAATCTTCAGATTCTTGCATATAAAATGATTACAGGTTGGATGAAGAAGGAAACTGTTAAAACAACATAACATCTACACACTGGCATCTTGCTGGTTTTAAGTTTTCCTGTCTCAGGTGAGAATCCTAATTTTTAGCTGGCCCCAGATCTACTGCTCTGGTTCTGCCACAGTCAGGTCAAAATTTTGAATACTTTGGTAAATACCTGCTAACTTTTATTGGAAACGACCAGAATAGACGGGATTAGAAGCCGGTATATCAAAGGGACAGCTCGGGTTGGTTGATTTAGAGACAAAGTTAGAGAGACAAGGCTGAGACGGTTTGGATATGAGCGGAGGAGGGATAGTGCACATAAAGGACAAAGGGTGTTGAAGATGGAGCTGCCAGGCAGGAGGAAAAGAGGAAGACCACAGAGAAGATTTATGGATGTTGTGAAGGAGGACATGTAGAGAAATGGTGTGACAGAAAAAGTTGCAAGGGATAGGGTGAGATGGAGGTTGATGATCCTGTGGTGACTCTTAATAGGAGCGGTCAACAGAAAAGAAGACATGCTAACCTTTTGTTTAGGGCTAATTATTAACATGGCAAACTAGCGATTAATATTACAAACATTATACCTGGTAAAAACCCGCACTCATGAACATGTTCCAACCTTAATGTTAAAATCAGTAAGATATACTAATGAATTTACCTGTACACACAGGTGGCAAAATAATTTCCTGTATCCAAAAAGTCATTTTAAAATGCACATTTTACCCCTACTATGTATTGCTCTCTGACATCCTACAACTCAGTGCTGCACCCGAAAGCTGTCTGTGTACTGCAGCTATGGCAACATGATGTTAACAGCCTTCTGGTTACGTTTTTTTTTAATAGATAGTGACTAACAATGTTTAAGTTATAAACCAATGTAGCTTTCAGACAACCTATTCAGTTAAATCATCCCATTCATTTCATAGTAGTACGCACACAATCACAGAGCAGCTTGAGTAGAATTGAAGAAAATGAGGTATAAAGAAAAAAAACAGCAGGACAGTCAAATTATAAGTTTGAGAGAGGAATAACTCTCGGTGGGTTTTTGAAGTGTAAAACCACAAGCATGGGGTTTGTAAAATGTCATGGAAAACTAACAGCGACTTTGGAGGCCCACCAACATATGCGCGCACACACACACCATCCATAACCACATGGACTGAGCTCACACGCTGGGATAGTTGATGTTTGACCACACAAGATGGGTTCCTAAAACATTGTGCAACTGCTGACTCCAACTCCTCTTGTGGTCTGCTCACAAAAACAAAAAAAACATTTAAACTGTTCTCCCCGTCTGTTTCTTGCTGTTGAACTGTGTGTGACATGAATGAATGTTCATTGTTTATATCATTACAACAGTGCATTTTTTGTGCATGCATGTGTGTGTGTGTAGTAACATGGTTATACACACATGCAGCTCAAATTTTCAGCTAAGGGTAGGCAGTTGAGGCTCTAAATCTGCCACGTGCTTACTAACAGAGGTTTGACCCAAATAACAGTGTAATTTATGAAGGCTTTTAGGCTCCCAGGCAGCCATGGAAATAGAACAGAGAATAATGTGAGTCTGACCGTGGCTACATCACTTCAGTTTATGTCCTAGTCTTTTACTAGGACACACGTCTGTGGTCCTTAATGATACAGAGACAGTAAATGCAATGTTAATGGACACTGAGGTTTACAAAGATGTGTTCAGCTGCAAATGGGAGGCTGTGCACATAATTACAGACATGCTCACAAACAGGAATATTGAACAGGTGCGGCCAGCGACGGGCAGTGTTATAAACAAATGCTATGAAAAAGCAAAAACTGTACAGTATAGTATGAGGGGTAAATATGATAGATAAATAGTAATAAAGGCAGTGAGAAATAGAGGGAGTAAAACGTAGACATAAAGAAGGCATCATTAGTACTCTATTCAAAGGTGTTGGCCCCAGGCAGGGTTAGAGGCTGAAATGGACTGCTTAGCAACTGCCTGCTGGAGGAGATGACATCTCGGGGCAGACCCCAAGGATGAGTTAAGACCTCGCAAGCCCTCTTATAGTTTTATGCGCAAGTGTGCCTGCATGTGCTTGCATGCATATAATCCTCTGTCCTACCCTCCTGCCCCATAGCGGGTCATTTGCCTCAGCACTTGAAGTGGAGATGCAGCTCTGAGGATCAGGGTCCTGTCTCTGCTCCACAGATCAGAGTGCAGAGGACAGCACAAAGACGGACAAATGAGTGCTTTCATACATGAAGGGCTCTTTTGCTTTCTTTTTCATGTCTGCAGTTTATCTTAAAAACAGTTTAGACCTCATGTGTCCACACATTTAAAAAAAAAAAATTCTAGTCACCTCGATCTGCACTGAAAACTGATGATAAAAAGGTTAAGTAAACATAAACACGAGTAACAACAGCTAAACTCTTCCCCTGTCAGGATGCCCGACCACAGTGTTTATCCCAACTGAAATCTGTGTTAACGTTAACCGGTTAAGCCTCCATTGTGTCCTTTGTCACTGTTGCTACAACTACAGCCAAACTCTGATTTGGTTCTGCTGTGCGGTTTTGTTCTTGGAATACTGAACAAACATTAAAATCATGTCGTAATCCCACTTGGAGCAGCTGCACTGCATTCTCAACGTGACTTCCAGAACTGATTTCATGCACCCAAACCAATGTTTTGGGAGTTGTTTTCTTTTTTTAATTCCACCAGAAGAGGCTCTTTTCTTCACATTGTTAAAAATATGTGCTAAGCCTACTTGTGAAGAAAGGTACTGAGCAAATGAGGAGAGCAGGAAGGTATACACAGGAATGGTTTAGGGACCCTGTGCAAACTAAATGCTCTGCAGGTGTGCAAAATCTCATTAGAGATGCAACATTCAGCATATTCCCATGCTGCAACTGCTAGTTTTTAACCTTGTGCAGTTGCAGATAGACATCAGCTAAATTGCTGTTAGAAACGAAATCTTAATGCGTACAACGATAACAGCTGAATTTGATCAGTGATATTGGCATTTGCGATGACTAATCAGAGAAAGGCTGCAAGCGACATGAGCAGAATTGCTGCACAGCATCCGAAAAACTCAATTTTCTTCTCATTCGCATTAAACTCAAGAGCAGTAGCAGAGAGACGAACCAGTCCAAAGGAGTCTCTCTTTTTCTTCTCCTCTACAGAGACCCTATTGATAGAGAGCCATGAGAATCACGGAAGCATGTCAGTAATGACATTATGCTCTTCTTCTTTTTTTTTTGATACACAGTCAGATGATTTACATAATACCGTCCTCATACTCAGGATGGACAGAGAGCGGAGGAAGAAAGGAGAGAAAAAGAGGGAAAACCAGGACGGGAAAAGAGAGAGAGGGGACAGCCAATTTGTGCCTTCAGATATTTTTCTCAGACTTATCATCACACAAATTAGGTCCTGCTTTCTGCTGATAAGGTCAGCTGTCAGTCGAGATGTATTTAAAGGAGTCGATATGCACAAGCAGACACATACGCAGCTATACGCACAAACTGTTTTTTTTTTTTAAACTGATGTTGCGTCATTAGGACACTTATAGCACATACCCACACACACAGACACAAAGTGCATGTTATACAGTGTTTTACTGAATTTACCAATAAAGCAAATAATGACCGCATACTCTCACTCTCTTCTCTCTCTCCCTTAGTCTGTGTTTTGTCCTGACTCCCTTTGCGATCTTTTTCTCTCTTCCATTTCTTCTTTTCTCTTTCCCCAACCAATCGAAGCAGATGGCCGCCCCTCCCTGAGCCTGCTTCTGCTAGATTCTTCCTGTTAAAAGGGAGTTTTTCCTTTCCACTGTCGCAAAGTGCTTGCTCACAGGGGATCGTTTGATGGTTGGGGTTTTATCCAGAATATTACTTGGTTTTTACCTTACAATATAACTTAACTGTTGTTGGGATTGGGCGCTAAAAGAACTGAACTGAATTGAACGCCCTGCAGACACAAAAAAACCTATTTGGATTTGCTGCATAGTAATTCATTATAAAAAAAGCAAAACTATTGTAATGTAATATGCTGCTCATATGCTCATAAGTCATGAACTGTAAATGAAATTGCATGTTGCTTGCATGAATTCTGCAATGCAATAATGAAACCAACAGTCAAGTGTTGTTCTGTGAAGAAATGCTCCCATATGCAGGTGCCAGGAACTGTCATTTTGACATATTCATTCTAACTGTGGCAGGGAGGGTGCATAAAAGGTATTGCCAAAAGCTGAGCGTTTGTTAAATGAAGATGAATGGGATGGTTTGCATTGAAGGTGATATTTTATTTAGGATCAGACGCTCTCTGTTTGGTAATGCAACAGCCACTCTCGCAACAACATGACAGCCCGGGGAAATGGATATTGATTAGAAAAGGTTGATGCTTTTTTCCCCCCCACACCTCAATTTTTTTTCCTCCACCCACCCCTCCACACACACACATTCCCTTGCTGTTTTGCTCCTTTTAATCCTCTCCCTCCCACCATAGCTGTTTCAGAATTTCCCTGCCTCTCTTAGGTGCTCCCAGATTGTTATAATGCGTGATGTGCTGTAAAGTGTGATGGATGGTAAGAGCCGATTTTAAGGCCACACAGTTGAAGCTGGAGAGGAAACCTGATCAAATTTAGGGAATGCATGTTATTTGCATGCATGATTGTTGGACGGAATGGGAATAAAGCATCAAGACAATGAATTGTGTGGAAAGATTACAGATTTGGAACAAGAAAAATTATTTAGAATAAGCTGACTCTGCTGAAAACCCATCTAACAGCCCAACCTGAAGTAAAAAAAAGCATCAACGTTCTATTTCACAAAGCAGGTAATTTAATACATTTTGAGCTTATAAGCTATGTTTCATTTGATGACAGCAAAAAAAAAAAGAAAAAGAAAGAGAGGTTTTGGTCATTGTGTTGTATCGATCCATAACAGCAAACAGCAGCTGCAAACAAATCAATGCGTTGTGTGTGCATGTTTCCTCTGACTTTTATTGTAAATGTGTGTGGCAGCAATGTACCCTTCCCACCGCCCTCGCATCGCTGATGTTATAGACTCACACAGTCAACACTCAGCAAAACTCTATGCACTAAGGCTTTACCCCGACATCATACATTAAGGCTTTATACTATATTGCATACTGCAATCTAATGATTCCACTCACCCATGATTAAGTAATTTAGCAAGAAATTAAAAGTCCTTGTGATAAGGTGATCTTCATTATTTTCTGGTTTCTCGATATAACGTAACTTATGTTAATCCAAAGTGTGCAGCTGGAGTAACAGATTTGTCTCCAAGAAGGCAAAACTGTTTGCATGACATGCAAAGACTAACCCAGCAATTCTTCAATTGACACAAGGTTGTTTTGGCTCATGATACATTTTTATTGGCTCTTAATCATTCCCTGGATTCTGACTTCTCCCAATCACACCCATTGATACCAAAACTAATCACTCATGACCTGAAATAAATACTAACTCTAACCTTACCCTTAAATCCGCAATGCAATGAATTCAGAGAGGAAATAATACCACCTTGAGTATACGCAAGTCACCTCAATTTGTGGAGTTTATCTTCTCCAGATTCATTAGATTGCATTATCATCTGTGAAGTGCCATGTTCATGTTTTTCTACTGATGCTGACGACAGTCCTGAAGCCAGTGTTGGCATTATGCTTCAGTGAATACACACAGAAAGGTACGCTGCTGACCCAGTCTTGGGTTAATGAGATCTGCAGACTTTTTTCTCCATGTATTTCTCTGCATTCAACCTCCACTCTTTTTGACCAGTTTTGCTGTTCCTGCTGCTCAGAAGTCCCTCCAGAGCAAAGTTTGATCTTCCCCAGACAAGAGAATGTTTTTTCTCGTGATCTCTGAATTCTTTAATCAACTGAGCAGGCTGTCAGGTACCTTGAAGTCAAAAGAGACTTATCCATGGACACTGTACCATAAAGTCCTGATTGATGTCTGCTGCTGAGACGGTTGTCCTTCAAGCAGGTTCTTCAGCCTATGCACACAATCTCTGTCTTATTAATCACTAGATTCTTGGCCACATAAAGCCCTTGCTGTTCATTCATTAAGTTTGTTCAACTCTAGAACTCATGGACCTTTGGTAATTAAAGGTACAAAATCTGTCTATTTCCAATTAATGAGTGGACTTTACAAAAGACAAAAAAAAGTTTTGCTCTTTGTGTACTCTTTGGTACACCATGGAAAGCTCCCTGGAATTTGCACCCAGTCATTTCAGTTTATCACACTCCAATCAGGCTCTAGATGTAGCTCAAGGATAAGTAAAACAAATTATGTATCTGGCCATGAACATGTAAAACATTTATTTTCAGTGTCTTCACTTAAATATTGTGGGTTGCTGATGAGCAAAAATGGGAATTTCCTGTGTACTAAAATGCACAGAAAATTAATCCACTTTTTTAAGCTTTTGTAAGCTTGAATTGATAGCAAGCAGTTACCTATTTACACATCTGGCAGATATAAATTACATCTTAAGCGTATGTTTCTTTTCAGTTAGTCTTCAGCAACTCTTGAGAAAAATTTACAGGTTTTTAGCAACTAAATCCTTCACTATGTTCAGCAGGTAGTTGTAACTACACTATTTAGCATTTGGAGCCAGACAGCATGTGTACAGTTCGTTTATCAGTGCCTTTTCACTGCAAACAGCTGGCCGATGCTCCCAGTCACATGAACAACAGCATTACACATTAATCAGTGTAAAATAGCAGGAGCTCTGTGTTTTAATCACCACGAGCTGTTTCACATATTTTACACGTAGCTGTGTATAGCTATGTTGATTAGACCAAAGAAAAAGTTGTATTTTTTGTGGAGGAGCGTTTTGCTCCCAAAGTAAGCGCTAACAATCATTAATGTGACAATGTGAACAGATTTGTGTTTCCATGATGGGATTAAAACAAATACATAAACACACTCAAAGAGGGGGAGGAAAAAGGAAAACGTGAAGGGAATGTATTATGCTTGTGAACAATAGTGTACTCCGCAGTAGGTGGTGTCATCATTTAAATTCCAAACACACACACACACAGCCTCCAGTGTACCTCTGCAACACGCATGCACCCACAAAGACAACAAAACAGTCTCTCTTTCTCATACATACGTGTCTCTGGGTTTATCTCTCCTGCCCATGCAGCCTCATTACCATTCAGCTCTGATCCCTGGCGATAACCTCTCCTGGGATGCAGATGCAGGCTCACGGTGACCAAATTATGGCTTTTGACGAGTCCAATTAATACAGTCCTAACAACAGCGTTCAGTAGCATTGGTCAAACATGACAGGGCAATTCATAATTGCCTAAAGCTAAAGGTTAAATGACTTATACACAATCTTAATACAGAGTTAAACACTCGCTCTTCCTTTATGTTCACTTCAATGGATAATTGACCCTGAACACACCACCTGCAATTACTGGAGTCTTTCTTTTGATGTTTTAAGTGTAGGGCTCAAAGTTCTAGCACATTCATCAATGGCTACTGATGGCATGATTTGGTTGGTGCTGTCACAGATAACACACAATACAGACTACACAGGCTAAAAACATACAGTAATACAAAGACTATAAAAAGAAGAGGTACTGATTAGTTATCTTCATCTGAATGAGATCAATATATTCCTTAGTGTTAAGGTCCTTGACCTCATTATTTTCCTTCTTTTTTAACTCATTCGAAATTCTGTTTGAGGATTGTTTTGTGTTTGTGTGTTTCTGTTTTATTTTTTAGTATTTCCTATTAAACAAAGCCCAGTGTTGGTGGAGGCAATTACATTGTGTAAGGACGACTAAGTAAAGTCATGCTGAGTGCCCGATTGTCTGATTTAGCAATCATTTAAGTCCAGTAATATTTCTGATTTTAGTTTGTGCACTTTGTGCTTCTTGACAGATTTTGAACTGTTGTGATCGTATTTTGGCTCACCATACTGATAGCCTAAGGTGCTGCGAAAAAGTATCCACCCTATTCCTGAGTTAACACACAGACATGTTTCAGATCATCAAATTTTAATATTAAAGAAAGACAACCTGAAAAAAAGTGGTTTTTAAATGACTTATTAAGGGAAAAAAAAGATATCCTCTACACCTAATAACTGGTTGTGACACCCTTAACAGCAAGAACTGCAATCAAGTGTTTGTGATAACTGGCAATAAATCTTTCACATCATTGTGAAGGCAATTTGGGCCACTTGTCTTTGCAGAATTGTTTTAATTCAGCGACATTGGAGGGTTTTCGAGCATCTCAATTAGACTTTGACTAGGCCACTCCAAAACCTTCATTTTGGGTTTTTTGTGGGCCATTAAGAGGTGGACTTGCTGGTGTGTTTCGTATCACTGTTCTGCTGCATAACCTGAGCACTCAAGAGTAGTCAAGAGCAGAATTCATGGTTACAGCAAGTCATCCAGGTTCTGTAGCAGCAAAGCAGCCCCAGACCGTCACACTACCAGCACCATGTTTCACTGGTGGCATAATGTTCTTTTTATTAAATGCTGCGCTAGTTTTATGTCAGATGCAATGAGACTCAAACCTTCCAAAAAGTTCGGTTTTTCTCCTGAGCACTCTTTTGCCAAACACTACTTCATGTGTTTGGCAAATGTGAGACGAGCCTTTGTGTTCTCTTCAGCCAAAAGCGATTTTCACCTTCAAAATCTCGTTCTTATTGTTGGATCATGAACTCTGACTTTAACTGAGATCTTTAGATGTTGTTCTAGATTCTTTTGTTAGCAGTGCATGACTCGTTGATGCACTGTTGGAGTAATTTTAGCAGGTCGACCAATCCTGGGAAGGTTCACCACTGTTCCATGTTTTCTCCATTTGTGGATAATGGCTCTCAGATGGCTCTCAGCCTTAGAAATAGCTTTGTAACCCTTCTTGATTTTCTTTACAATAGATTGTAGCATAATGTGTTGCTTTTTGAGATATTTGAACCTGCTTCACTTTGTCAGACAGATTCTATTTAAGTGATTTCTTAAATCAACAGGCCTATGGCTGGTGAAATTAAACTCAGTTTTTCGAAAAATGTGGTTAATCAAAGTTAATTCACTATTCAACAAAGGTGAAGAATTGCTTTTTCACACAGGGCCAATTAGCTTTTTTCCCCTCTTAATGAATGAAACAATGAAACTGTGTTTACTCAGGTTGTCTTTGTTTATTTGTTTGATGATCTGAATCATGGAAGTTTAAAAAATATCCAAAAAACCAGAAAGAAATCAGAAAGAGAGCAAAACTTTTTCATACAATGTAGGCTGCATATATCAGTGTGTGACTCTTTGCATGCACTGTGATCAATCTCCAGCGGTTAATTTACAACCTGTAGGAAAATCTAGCAGGATTTTGCCAGAGCAAATGGACCGACATTTACTTCAGATTGTTGCATGTTGTGTCGACTCTGTAACTCTCAGCCATGCCACTATTTTGTATCTCTGATGGCTTTGTGAAAACATCAGCTAATTCCAGACAGGCATATTTTGGAAGGGCACTGAACTGTTGCGTAGGGGATCAGCGCAACAAGAAAAAGGTTTAGTAAACATGTGCCAAACACCATGTCTTTATCTTTCAACACCACAGTGCTGTTAAGACAAGCTATTGTTTCAACAACTCTCAGATTCTTCCAGCTTTCTGCCTACGTACCTACAACGCTTTAACTACTGATCTCTAAATCCTCTCATCAGATGAACTACAGTCTACTGCTGCACAGCGGGGTTTCCCCCACAGCTCTCTTGTCTTATATACTCTCCTCTGAGGAGCAGCTTCTCTACAGAGATGAACAACATGGAAGGCAAGAGCCAGACTGCTGTAAGGGCATGCTGGCGAGCAGCCAGGCTTGGTCAGCTCGGAGTCAAACAACTCCCTTTAGCAACCAGCGGGGGTCAAAGCTGCCTCACACTCCTCCTTCAGCCCAATTATTTTGAGCAGCAAAAAACTACTTCAGTGCCAACAATGCTACAAAAAAGAAATTTAAACGTATCTAAATTTTAAAAAACTGATTCACACGAGGCATTATAATGCAATAACTTCACAAAAATGAAAAGCCCTGTTGAGGTATGGATACACTATCTAGATAACTGCTTTGTAGAGTTACCACTTTATGAAAATACATAATCAGAGCTAAAAATATATATAGTTTTATTTACAGTTTTGAATAGCTCTCTGCACATGAAGATCAGAGCACAGGATCTATTACTTCCTGCTGATGCTGTTGTGGGAGTTTTTCCCCTTGTTGTCACTGCCACTCTAACATCAGCAATGTCGTTTTCATTTACTGTTATCAGACTGTGGGCGTTTTCGCAAAGCTCTTGGAGCCTGTAAGCATAGCAAAGGGCTACACAAATAAGAAGGCATAATATAGGCAGGAAAGGCTTATCCAACAACAAAACATACATTCTATTCATTTTTCTTTCTAAACCGACTAACAGAAAACGTGTTTTATCATTTGAGTTTTGATGTGTCTTATTAATCTTATTAATCATGCTGAATTACTAATTTTTTTATGTGTTATTATAAAAATATGATTTATGTCGACAGTAAAATACTTAATTGGATTTAGTTACGCTGAAATAGGCTCAGGCTGCTGAGGGACTTCCCATTTCTCCTCCACTCATGTTGTTCCCTTGTTTTCACTCACCTCCTACAGTTTATGTTTTGTCCTTGTCTCTCCTTTCTTCACTTTTCTTTCGCCTCACTGCTCAGCTGGTCACAGCAGATGGCCTGAACCTGCTTCTGCTGGAGATCTCTTCTTCTTAAAAAGGAGTTCTTCGTTCCCACTGTTGCCAAGTGCTTGCTCATAGTCAGATTGTTGGGCTTTTCTCATTACTATTGTAGCTACATATTTGTATCAATTCTTTTATTTATATAAAAAGTAAATTAAAAATAGTAAAAAGACATGGTTAGTTTTTGTTATTACACAGTGCTCTTACCCACATTTACCTCTCTGTTTGTGTTCCAGTGGCAGGTGGTTCACACATTGGCCTTAACACTTTGCACATGAGTATTTATTTGAATTTAACTGAAGTGTTTACATTTCTTGAGTCTTCCATGGCAATAAAATGTTTTTACAACAGACTGTACTGTAAACTGTTACAGGAAGGATACTGAAAGCATCACAATCACATGGCACATCAATACCATGGTGCTAATAGCCAGCTACAATAAGAAGCAGTATTTAGGTTTGTCTTTAGTCAGATCTTTGTTGCGGTCATAACACTTTCCAGGTCACTTCAATGATCAACTAGAGCGCTAAGATCATCAAGTCAATTACTCTTGGTCTCAGCTGAGGACCAGAGGCAATCGTGCTTTTGTCTCAGGTGCGCCTAACCTCTGGAACAGCCTTCCTGCTACTATTCATGCCTCGGACTCTATCCAAACTTTCAAATCACGGTTGAAAACGTACCTATTTAATCTGGCATTCCTGACTAGCCAGTGCTCTCATCTCGTCTATTTTAATCCTATTATTGGATCTTTGTTTAGCCTCCTAGTTGATATTTTATATGTATGAATTGACCCTATCTCCGAATTGAGGTCTGATACCTACTTTATTTAGCCCACACTTCTGGTCTAATTAGTGCTTCCCATCTGCTACTGTTGGTGCTAGTGCTAGGGCAGCACGGTGGCACGGTGGTTAGCACTGTTGCCGCACAGCAAGAAGGTCCTGAGTTCAATTCCACCATCAGGCCGGGGTCTTTCTGTGTGGAGTTTGCGTGGGTTCCCTCCGGGTACTCCAGCTTCCTCCCACCATCCAAAGACATGCAGCTTGTGGGGATAGGTTAATTGGATAATCCAAATTGCCACTAGGTGTGAATGTGCGAGTGAATGTGAGTGTGAATGGTTGTCTGTCCCTATGTGTTAGCCCTGCGACAGACTGGCGACCTGTCCAGGGTGTACCCTGCCTTTCGCCCTATGACAGCTGGGATAGGCTCCAGCGCCCCCCGCGACCCTGAAAAGGATAAGCGGAAGCGAATGGATGGATGGATGGATGTATTATTGTGAAGCACTTTGATGTACCTTTGCTTTTAAATGTGCTATATAAATAAAGTTGTATTGTGTTGTATAGTACACAGCAAATTTAAAAGTGTTAAACGTTTTGGTGTTAATAGACTTTGTGGAAAAGTAGAGTCAATTTTACTCTAAGTAGAGCCACATTCTTTTCATGAAACTCTGAGGTGCAAAATAATATTATTTAAAATCGTGTTAAAAACGAGCGATTCTATATCATATCTGGAGGTGTTACAATGGAAATATTAACTCCTGACCTCTTAACTCTGAACTCCTACAGGGGCTACAACACTAGCAGAGTAAGTTCACAGACGCAACCCCCAGTATCACAGGTTCCAACTGAAGCTAAAGCAAGAAGAACGTGTTACCCTCCATATTTCTGAGTTGTTTGTCATGCTTGTTAAGTTGTTTTTTTCTGAGATTGTTTTAATCATTATTATCAGCTTTTGCTTCTGTGGCTTTTTTTGAGCTGAAGTAAAGCTGTGTGAAAGGCATTAGCCATGTTGCTCAGTGATAGCATAATAATCTGTTTTAGCTCGCTGAAATTTATTGTATGCAGGCAAATACTATAGTGTTGAAAAAAAATGTTTGTATATGAATATCCAGTCAAACTCAAACTCAAAGCTAAAACAATGTTTAAATCATGAAATGTTGGCATAATGTTTATTTCAGCATTAACTGTTGTCTGTGTTCTTCAATTGTTTCAGAGAGCACCATTTTAACAAATGTGTTCTGGGTATAATGTTGCCTTTAAATATGGGCAATGAAATCTGGAATCTAGAATTATCTTTTAGGAAAATACTTTACACAAGTTATGGCTCAAAATGATTCTTTTTTACTGTGCTGCAGTTGTTTACCAGATTATTTGTGCAATTAACTACTGCACAACAAATTTTTATTGAATCTCCACACAGTATATGCTTGCAAAGGTGGAAAATGGGGGAGTGCAGAAGTATGTTAAAGTTCCACAAAGTGATTAATGGAGGACATGCATATCGTATTGAAGAAAAGAGTAATGAGCATGCTGTTATTTGCATTGACCAATCTCACCTACGTCAGACCCTTTGATAAATTCAATTCAATTTCATTTATATAGAGCCAAATCAGAACAACAGTCATCTCAAGGCGCTTTATATTGTAAGGTAGACACTACAATAATACACAATTCAGAACAGTCAATTTTACACCTTTTAGAATTAATTAGAAGATAACTCGTATGTAGTTAAGATAAAATACTCTATGAGAGTTAATATATAAACTCTAGTTAGTGTTAATAAGTGTTAAATTATTAACTCCAGACAAATTTGGTATTTAACACTAAATCAGAGCTAATATACCAACTCTCCAAAAAGAGTTAAATTAACACTCTCTGGTGTGGACCCATATAGACACGACAGTAGTGTTTAAATCAAATCTGACAGTGTTAATTTGGCCATGCTGGATTTGTTGTGTAGGTAGGTTGTGTCAAAGCGATTCGCTGTCGGAGTGTGAAGTAGATTTACCACAGGCACAACGCGCTACATCGTAGGTGTCATCTAGTATGGTAATGTGTGTGTATCTGTGTATTTTTTCATCAGTGAGTCTGTATGCCCATGTGCAAAAGTACGTGTGTGTGTGTGCGTGTGTGTGTGTGTGTGTGTATACCATGTTCATCAGGATTCCTTGTCAGAGAAAGGGCATGGAGGGTCCCAGAGGTGTCAAAGTGGACAGCAGGAAGCAGACAGAGGTGACACAGGGAGAGGGCTCTGGTGACATTTGCACAGTGGGAACTGACCGCCACAGCATAATGACGATTTACTAATGAGAAAAACAAGGAAGAAAGCGGGCAGAGAGATGGCCTTACATCTGTATGTTCGCACACAGAGAAACGAACACATGTGTAACAAAACACCCTTTTTGGTCCATAAAAACAGTGTCTTTGCTTGTTTGACTCAGATGTGACTAATAAAATGTTTCTTGAGTACCAGGAGTGCATGCTGACACACCTGTGCTTACGCACGCATACACCCAGCAAAATCCAAAAAGCCTCGGGTCAAACAGAGCTGTAATGTAGCATATTCGGAGTATCGATGCACACATGACCAGAGGCTACTGTGAAGCAGTGGAGCACAGCCTCAGTTTAAACTAACCATTGGCAGTCTCTCTGCATCTCAATAACAGACGTCCCAGGGCTGTCGATGACTCACACTAGCTGGTCAGGAATTAATGAAAAATGTGTGTTCTTCTGTACTGCAAATGTAAGTCTTTTATTAAATGACATCTGTCTTCTTTAATTATGTTTTTGTCTCATCCTTGCTGCATATTTTATTTTTATTTTTATTTTTTTAGCAGGCAACTGGCTGGCTAGCACTGCTTTGTTTTCTAAGTTCACCATATCTACAAATATCTGTATCAACATATCAAGCTAACTCTTTTTGGCCGTTACAGGATGAATCGAAAAATCTGATCTGATAATGGCGCTCAATGCAAAAAGTTATATGACAAGCCAGCTATTAGATTTCATCCTGGGGGTGGCATTAAATGCGTGTACAAAATTTCATGGCAAATCCAACTGCTGTCAGGACTATAAAACTACCAAAATGCTTCTAAAGGTTTCCAAGCCCTACCCGATACCAGATGTCAAAACAGCAATTATATAAAGCCTTTTTCTGTCTTGAATTGGGTACAGACTGGAATCACTGCCATTGTTATACCAAACTGCCATAGAGAAGAGCAGAACTGGCATGTATTTAAATGGAATCGAAATATGGCAAATCGTTGCTTGGCAGTCATTCGAAAGATGGTTACTTTGTTGGGAAATGGATAAACAAGCAGCAAATGAGCAAAGGTGGTGTGGATGTTGAGGGAACCAGGGAATGCAAAGATAAAGAGACTGTTTGAGTGGGTTTCAAGTGCTGTGAGAGACAAACAGACAGACAGTGGCATACAAAGGAGCCACTGGCTACAGGCTTTACAGGACTCAGACCAGAGAGATGAGCTGGGTATTGATCTGCAGAGTTTGAGTTTCTTTGTGAAACAGGATCTGAGGACACAAGCGAGAGCCTTATTTAAAAGTCTCCCTATTCACATCCATATCTATTGATCCATGCACACTTTCATCCAGCTTTAAGTAACTCTCTGGTTGCTGTTTTCCCTTTTCTCTGCATCTCCTCTTCTCATTCTTTTTCCCCCCTCATTCTGTTTGGCTGTCCAGGCTCCAAAAGTATCCCGTATTTTCTCTTGCGCGCTCATATTTCTTTCTTTTTTCCATCTCCCTTGCCCCCCCTTTAGGACTTAGGTGAACTTTTAAGAGCATACTGCATTTCCCGATCATGTTTCCATTCAATTTATCTCTGAGTGATTGAAACCGGCTCTTTTATGGGTGTTTATTTTTCTAATGTGTTTCCCATAAAAGTCTCCTTATCCTCAGGATCCCTTATCTCTGACAGCAATAAATTGAGCAAATCAACTCAGTGTGGCACAATCACATTTAGCAATGACAAGCAGTTTTCAACACCCAAACACATGCATGCATGCGTGCTCACACACACGCACGCACGCATACACCCATCAGTGATAACAACTTTGGTTTTGTGGTAGTTTTGATTGGCCACGGATGCTGTTGTCAGACAGCAGGAGTAAAATATGGCTGCCGTTATTGTATACTGTCATAACTTGGCTTGTAAATCTCTCCCTGAGTGGAAGCAGAAAGGAGGGAGGAGTGAATTGATTCTCTTGTTGTACTTCATCTTTAGCCCCTCTGCTCTTGGTGCGGAGCCAAAGGCCTTGGAAGCCATCTTCATTAAGTGTGCGTCTACAGAAGGAGACAGTGTTAGTGGCCCCGCCGTCTGATGTCATTTTAATTACTCTGCACTCATATCTAACATGCCATAGCTCTCCTTCATTTTCCATTTCATACCTGCCTTCACCCTTTTTCTTTTCCCCCCCACTTCTACCCATTTGCTTTGTGCCTACATCTTCTCCGTCGCCTCCCAGCCTCACTGTCTTTTCCATTTGACTCCTACCCAGCAGCAGTTCTGAGCAGACCTCCACCGTTAAGCGCAGTACAACTGATAAAGTCAACCATGCTGTCTGTGACTGACAGCTGCGTAAAATGGCTGTGGCAGCACACAGAGGCATGGAGAATCCTTTTTCAGGCTGCACCAGAGTCGGTCCCTGCGCCCATCTGTCAGCCGAAAACAGGAGCGCAGAGTATCAGTCACAGCTGACCCCCAGTCAGCCACGCAGGGGACTAGCTGGGAGGGGAAAGGCTCAGAGCAACACAAATAAGCATGAAGATCAACAGATGGCTCGCTGTCAATCATCCTGGGGTTCTATTTTTTTCTTAATCTCACCACACCTCTCTCTGTTCTCCACCTTTATTTACGCATTCTTATCCTGACAATCCAATAAAGCCTAATGTTATATTACCCCCTGAATCCTTCTTTTTCCTCTGGCTCTCCGTTTGTCCCCAGGTGGCACAGCAACAAATGTGACATGAGCTCAGTAAGATGTGCTGCTCCACTCCCCACACACGGCTTAGATTGCTGTCATTACACTCACTCTGTGCTATTTCATTCCCACTGTAATTGGAGGTGCTGTGAATGAAAGTAGGGTCCTTGATTTCATACTTTGAAGAGACTGATAGCCAACCGTGCACTTGCCAAGGGGAGGTGTGTGTGTGTGTGTGTGTGTGTGTGTGTGTGTGTGTGTAAGAGCAGGTGTAGGTGTGTGTAAGTCTACGTGTATGTATGTGTGGGTGGCTGGTGTGAAATCTAACACTACAGAGAGTGAAAAGGGGAGGACATGCAGTTTTAAGTACTGCAGATGTTTGGATAATTATGGCAAGAAACTGTTCATTCTCACTGGTACTCCCTGCCTAGTTTTAGCGAGGCCGTGACACAGGTTCCCTGCATGGTGTCTCTTTTCCCAGCTCCTTATCATAAAGTACAGAGTATAAAACCTTGTTAATGATCTGCGAGTTGAACCCCCGAGACACGATGAGATACAAACTGATGGATGTAGTAAGTCTTCTCTTGTTTTGTTTTTTTTTTGGCTCACAGATAAATTTACATTAAAAACCATAATTCTGCTGAAAAAGGACAAAAAAGTGCTTTAAGTAAGGGGAGGGGAAAAAATCAATGTGGCAATTTAATTTAGTGTAGAATGAACACTTTTACATATTACTGTACAAGATGCAAATGAGATTTCTCCCCTTGAATAATCATCCATCTAAAAGGCTGAAACACACTGGGAGGTAATTACACTGCTCTGATCATTAAATAACCCCTGTTCTCTTTCACACACGCGCACACTTTCTCTCTCACATTTCCCCCTCTCTCCTCGCAAACCCCCAGCACTTTTCTTTTATACACATCGAAAGTATACCGCTGGGGCATTTTTACACCGGTATCAGTTTGCTCACACAAACATTAGCCCACACAGACACAAAAAGCACGATGGTGCATGAATCATACACCTTCAGACCACTGAAGAATACAGCAGGAGCCACGCTCGCTTTTACACTATCATTTTTTACACACCTCATCTATTACGATGTACCCGTTGCAGAAAAAAAAAACTTGTTTAACCACTGAAGCTGTCTGTATTGTGATTAACATTCTCTTCTGTTCTATTTAAGAAGTAAATTACATGAGATCATCTATTTTGCATTAAACAATGGCAAGTTATCAGACTTTACCATCTACAGTATAAGCTGTTTTAGGATTCCACTGATACTTATCAGTAGTTCATGTTTTTTGTTGATGCTTTGCTAAATGTCAAAGTAGATTAATAAGTGTAACATACTCTTAGACTTCATATCGCCTCATATAACAGGATAACATTACTAGAATAATTCCTTTAATAAGTGATTTAATTGCACTTCCTGTTGTGTAATGAAATGTAAACTTCAAAAATATATCAATCTATATATATCTATATATATCTATATCTATATCTATACCTATATATTAGGGGTGCAACGATACACAAAATTCACGGTTCGGTTCGGTTCGATACTTTGGTGTCACGGTTCGATATTTTTTCGATACAAAAAAATGTTCATGCATTTTTAATTTGTCATTTATTAAAATTATAAATATATATTTTAACTCAAAAGTACAGTTTTTAAATTTAACCCTAACCCTTGTGCGTGTTTTTTATTTTGACAGCGAATGCGCACCTGCGGACCACTTATGTGCAGCCCTGGTTATTTAGCTCGTCATATTGCAGCCACAGAAATTCTTTTGTCCATGAAACCATAAAGCTGCACTTTCTTTTTGCCTTATAGTCTGATTTGTCATAACTTCTCTGTTTTGTGGTAAGCTTTTCTTTGGCTGTCACTTCTTCACCCTGACCTGTCTTATTTGGCTCAGCAGAACTGAAATGCTTTTACACACTCACTCACATAAGCTCAGCGATTCTCTGCGCGATCAACCTCTCACATGTTTAAGCTTGCTGCGGGAGATTTCACTTGTCATGTTTGCATAGTAAGCTAACAATTAATAAGACGATGTCAGAGGAATTGGTGCACAAATTATCATCACTCACAGATCAGTGCTGTCGGTCTCTATACACAGTTCGCACGATTGCAAAGTGAAAGCAAAAAAACAAGCGCAAATTCAAACGCGACTTCAATATGTCACATATTGACAGTGGCTCACCGATGCCAATGACATAATTACCCAGCTACATTTCCGAAAGAATGCAGAAGCATTGACATATATTTTTCCTACAATAGCCCGACGGGCAGGGAAGAGATAGATTTTGGTAGCCCGACTGAAAAAATCGCTAGCTCCGGGACGTCGGGCTAGCGATATTGCAAGCCCTGTATCTGATTGAGGAATCACTCATCTTTGGAAAAGAGAGTTTATTACAGAGAAATGTCTCTTTCCAAAATAAAAGCTATACTATCCGCTTCTTCTGGGCTATATTCTCAGCAGCATAAGGAGAATCATGTGCTAACAGCTGTCTAAATGACTCGGCTAAAGTTAGTAGCATGCTTGCTTTTTTTTGTCTGCTTCCACTTGTCTTTGCACTACGATGATGTCGGCGTAAATGTGCAGTCATATTCGTTGTGTTCCCGCTAGTGCTTTCAGGTTAATCTCGTTGAAATGACCTTAACGCCACAACACGGCAAATCTCCGTTAACGAGCTACCGCCGATCACTCCGTGCATGGGGCTAGACGGCCAACACGTTAACGAGCTAACTGCGCTAACACACTAGTTCACACCAATGTAATTGAGCATTGCATGGCACATTCAACATACTGTTTTACTTTAGTCCATGACTCGCTTACCTTCAGGGTCATACGTCACATGAAAACCAAAATAATTCCAAACGCCAGATCTGAATGACGTTCAATTTGCCTGTTGCAAGGAGAGCTTAACTTCTGTCTCGCTAGCTTGCCCTGCGCTCTTCCTTCTGACTATGCTGTCTGTGTTGAGCGCTCAGTGGATCTGCGCTCGACAGTGCAGCCTAGGCGGAGTAGTCGAACACAGATTCACTGAGCGCTCAACACAGACAGCATCGTCAGAAGGAAAATTGATAAAATAAATTACAAATGTTGTATTGTTCGATACATATGCATACCGAACCGAAAGCACTGTATCGAACGGTTCAATATCGATACGAATATCGTTGCACCCCTACTATATATATATACATATATTTCTAAACCACATTTACCTGAATTTAGATCCATCATTAAAACAGCTGACACAAATCCCAAACTATGAAGACCACCACGCTGATATTTATATATGCAAAACAAGGAATTATCAACAGCATTTTTAAAGGCAGTTGCATACAGCAGGTGCATGTAGCAGTAATGTGACTTTCAGCTGGGTGTCCCTTTGAAGAAGCAGAAATGAATGCTGGATTAATTCCTGATGACAGCCATCTAAACTTCCCTCAGCTTAAAAGACATTAAAATTCAAAGCACACGATGAAAAAACCTCTAACAAAAACCGAGGCTAAGCTGTCTTTAGTTGTTGTTGACAGCAAATGCAAATAATGAAATTACTGAAATGTGACTCAAACTAGCAAACATTTTATGAAATTATTAACCTGATGGGTCAGATTTAACAAAGGCTGTGCATGTGATAATAGTTTAGATGAGCTTTAAGCGATTAAGACATCAGTGTAATTACTACTGTAATTGTTGTATGTGAACAAAACATTGCAACCGAATACAGCAATTGTAAAAAATTAACTAATTCAAACCATTGAATTGAACCTCTTGACAGTGTTTGCTGCAGTCTGAAGCATTTTAAATATTCAATAAATTCAATTCCAATCCAACTTTATTTATAGAGCACTTAAAAAACAACACGCTTTCCAGTCTGTGCTTTCCCATAGATTATAACAGGACCTTTTAAAGTCCTTTTGCCACCACAGCTATCACCATTTGGTGGTCTCCAGATTAGATGCAGGTTTAACAAACTTTTTTCTGCCCCAGAAGCCACATTTATGTTTTATGCTATCTATACAGTATCTATGCACCTTGTTAAGCCAGTTAGCTCATAATGCTGCACGTTCCCCCCTTATGGTCATTTCTGGCTGCAAAATATGTGTTGCCATCTTGGCCAAACTTGAGGCTTCTAAGTCTAATCCAATAACCAATGGGTGGCATCAAGGTCACAGCATTCATATTTTATATACAGTCAGTGACCAGTCACATTTCCATCTGTCACAGCTCCGTGAAAGCTGTCCTGCTATATACTGTAGAGTAGCAACATATTACAGCCAAGTAAAAGGATGGATTATTTGTGGCTTTATTTCCACTGTCTCTGACTGACTTCACCTGTCTCTCCGTTGTAACACTACCAAACACTTCAACCTGGCACAGCTGACAGTTTGCTTCACTCAGATCAAAGAATCACCAAAACTGCAGGCATTTTTGCTCCACTGGAAAAGCACCGTGTTGTGTCAAAGCACAGCTGTACAAGTACAGGTGGATACAAAATGAGTGGCAGGAAAACTCTATTTGCAGCTCCCTTTACAACTTGACAGATGGATTGGAGCTGATTTTCATGCCACGGATCAGAGCAAAATGGGACACATCACTTTACTCGACTGGCATGCTGCTGCTTTTGTTTGTGCACTTTTTTTTTTCAAAGTCCTTGATCTCACTTAACTTCTGTGATTAGAAAGTACGGTTAAAGGGGAAGTGAAGTTTCTGCTTTTTTCAATTGTCCCAGCCGAACTTGGCTCTAGAGGATATAGAGAGGCAGAGGTTTCCTGGACGGTTGAAATCAAAGCCTTAGGTGTAGAGACTTCAAAGTAATAACCTAAATAGCAACCTTGTTCATTCATGAAAGATGCTGCTATTCCAAAACTCATTACGCTAGTTGTCAGGAGAAGGTCAGGACTATGACACAGACCTCTAAGCTGCCTAAAGGAATTTAGTGTGGATCACCTTCTGCAGCACGCATTGCTCAATTCCAGCTGTCATCAGGCTAGAGGAGGCAGGAATACATTACCAGCCAGGATAATACTCTTTATTATATAGCTTATATGCCAGCTCACGGTGCCTTGGGGCAATGAGAGGAGCAATTACAAGGACAGGGATGTCTGGTGAGTGTGTCTCTGCACGTCTGTATATACACACACACACAAGCACACCTGCCAGCGTTTACCTCTCAAAGCCAATAAACTCCTAATACGTTATTTTCAAAGTTGCATCAATGTTTAATATGTCATCAGCCCTCTGATATGCACCACTGCTTACAGATGATCTCCAGTACAAGGACATGATCCTTATCCTGCAGTAATTTCAACCCAGTAATGCACACGTAGTGTAATAAATCCCTTCTAAATCAGTACCATAGTTTACATTGGTTTATCTTCTAAAGTATGGCTCACACTGACACTAGTTATATATGTGTGTGTGAAGCTACAGCAACAATGTGGTAGTTTAGAAGGTTCAGCACTAAGTGCCTCAAACGCCCCAAAGGCTTTATTTGATTCAAAAGGGAACAAACACTGAAATCTCTGTTAGATGAAACACAATTTCACCATGACACCACCAACAGAGCCTCTCCGGTGCCCCAGCAACATTCAAAATTGCTGATTTTTAAATGTTCTATCTAACAATAATCCTCTGCGTCTGCGTTGAACCTCCCCGCGCTGCTTGTTCTTAACACACCAATATAACAACATTATGTGTTTCCAGATGGGAAAACATCACAAAAGGCTGAATCAAATATTTATCCTGTGTTACCCGTCGATCGGTAATCTCCTATTTTCATTTCGGCACAGTCGCTCTTTCTATCCCCTTTCCCTCTGCTCTTTTGCTCCACGGTTTCATCTGCCGGCTTTTTTCCGATGTAATCTCTTTACGGATAAGGAATAAAAGAGAAAGAGAAATGATGATACCTTAACAACGACACAAAAGCTATTTGCTTTTACCGCTGGAGGTACTGATGATGTTCATCTCCCCCGTGTTTGCAGGCGAATGTGTTTGTGTGCTTGTGTATGCAAGTCCATTTGCATGAATACCCCTGAAATGAGCATCGTAACTTCGCAAGACACACTGAATCAGTTCTCACCTTTATCTATTGGATTTGGATCAGTTCAAATTTGAACGTTGTGCGGTTGACAGGAAAAGACGCGTTAAAGCAGACATGCACAAAGAAGAAGAAAACAATGACAGAGGCCTTAAACAATTTTCCAAAGCCTGCAACTCTGCTGGGAGCTCACTGCACCCCTGTACTTGTTAGCATTGATAACTCAGAAGCGTGTGTGTGAGTGTGTTTGTTTCTGGCCTTTACCCTGCACAAGGATGTCAGATGTTGATTGGATCGCAGCACACACACACAAACTTACACACACTGAGCTGCTTTCCTCTTAATAGCTTAACAACTTCTGAGAAAGTGGCCTGAACTCCAATCTTGGCACAAACAAAATAAAAACACTCGCTACCTTTATTCTAGACATACAGACCGTGCACTTCCTGTTCTTCTCAATCTTCTACCGCTGATCCAGTTCAAGGCTGTGGGGGGCTGGAGCCTATCCCAGCTGTCATTAGACACACTGAACAGTGTGTTGCAGGGCTTCTGCAGAATATTTAGAAGTCATGCTTTCTTTATTTTTTTCAAAGAAATTTAAATTTTATTTATATTTATATTTTTACCCATACCCAACTGGAAAGAATATTAAAACATTTCAAAGGTAGTAATTGATTTACCATGCGATGGCCTGTTGAGTTTTGAGCTTTTCTTTCACAGTGGGGATCAGTGTATTCTTTCAGTCAGACAAACAAATGGGCAACAAACCCATCTGCTCTCAAGAATCTCTGAAACCTCTTACTGCCATGAGATGAGCCTCACATGTGTGTGCTTTGCACATATTTGCTCTCACTCTGTCTCCTACTCCCGTCATCATTGCCAGTGCTCCCAGAGGTAATTATAAAAAGTTTCAGACCGTGATTCTGAAGACCTCGGACTATTCACCAATCATTACTCTGCAGATCAATTGCTTTGGACTGAACACACACTCTCAGAAGCACTGAACAATTAAAAGTCAGCATGAGGGAAAAATTTGTACACACACATTAGGTATTTGCCCCCTTCCTTTTTTCTGCATATACTTACAAGATCTTTTTGAGGCGTGTGTGTGTGTGTGTGTGTGTGTGTGTGTGTGTGTGTATGTGTGTGTGTGTGTGTGTGTGTGTGTGTGTGTGTGTGTGTGTGTGTGTGTGTGTGTGTGTGTGTGTGTGGCATGCACTAATATTACTAATCTATTCAGCAAATACTCAAGTGCAAATGTAGTCTTACAGAGGACATTCAAGGAGACCAGACTTAGACGAATGAACACATCACCACAAAGCTTATGTACATAAAAGTGGAAGATGATTCAATAGAGCTTAACGCCAATCTGCTGCTAGAGAAAAGCAGAAGCTGTGAAATCTTTATTTGATAAGAGCTTCAAAAACAGCCCACAACTGGGAGGGCCCAAATGAGCCAAATCCAGTGACAGCTACAAACAAACCTTTTGCTCCAAGCAAAACAAACATTTTTATGTTTTCTCTTCAAAGAATCATAAAGTTAATACACTCCACAGTCTGGCTTATCAAAGGCCTCGGAGTGGGTGAGTATGAACGCACACACGTCAGTCAGTATGTGTGTATATCCGTGTTGCATGATGTATGTTCATATGTTTTTCTCATTTTCCCGTGATCCACACGCACACACAGCCATTGCACATAGACCCATGAGTATAAAAGGAAAAGGTAGCCAACTGTTAATTGCAGTAAACCCCCAAAGATGTGTTGATGTTTCAAAAGCTTCACAAAGTCTACTGAAAGCCATTTTTTGTTCATCACGTAACATAAATCTCACAGATAAATTTAAAAAAAGCAAACAAACAGGAGAAAGAACTTTAAAAATTGTGAAAGGCTTTTTTAGGGGGAAAATGCTGTTTTTAATGTATGTGAAACTGCATGTATGTGCACACAAGGCACACGGAGACGGCACCACAGAGCTGCAGGGTCACAGATGAAATACCTGAGAGAATAATGTATTACTGAGACTTGTGTATGCACAGTTGGATGCCGGGAACAGTCTCTTATATGGACCTAAATATAGGAACTCTGCTCTTGCTGCCTGTGGACTCTCACTTAGTCTCCCTGTTTCTGTCTGACTGGCTTGAACGCACACACAGGCGCGCGCAAGCACACACCCCTCAACAAACACTCAAGGTTATCACAACTTTTGTCTCACACACAAACTTGCACATTTGTGTGTGTGTGTCTCATGAGGACTCTGGTGAAGTAGGGCAGGCTGGAGGAAAGTGGGGCAACAGGGGGGCGGGAAGTGAGCCCAGTCAGAATATCAATAATGGATAAACATGTTACCATCAGCAGGGAGTGAAGGAGAAGGAGTCATGGAGAGAAATAGAGGACCTTGGAGAAAGGGTAAAGAGTTGCAACAAAGGACAAGCGCATAGAAGAGGTTAGTGAAAACGAGGAGGTGAGAACGACAAAAACACTCCCACAGACGCAGGTGAGGGGAAGATGACTAAGGAAGACGTTAAAGGTTTTTTCTAAACATTAACTTAAAGTCACCTTCACTGCACTGCGGTGAAGCTCGGAGACAAACATGTTAGACTCCAAATAAATCAGCAAAAACCAAAACATTCCTCAAAAAATTATTTCATTAATTTAGGTAAAAAAACATTTTAATACGGTGTTACTGCAAACAACTTTTCTTTTACGAGTAACCATGAAACTAGGAAAAAAAAAACTTTTTTAGCCACTTTTGTCACTTTGTAACAGTTAATGCCGTTTCTACTCCATTTGCAAGTGAAATGTGTGCACATCAACCACCTCCGTCGGCGCGAATGCATATTACTTTAGTGATAATACCTCTGCAATTTTTTTTGGTCATCTTTTTTTCTTCCCAAAGAGTCCTTGAATCGGTGGTAGTAAGTGCTGGAGCGGAGGCGAGTGAGAGAATGGGGGGAAAATGAAAGGAAGTAAGGTTGAGTTTGGAACTGTACCATTTTTCACATTTAAGCAGGCAAACCGATGTGAGAGGTGAGCCATCCAACAGTGTTCCAAATCCATTTAGCCTGAGGTAAATGATGAAAATAGGATGCACAGGGCTCCACTCTGCACGCCATTGTCACCCCTGATTCATATTTATGCAGTCTTTAGCATAAAATCAGCAGTGTGTGTGTGTGTGTGTGTGAGAGAGAGAGAGACGCTCTGTTTTTTCATGTCTGCCTCTATGAGAGTATGAAGGGGGAGGAAAAAGAAAGAGGAGGGCGTTCAGAGGTTTTTCTGCTACAAGGCATCTTACTTTTTGTATAAATTTTGCCTCTTGTAACCCCAGGTGTGTGTGTGTGTGTGTGTGTGTGTGTGTGTGTGTGTGTGTGTGTGTGTGTGTGTGTGTGTGTGTGTGTGTGCGTGCGCATGTATTCGTGTGTACTTTTGTGCAGTCTGAACTGTATATTTGCATTTGGAAACCATCTTACTGATTGGCTCCTTGGCGCTTGAGTTCAACAGTCCACGAGGCATTTTTGGGCAATTGAAAAATTCAGCTGTGTCCACTTTTGTCTGCTCTGGTCCGACACAAAAGAGGCACGATGGTGAACAATGGAGCGAAAAAGAAAAAGAGTTGTGCCCTCTCAAATGTGTTACATAGTGCATTATTGATTCAACACAGGTAAACACCAGCAAACAAATTGATGCACTATTTATTCTTAAGGGCATCAATAAAATGGAAAAGTCATGTAGGAGAGATGGGGATTTGTGTCCTAGAATGTCTGCGTGTGTGTGTGTGTGTGTGTGTGTGTGTGTGTGTGTGTGTGTGTGTGTGTGTGTGTGTGTGTGTGTGTGTGTGTGTGTAAACACACTGACAGCCTGCCTCTGTTCTTATCCCCATGTACAAGCCTCTCTATTATTCCTTCCTTAATGGCACTAATTAGACTGTTCCCTTTAATTAATCTACCTTTGACTGAGCGAGTGTTTGTCTGTGTGTGTGAGCGCACAGTGTGCTTGTGTACTTGTGTGGGCGACTTTGTATGTAGGCAACACTGCAAATGTGACCCAGTGATCCCAGCGCTCTGGAAATAAGTGGCAGGATTTATGCAGCATGTGGAGCTCCTTGAATTCTCAGAGCAGGGCAAAACTGCACACCTACGAGGTGTCAAGGTGGAGAGACTACAAGTGAAGTCCACTATGGTCTCCTAATTTCCTGCAAAGGGTGCAATTAACCCTCCTGCCATCCTTTAAAAAACTCACACCCATCACCCTAGGGACCATTCTCAGCCACGCCATAAAAAGACCATATATCCATATTTTATTCCACTTTAAATTAGCCAACCTTGTAAAACTACTTCTCCCTGAAATATTCATGTAAAGTTTTAATTATATTTTCGTTGTTTTAACCCTTCAAATCCCAGTGTTATTACATGAGCGCCCTGTGTTATAAGCCCCAAAAACCAAAAAACGAAACTAAATATTTCCACAAAAAACCAGTTGAAGTAATATGTGATTGTCATTATAAGTAGGCCTTTAGATGGACCAAAGATTGGCACCAACATACATTTTGACCTGCCATTATTTTTTTTGCATTTTTTTTGCAATTTAAAAATTAAAACTTCAAGGCCCTGAGTCTTCATTGACATCCAAGAAAAGAAGAAAAAATAAAATCATATGATGATAATTTGGGGTTGAAAAATAGCGTTTATAATGGAAGTCAATGGGCAGAAAATGGTCCCCAGGGTGATGGGTGTGGGGATTTCTGCTGCTCAGCCATTTTAGGCTGATTTAAGGAATTCACACTGGAATATTAACATTGACAGGTAAAAACTATCCTGTGGCAAGTTTGGTTATATTCCACTGAACACAGTGGAAATGGCAGCCATTTAACACATAGCAGTGGCACAAAAAGGTCCCAAGAAGGCAGGAAGGTTAACAAAAGCAGTGCTCTTGGTTTGCATGAGGAAGTACGGAGGAGCAGTGGGGGGATTGCAGATGGAGTTTGCACCAGTTCTCCTGTTTCTTTAATAAATACGATCCCGCATAGTTCTCCCTCTTTTCTCTGTTTCCTCTTGACTGTTTCTTATTTTGGTTTGCCTCGGGTCCCGTGGAAAACCCAGTCCACCTCAGCAGAGAAAATGAGACAGTGTTTCTGCCTATTGACTTACTGTTTTCTTTCCATAATTGTTGCCATAAAGCATAATTAAACTTCATTGTTCATTCCTCCATCCTCCCCCTGCCTCTTTGCCACTCTCTTTCTCTGCTCTTCACGAGTTAGAAAGTAATTATATCTCAGTATGCCTCCAAGACGGCACACTCCTGATCCACTGATGAGAGCAGGCTGGGAGATTGAATATAATGAAAAGGAATACATTACAGGATGCTGGAACACCATAAGCCTGTCCTTACAGATACCTGCTGCTTCGACATAGCATACCAATAGGTTCTCACAAAATCCCACCACAGCTACAAGACAGAATTGAGTTGTTCGTTTTCTTCTTTTTCTTCTTCTTTTTTTGTAAGTCAAAGTAACATGAGTGCATAAGGGTTGATATTGCGTACGGGGTAATCATATTGCACTGTTTTTCTACTCCGGGAGTAACCACTGGGGAAAATTTCGACTTGTTTTTCCACGTTTGCTCTATCTATTGATAGCTACGTAACGCGCTGTCGGCCTCAAGATAATTAAAATCAAAATCTCTGCAATCAGAGCTTGAGGTAAAGTGACATCCTCCCCTATATTTGCATTTACATCTTTGCTTTTCTTTCATGTGAAAAAAGGCAGAAAAGGTGGGAGACAGACAACAACAGCAACGCAACCTCGCCCGTCTCCTGGATTTTCAAAACAACAAAAATCTCCAGAGTACCTTCTGCATTGTGAGGTGTTTACTTTGTCTGACTAACATGCAGCATTCCCTGCTCAAATGTAACAGTCACAGTACTGAAAACAAAGTGAGTACAAACAGAACACAGCACCTGCTTTCTTTGTACAGTAGTTTGCTATAAATTAAATCACTGGGTGGTATTCATATTAATATCGGAGAGCGTTAAAATATGTTTTTGATGATTGATTTTTGTTTGTGCTTTAATATCATTGCATCATGTAAAGGAAAAAAACCACAATCCAATGCTCCAGTGGATCTAATTATCAAGAACAATTCAGCTCTCTTCTTTCTCTTTAAAGTAGACAACACACTCTTATTACATACTACACTAGTATATATTAGTATATAATACAATATTATTATATACTACACTGATGTAGCAATATTTTTTGCTACATCACTGTTTCATTTTACTCCTTTTCAAGCATCTTTGGTCTTAGAGAACCTAAAATCTTCAGCATATATTTGCTAATGCACTCTCATCAAACTTCAATGCAATTTTCCTGTGAAGAAGAAAAAAACTACAACCAAACCCAACCACGAGACAAGATTTCAAAACCTGCCTGGCAAAGCTTTTTTAAGTTAATAAGGTTACGTTTAGGTATATAAACATGTTTTTGGTTAAAAAGCGGGATGTCCCACACCCTTTGTGGTTAAAGCTAAAACAAACATACCAACCAGTTGTTATTGAACCTCTACAGCAGAAATAATAATGTATAGAGACTGTTATAGAAGAGCTGTAGGACAAACAGAACAGGAGCAGCATGTGTCAAAGGAGAACTTTTGACGATCAAACTTGACTATCTAGAGGAAGTAAAAGTCGTAACAAGGTTTCCGTAGGTGAACCTGCGGAAGGATCATTACTGGCTGGCATGAACTTTTCTTTCTTCCCAGAGGTTGTTTTTCCCATAAACTAGCTCTGTTTTTGTGTACATGTGTGTCTGTGTGTGCGTGCGTGTGACCATCTGAGCATATGAGGTAATAATTAAGGCATATAAGGCAAGAGTGAAGAATATTGTGGGAAATGAAGTGTTAAAATTTACAGAAGAGTGAGGAAAAAAAGCCTAAAGAGGGGATAAATGACAAAATATGCAATAGCTTAGGGAGGTGCCACCTCTGCAGCCACTTTTCTGTCACAGAGCGAAGAAACCAGCATCACAGCATCAGCATACAAACACCTCAGTAATGAAGCGCCAGCAGTCCTGGGCTCTAACCACACAGACCTATCCATCTCCCCCATGCATTATTCACCACACACAGCCATTTTACCGCCCAGCGCACCCGGCAAAGATTGGTTCCACTTTTTATTTATCTGTTTTTCATCCCCACCCTCCTTTCCCTCCTCCTTCCTTTCCGCAGCTTTTCAATTAAATTAAGGCAAGCGCGACACTAAATCCATGCAGCAGAGGCTGCCCACATGACAATTAGACTGTCAGCTAGACAGAGAAAAAGGAAGAGACGAGATAGTGAGGAAAGCCTAGGTAGGCTGGCAGCGCCGAAATGCTCATTTAGAGAAGTCAACTAGAGCCCAGACAATATGTCCGAGATAGTGCTTTGTAGTTCTTTGAGAACACATTCTGCTCAGACTACAAGTACAATCTTAAAGGCCAGCTTTAAATATCTAATAAAATCAACCAGTTAATTAAGCACAAATGTAAACATTAAACAATTTATACAAATAAACTACAGATTTAGATCATACTTCATCTGATTAATGTCTTTCAGATGAACCCTATAATCAACCTGCACCATTATTTCCCAGCTTTGTGGAGTGCTTTGGTTTGAATGCTGGCAACTGTGCCAAGAGCTGGAGTTAGTACGCTACAGGTGCACCTAACAAGGTTAATAAAGTGCAAGCTGATTAGTCTACCGTGTGCGCTAAGAAGGAGAAGCAGTGGTTTTAGATTCCCTTTATTAGATGATGGGATCGAGGAAACAGTTGCCTCTTCAATTTGAAGCAAACGGAATAACACAGAGAAACAAGACAATCTCAAATTTTTCTTCTTTTCTTCTCACTAAACTGACCATAGCACTTGGCCCATATCAGTCTGCCATTTTCAAAATATCTCTTCTACTAGCCTGAAAATGTGTCCTTATTAGAGTACACATTCATTCTTGTAGTGTCTGAGCAGTTAAAGAAATTACTACTTGCTCCTCCAAGTCGTTTTTCAAAGGGAAAAAAAGTCTCCTAGACCTCATGCAAAAATGGCAAGATTCAGCAGAACACTAACCCAAATATCTCAAAGATTTGAATAATGAAAAACTGCATTCAGTTAATCACCTCCAGATAAACTTTGCCTGTTTAGTCTACGCTGCCCTTTAATTGCACCACATTTTATGCATTGATGCTAAATTAAACTAACTGATTAGAATTAGATTTTTAACGTTGCTCTCCCGGCATTGATTAAACTCTTAAAAGCACATCTCATTTGCCTTTGTTTAGTATGCATGAATCTATAAATTCCATCACCAATGCCAATGCAAATTCAGCATTGACTACCTGCACTGTAAAGCTACCCTTTGCCGCAAAGGTTGTAAAACAGGAGTAACTCAAATGCATTAAATCCAGAAAATAGCTCTGAAAAAGAGAAAGAAGACGAAGACTATCTGTGATTTTGTGGTACGAGATCATTAACAATCAAATCACCTCATATTTGGAAAACATGGACCATCCAGCTTATTATCAGCGATCTGTTTCAAAGCTACTACTAGTAGCAAACTACTACTGTTGGCCAAAGACAAAGGAACAGAAGAGGAAGGCAGGTTCAGAGGTGGCAAGATGATGAAGAGGGTGAGAACAGGAAGACCACAGAGAAGATTCATGGATGTAGTGAGGGAGGTCATGCAGAGGGTTGGTGTGACTGAGGAAGATACTGGGGATCTGTTATGGTGACTCCTTAAAGGAGCATATGAAAGAGGGATAATAAGAAAATAGACAACGTACAAATGACAAAGCATAGATACTGAAGGTGTACTAGCTACCGAAACATAATGAAACATAAAGAAGGATGCAGATATGACATAAAACCCCATTCTCCATGATCGATACTTTCAAATGACCTTGAGTGACAGTAAAAACAAATTGCCTTACTTTCCCGGTTTTCCCGGTGTACATGTGTGCCTTTGCATCTCTGCTCAAACCTGGGTCTTTGGGATGTCTCCTGCGACAGGTAAAGTGAGGTTTTGCCGGAGACAATTGGGAGTCAGAAGTCATTTTAGGGAGACCGCTATTCCTGAAATGAGCTGCGACAGAACCCAAACTAAGCAATTAAGGAAAAGGTCAGGCTGAATAGATAGTCTCCGCTTTCGTGAAGGAGGAGAAGCACACGCGCACGCACACACATACGCATATTGTCGTGTAATAAGTAGTGTTAGCTTTAGTGTGAGAATGAATAAATGAACACACAGGCATGCAGACGCAGAGCAACAGACAGTATGAAAGTGTGCAGATTCCATGACATGCATGGGAGGACACTTACATGCACAAAGACACCCATCGGTCCAGATTCTGAAATCAGTGGCCCACGTCAAAGGGTAGTTGAGATGGTGACATTTCACCAAAGGGCCTTTTAATGAAATGTGACTGGTATAAGTGAAACAGCAGAGGGGACCACGCTTAATGTTGCAATATTAGTTCAAATGAGATAGGGCCAGGATGCAGGAGATACATGTTTGGGATAGTTAGAAAGTGAGCTAGCTGGTGATACAGGAAAAATGAGAAAATAAGAGTCACTGAAACGGAGGAGAGTGGGAGGGAGACAGACAGAAAGGGAAAATTGGAGAGACGCTCAGCTGAGTAAGAACACAGAAAAGTCATAGCCCAGATTCAATTAACGTCTGATTGCCGTTCTATTGCTGTAATATTATACAGCTGAGAGCGGTTTCATTTTTCAAACAAAGGCCACGTGTCTGCCTCACTTATGATCTCCCCCACACATACACTTATTTTTCCACACATGCATGTGCAGAATGTGGGGTTTCTCTCACTCTAGAGGAACAGAGATCATGGAAACAAAAGTGATGGTTTGGGAGAAAGAAAAAAAAGGTGTCTACCTGCAAGATTCACTGCAGGAGTTTTTGCAGGAATGAGGGACAGCCTATTTGTTTGGGATGATGAAGATATTTCCATCCAAGCAGCCATTTGTGGCGTTAGTGCTGTGGACAGCCTGTCAAATCTGCTTTAGCTCTCCGTCCTGTTTGCACACTGCTACCGTCACATGAACATCAACACACAACTGCCTTCTTCCCCACAGACCACAACAGGTGCACATCGCTGTGACTGTGGTGATGTGTGTTTTCCTGAAAGGAAGAGAAAGACGGGCTCACTTTGGGCACACCATTACCAGCACACCACCTCTGGGCTGAATTATTTAAGCCCGATACACACATGTGTGCACACAGAGTAAATGCATCATACTCATCTTTCCTGGCTGGCTCACAATCACCCAGTGGCAAAGCATTACACGAACGACAGGACAGAAGTTGGACGGTTGCTTTGTAGTAAGCACGTGGAACTCTTCTGGAGGAGTATTAAAAGAAGCTAATGTAATTTGTCAAACACCGCACATCCGTCAGCTGTGTAATAGAGGGAAATAGAGCTGAAACCATAATGTCATAGTGAGCTATAAAACAGACGCTCAGGGGCAACAATATCGCAGAACCTCAGGTCTTCAGAGACCGGACATCTGTCACAAACGCCGACACGCACTCCTGGGCAGGACATAAACACAACAGTGAACACACGTACACACGCTAATTGTCTCTTTCCACACAGTTATAACTTTGTGAGCACGTAAGTGGCTTTTGGGGAGACTCGAGGCATGAACGGAAGACAGACGCAGACACAGTATCTCCGTGTCTCCCTTTCTCTTCCTCAGCACACGCATTAAGTGGCGTAGGGGAGACTGTGAACTCTGGTTGAACTCGGGGTAGAAGAGAGGTGAGAGGCAGTGCCACTCACGTGCACGGACAGATACTCACATAAACACCCAGTGGTATTATGACAAATAGTGTGTGGCCAACTGCAGGTTGGTGCAATGTGCTTGGACACATACAGATGATGTTTTTAATCTTAAATTATGGGGTTTTAACTTTAATGTACACAAGCCGAGAACACACACACTCAATTTAACCCTGCATGTGTGTGCATGTGCATGCCTGTAGTCAGAATCCCATTAACCTTTACAAACCTCCTCCCTTAAATACAGCTGAGTGATTGAGTGTTATTGAAATCCCCCATCAATTATGGATTGGAGAAAAGCACCGCCATATTCCCCTTGTACATCAGACACACAAGGGATGATCATAGCGAACATATATGTACTCCCTGAAAAAAAAGTTTTTAAAAAACACATAAAATTGTTTTCTTTTAATTTGCACAGTGTTATGGTTATGATTATTATATTTTATTTTAGCTTTTCACCTGCAGGTATGAGCAGGATTAAGGTAGATAGTGCTGGGGATTTCTTGTGCGGTAAAGCTGTGGTGCACTCTGGTGATGGTGGTGCCAAGTTTTCCTCTAAAAGATTAATGTGTAACTTTGTGTGACCCCGGCTCACTGCCTCACTAAGTCTCATTGGCAACCTTGGCCTGGAGTGCTCACCAAGTGCTGTGAGGCATGGCTCATCACACACATGCACACATGTGCACATACACACAAAAACCAATCACCCGCTGTGCAATATATAAGCAAAAGTTGTCGCACAAAGGTGTGCAGACACGTGTTGACACATACACACACATGCACACAAAACAGAGCAGCCTATGCATTTTCATATGTACTGGTGCACACATTCATAGATGCCTACACACATAGACGCGCACACACACACAGTGGCTAACTGGTGGTTGATCAGGCCAATCTAAATGCTAAACAAGATTCTGTCTCAGTGGTAAGGTGGTAGCCAGCTACAGACTGTCTCTTCTCTGGAGGTTCCAAACAAGGGGAGATAAAATTCATATGTGTGTGTGTGTATTTGTGTGTGCATTGGAGTTCATTTTCAAGACAATCAAACACTGCGAGGTCTCTGAGGCACATGCAAGAAAAAAAGTACTTTATATTCTCCCAAATTAATTGCTAAGTAGACAAAAGTAATCAAATAAACACATACACACGCACACAAACACAAACACAGCACAAACACAAAGACACTGTGCTACAGCTAACTCAGCCTCAAAACAATGCATGTATAAAGATACAGCCTTTGAAATCATCTCCCTGATTCAACTATAAGCCTCCACAATGATGCTTCTTTGCAAACAGAAAACAACGAGAAGTGTAAATATGCATGTACTCATACTTGGTATTCTGTGTGGCAGCTTTGCTCTCCCACAGGCCCACTGCAGATAAGCAAGATAGCAACTACAACTTAATGGGTTTCGGGGAAAAGACAACATATTCCACATTATATATTATAATATGTGCGATGTCTCACTGCTTATTCTAGTATGAGCCACCCTGTTAAGGTGTGTTCGCACACGAACTTTGGACAATTTCTCAGACAACTGTCAGACATTTCCCACATATTCTGATGTGCACTATTGTAAATACTTCATTGTGTAGAAAAAGGAGCAGGGCACATGACACCCACTTACTAGCAGTGAATACACGGGACTATTATTTGTGCTATTCATACATTGGTGCAATCAGAAATCTTGTAGTTTGTTCCATGGAGCCAGCAGGCCAAATACTGTTAAATGTGGGATCTGACTGCAGACACGCACACACACACACACACACACACACACACACACACACACACACACACACACACACACACACACACACACACACACACACACACTCTCTCTCTCTTCTTCTTTTCTTCTTCTTGCAGTTCACCTGGATTCATCTGTTTGGGACTATGTGCGTTTGAGCTAATGAGAGCACACAAAGGACACTCTGATTAAGATTGGCTTGCTGAGTAATGAAAACCCACTGTAGTCCTCCTGTGAGAGACACTGGGAAGAAGAGGAATGAGAGAGTGAAGTAATGAAGTAATGAAGGAGCAAACAGCTTGCAGTTTGGAGAAAGCAGTGTGTCTGGAGCACAGAGGAATGGAAACAGACAGGGAGCTAAAGAAATGAGAGGAGATAGTACAGGTTAGAGAGCACTGGGGGCAGGGGATATGAGTCACGCATGGATATACATTTGCATGCATTTGACATTAAGAGCAGAGGTGAAGAACAAGCTACCTGGAGTCACTGGAAAAGGATACATTGTTTGAAAGTCATGTGGTCATCTCAGCACTTTGCTATGAAACAGGTTGCCTCAAAGTTGTTGCCACTTGCTTCAAATTAGACGACAGGGCTCAGGTGTGTGACTGGGAGACTCTTCGGCCTTTATCGTAAATCCCACGGCTACCCTGATCTATAATTCATACCGACAAATGGAGGCAACACCAGCAGGAACACAAGTCGTATGCACACACACTTTCAAAGCCTCAAAACCCATCGCCACACACACAATCTCATTCTTTCAGGCAATCTGTGGAATGACTATGTCTCTTGGGATGTAGGCTAAACACCCATTGCTATGGTGATGGAGCTTGGGCTCTATCCAAAGAGACAGAGATGATATATAGAGAGGTTCATCCTCCTTGGATGGCCATGAGGGGAAAACAGCAGCCAAATAACACCAGTGCCTAGAGGGCCTCAGGGCCTTTCAATTTGGGGGAAATTGTTGCTCGCAGCAGCATACAGGGATATTTGTCACGTCACTGGACAATCCAGAGCAACATATCACTATCGATTGAACTGCTCGGGTTTTACGTGACATGCTTCACAGGAAAAGGTCTGCTGCGTGAAGTCGGTATGTCAGCATGAATGTGTGTGTGTGTGTGTGTGTGTGTGTGTGTGTGTGTGTGTGTGTGTGTGTGTGTGTGTGTGTGTGTGTGTGTGTGTGTGTGTGTGTGTGTGTGTGTTTTAGAGAGAGAAAGGAGAAACTACCCATACGGAAAAGAAATAGTAAAAACTTATATGTGATTAGTCATGAAAGTGGCCACTTTCGCATTACTTTCATACATTGTTTTAGTAAGTATCCAAAACATACAAGTTTCATTATATAATTTTTCAAGGGATCTTATATCTGTTTTCACACTTATATGCTTTTCATACAAGTTTCACACAAGACAGATACAAACTTTATAAGTTTTATATATATCTTTTCCATATGGGTAGAGTATATCAACCTACGTGTAGATGATGATTTTTCATTAGTGTCAATACTGTCTGATGCTAGATTTCCTGACACCTCTCAATTTTAAATACACGTAGACATTGAGGGCTAGCAGGAGGGACCATGCGCTTACCTGCTGCTCTCTGGCAGGTAGCTCCATGCCCTCCTGGGTTTTAAATGCACCTTAGAACACACATGCATCAACACTACAATGAGCGGGTGGAGGGAGGTTTGGAGTCTTCTCTCACCCCCATTCTCTGCGGCCTGCTGGAGCGTGGGGGGGGGGGGGGGGGGGGGGGGGGCTAGGAGGAGGAGTTGGCCGTCCGACTGCGGTCTGGAGTGTGGGGCCTCCCTGCTGCTGCAGAGTCGGGGCGGTCTGCCTCCCCCCACCGCAGGGAAAAGGGTAACACCACCTGGGTCTGGGTGCAGTTCCCCCCTCCAGGGGCAAGGGTACCTAGACCCAGTTCTTAGAGTACGCTTGGGGAGTGTGATCGTGTGTACAGCGTCTCTTTATGTCTGTCTTCACGTTGGTTGAGTGTGGAGTAAGTGCATATGAGAGCATGAGGGTGGGAATGGATGTTTGTATATGTGTGTGCCTGTATGTCTGTGTCTATATGTCAGGTTGGGTGTCAGGCGCCACCTCTCTGGGGACATCTCAGGCCCTCCAAGGTTTGGAGGCCTATCTCCCTCTACCACCACTTCCCCTGCCAGTGGCAGACTCCCTCAGACATCGGTGCGTTGGTGGTTCTTTGTGTCCGGGGATGGGCGTCCAGGTACACACCGACTCACTCCTTGGCGGCCGCTTATCGGGGCCTGGAGCCTGGGGCTCGCTCGGGCCACTTCGGAGGTGGGGTGCCCCTGGCCTCTCGGCCTGGGGCTCGGTCACTCAGGCACGGCTGGCTGCCGGCGGAGCTCACGGGCGCGTCACTGCAACTCGCCCTGGCTTCTGCTCCACGGCTGCTGAGTGAGCCCTCATCTGGGACTGTCATGGTCCGTGGCCCGGCGTCCGAGGTGCTGATGGGATGCCCACTCCCGTGGGCGTGGCTGCTATCTCCACACCTGCATCCCATCCCAGGGGATCACCAGGTGGACTATTTAATCCTGCCCAGCCTGCTGCTCCACGCCAGTCCGTAGTCGTCCTTCAGCGGTAACGTACACCTGCGGGAAAGCCCTTATGCAAACCTATCCGTGTGAACTAACACTAACTCTGCCCTGTGTACTCAGATCACAGCTCGGCGTGTTTGAGCCACCAGCCTGTCCACCTGCCCGTCCGGAAATTTGGATCACGATCAGCCCCAGCTGCCTCGACCTTTCTGGAGCTTCTCCCCACGGACCCTCACCCCTCCCTCCGGTTCCCTCGGCCCCGCTATCATCGTAAGACGCGTACTCTACCTCCCCTCGTATGCTGCCGTTTTCTCCGCACCCCAATAATCCTTTTTCCTTTTTCTGTTTCAGCCTCCCACAGTCCCGCTCTCGGCGTTCCAGCGCGACTCGCCTCCCAGTCCCTCGGTTTCTCTGGTTCCGTGTGTTTTTTTCCCTTCTACCCTCCCGGGACACCCTCAGTTATAATAAAGTTTATTTTTTGTTCTCTCGTACCTCTGTGTGTGTGTTCTGCTCCTGGGTCCAGCTTGTGCGAGGAACTTCGGTTCATGACAGGGACTCTCCTCAGCTCTTTCTGGGACAGTGGCGCGGCTGCCCCTCTGTTGGTCTTCCTTGGTCTCTTGTGTTCTGGGGGCCTCTGGATGTCTGGAGTTTTGATCTCCTCCATACCTGCTTCATGCCCTGGAGGACGGGGCTGTGGCCCCCCCACACCCTCTAGCAGATCATTACATGAAGGAACCTTTTAAAAAAAACAAGCGCGTCCATGTTCACAGGTGTACACACGGGTGATCACACCCACAAACTACACCCTTTCTGGCTCCTACCTCAAAGCACACTGTGTTCTGTTGATCTTATGTGCTGCACAATAATGTTTAATATTTAGTATTTACTGTCATATTCCCATATATCATTGTGATGCTGTTTATTCTATTACTCTTGTTCTCTTCTGCTTGTTTTCTTTTTTCTTTCTCAACAGGTGATCCAGGTGATTGATATATGCATTTTTTTTTCTGCCCGTCCTGTTGGTTTTTGTCTTTTGCCCTTCTCCCCCGTCCCTCTTCTCAGCTGTTTCCAGCTGTTTCTCTTTCCCTCTTTCTTTCTCCCCTTCTTTCCCCCAGTCAAGTCTGTCCCGTATTCAGTAAGTGAAAATAAAATAAACAATAAAAGGTGAATCAAATGGACCATTACGGCAAGGCTGGGATGGTCAGTTTGGTAAAGTAAATCCGTTGGGCATCTTTCTTTGCCTTTAGACAACAATTCTGATGGCAAAAGAGCCAAACGGGACAGGCACAAAAAAAAAAAAAAAAAAAAAAAAAAAGAATGTGTGTGTGTGTGTGTGTGTGTGTGTGTGTGTGTGTGTGTGTGTGTGTGTGTGTGTGTGTGTGTGTGTGTGTGTGTGTGTGTGTGTGTGTGTTTGTTTTAGAGAGAGAAAGGAGAAACTACCCATACGGAAAAGAAATAGTAAAAACTTATGATTTACTCATGAAAGTGGCCACTTTCGCATTACTTTCATACATTGTTTTAGTAAGTATCCAAAACATACAAGTTTCATTATATAATTTTTCAAGGGATCTTATATCTGTTTTCACACTTATATGCTTTTCATACAAGTTTCACACAAGACAGATACAAACTTTATAAGATTTATATATATCTTTTCCATATGGGTAGAGTATATCAACCTACGTGTAGATGATGATTTTTCATTAGTGTCAATACTGTCTGATGCTAGATTCCCTGACACAGGCAAGAGAAAGTGCACTGAACATGTTGGTAAAAAATGTGTACATAAGTGGATGCGCAGTTTTGTTCATTTATGTGCATTTGCAAGCACATGTCTAAAACTTAAGCAGTTTGGAGCATGCAGTTAGATGCCTATCAAGGATCTGAGCAACACAAGTAGGTATTAGGTGCTCTGAAGTCTCAGGATTACCATGTAGCATCTTTTATTCCATGCCTCTCTTCAGGGTGAGACAGGAGCCAAGGAAGGGGAAGGAGGGGTAAAGGAAGGAGGGGAGGAATATGATTTATCCCTCACGCTACTTGATGAATCTGCTCTGGGTGGCTAAACTATTTATGAGCCTCATAGCTAAATTCCTCCATGCGTCTCTTCCTTTTCTCGCCTCGAAACCCAAATCTAATTCGGCCTGGGTGAAATACACACATACATGTGCATACACGTACGCGTACACATACTTAACACAAAGTCCCTAGCATTTACGCATGTGCACAAAGAGATATACACACACACACTTACACACTTGCCCAGTGATTAGCATTTGTGCCCGCCTGTACACAAATCCATATTTCATGAAGGAAGAATTCAAAAGTGTTTAGTGCGGCAGGTTTGGCTCTTGCAAAGACCAAAACCAACACAGAGACAAGCAGATATCCTATTATCTTAGCATGCCAGGGCCTCTCCTTTGGGTGATTTCCATCTCTCTTTGACAGACAGAAAAAGACTTGGAAAGGCTTTGTTTACTGAAGAACGCAAGTCTCCAAAACATTCGAAATGTGTTCCTTCATCTGTGCACAAAAACTCTAAATGGCACTTGCTCTCTGTGAAATTAAAATCGGTGAGAGTGTGGAATATTTATGAGCTGACTGCTCCAAAATTTGAGGATATTCATCCCCGTAAAGCTTGCATACCAAAGTTATTTTGGGCAAGGTGGCTAAGCAAAAATCCTGGCGATAGATAGGAGAAGAAGATAAGAATTTCAAGTTTTTGTGGCTGGTGATTCTTTCTTGAAAACTTAGGACTGTGTTTCGGTTTTACTGGGTTTTATTGGGCGAGGCTTCCTATCTTTTGAGATAATTTACCTGAATTTCAGGAGCAGGACCACACCTCATACACACCACCTTCTGGTTCCCTGCCTATATATGGCACCCCTGCATTAAAAACTGTTTGCTCTTATTTTCGAGCCCCACCCTCCCTCCCTTTTTCAATTCATTCACCTCTCATTAGTCCATGGGGAGCCAAATCCAGTCCCCTGTGAGGGCTTCCGCAAACCGGAGCCTTAATTAATGCTCAAGCCATCTGCCATTATCTACTAGAAATGCTGTCAAACCTAAATGAGGATGTGGTCATAGCAGGTGAAACTTTGTAAACCTCACGCAGATGTATTACGCTGCAGGTTGAAGTGAATCAAATGGATAATCGGATTACAATGCAATGTTTGTTGGGAAGACAGGCATTCTTTTATACGTTATAGAAGCAGACACCCCAGCAGGACAATTCACTCTGCCATCCTGTGAAAACTATTGGATCAACCCAAGAAAAATGACAAAGAGCCTAAGACTCAACCTCGAAATTCCCAATACTCAAATATGACTGAGCATCCAAACCACGATGGCCTGACCCAGCAAGCCAAATAATTCACTGCCCCAAATAATCCAAATAATCCACTGTCTGCCAGTTTCCTGTTGTCAGACACCAAAGGACCCATGGTCCTGTGTCCACATGGTGCCCATATCTTGTAAAATCAAGCATGAGTAGAACTACCTCGTATCATCCAGGTGTTTTTTTATGCTGTGGCCAACGTGCTATTAACCATCCATCTTCGTAATTCACATGTGTACACTTCATGCTGGTACTGCAGTGTTAAACATCACTGAACTGCACTCAGAGAAGCTCTGATGCTGTTTGACTTCCATAACTGTAAATCAGCTGGAGGTTGACTTGGTAGATTTTCCCACGGCCTTGGGCTTGTAGATAAGCAGCGGCTCTAATGCAGCATGCAGCCAGCACTAAAGATCAATGTGTAGTAATAAAACATACCAAAGAGCTTCAACATCCATTTCATAATCTCCTAATCAGCTCAAAATCAAAAGCATGCTGTGAAAATCCAACAAGACTATGAATATGCTTGTGATTGAGATTATTTTTGCTTATCTTGTACTAAATAAATTCACAAAGCAAAGGAGCAAAAGGAGATCTGAGAGCTGAGGCTCGGTCGCTGCTGTGCAAGGTACAATTGCAATCTTTTTTTTTACAATCAGGGCAGTTCAGGGGGAGCCCAGCTTTGCACTTGTTGCTTTAGCCTAGAATTTCTATAAATGACTTAATACTATGAAAAAAAATAAAACGTGTGGGTCGGTGTGCTTGCATACTCAAAATCAACAACACACTTATTAAAGAAACAACTCCACGTTGTTGGTGTCAGATTTTGTTATCTTTGGTCAGATACACGCTCAGTACATGACTTCGTTTTCTTAGATAAGAGAAAGTCAAGTACTCCTTAATGGGGTTCATAAACTGTTGGTGGATTCAAACAATTTAATCATTCATATAAAAGAGAAAATTCAAATTTGAGTAGCTCTGTAAATTGTCTCATGTTGGAGGAACAGACGTTTTTCATCATAAATCACAATACAATGACACTATGAGAACTTTGGTGGCATCACTTGTTTTTGTCTTCTTGTGCAGTTTTGTTTGCTTTCCAGTATTTAAGGAAATAATACATTGATTCTCTTAAAGAGCCAGAAAACACGTGCCAAATAAAAACTCTAATTTTCTTAAATTTACTTTCTGGAGACAATAGTTTTATTGTTTTTGTTTTTTTGTTTCTCTACATCACCCACAGTTAATTTTATTAACAATTGGACAAACGATCATTATTTTAAATATAAGGGTTGTTTTTAAATAATGGAATTAACTTTTACAGTCAATGACCTCCTGAAATGTAGAAGCCATGAGGGCTTTACTGCAAACATGTTCAGCTTCTGGTGTGTTTGTGGATCTTTGTCTTCAGTAACAGAAAAGCTTGATCTATTGAGCTGACACCAGGTGATTCATCCCATTACTTTGCCTTCAGAAACTGTTGGGTTGCTTTGACTCATTAATCATTTGCACCATTAGTTTGTCTGAATCTGAGCAGTGAGTATAACCCTGTGCACTTCATCCTGCTACTTCATTCAGGAATCACATCAATAAACACTAGTGACCCAGTTCCACTGGCAGCTATACATACCTATATCGCAACACTGCTTCCATAGTGGCTGACAGATGGCGTGTTGCACTTCATTTCATGAGCTGTTTCATTTCTCATACTTTTCTCTGCCTGTCATTCTGGTACAAGTTCATCTTGGTTTAGTTTGATATTTTCAAAACTCTTCAGGCTCTGTTAGATGTTTTCTGACAAAGTACGTACAATCTGGCCTTCTTGTTCTTGAGGGTTTCCACTGATAAAGGTGATATCAAAATGGCGCCGGTGAGGTCGGCTGCCGTGCTGGATGCTCTGCCCCAACTTCTCCACTTTTTGCAGTTTTTCGTCACTTTTTGCTATGTCTGCCATAATCTTGCATGGGCATCATGCAAAACACACAAATCCGCTACAGTAGAGACACTTTGGTTTCTATTGGTCTACAATACACGCACATTTCACCATGTTTAACTCCGGACCCAACCTGGCCAAAGGAGATCCTGAGAGAGAACAAAGGACGCGACACTAAGCGACGGCCTCGAGGAAAAAGAGCCGGCATCAAGAACAGGCTAAGGGCTCGCGCACACCGCGCACCCATGCCCAGTATCCTGCTAGCCAATGTTCAATCCATCGAGAACAAGCTTGATGACCTCAGAGCCAGAATCAAGTTCCAGAGAGACATTCGGGACTGCAACCTCCTCTGCTTCACCGAGACTTGGCTGAACCCAGCGATACCAGACCACGCCGTGCAGCCGACGGGGTTCTTTTCGGTTTACCGCATGGACAGGACAATGGAGTCGGGGAAGAAAAGAGGTGGTGGAGTGTGTTTGATGGTGAACAACAGATGGTGCGACAGCACAAACATCTCCCCACTCACACGCTCTTGCTCGCCCAATCTGGAGCTTTTGATCGTTCAATGTCGCCCTTTCTATCTCCCTCGGGAATTCACTGCGGTCATTGCCTGCACTGTTTACATTCCGCCTCACGCGGACTCGGACACTGCCTTATGTGAGCTACATGAGGCTCTCACACATCAACAAACACTTCACCAAGATGCCGCACTCATTGTTATGGGAGATTTTAACAGAGTGAATCTCAAACGGACATTTCACAACCTTCACCAGCACATCAACTGCCCCACCCGGGGCACTAGGACATTAGACCACTGCTACACCCCGTTCAAGAACTGTTACAAGGCTCAGCCCCTGCCGGCATTTGGAAAATCGGACCATGCTGCCATCTTCCTCATGCCTGCTTACAAACAAAGCCTAAAGCAGCAACCACCAAGCAGGAGGGAGGTCGCAAAACTTTTGCGAGATCCCGAGATAGTTTTGCGAGATCTCGCAAAAGTCCGTCTTAATTTTTTTTTCTCCCATGTCCCCTGCGGGGCTCCGTAGTGAAGGGATTTTTCTTAACCAAGGAAAGAATTTTATTTCCACTTTCAGGCCTTTTGGTGTTGTTGATCTGGCCAGTGCATTTATTCTTCTTAAGAATGTACCACATTGTAGATATGTCCACTCCAAAAGATTTTGCTATCTTGCTGATATGTTTATTTGAGTTTTTCAGTCTTTGGGCCTCATACTGCCTGCCCGTGAAAAGATACGAAAAGCAAGTTTAACACTTGGAGTCATTTCCAGATCTTTTGTTTCCCTTAATTTGCCACAAAATAAAACAGGCCAGGTCACACCGGGTCATAAAATTGCTGCCCAATTATTTTTTAAACATTGAAAATGGGGAAGTGTGTATATAAATGTCTGTCATTCCTAAACACATATTAAAATACTTTGAATATCCCATGAACTAAAGCTTTAATCGCATCTTGAGTGCTTGATTTAAAATCAACTCTGGTGGTGTACAGAAACAAAATTACAAAACTGTGTCATCATCCAAAAACACATAGACCTAACTTTACATGTAAAAGATTCTTTTCACTCTTTTGTGTGTGTGTATATATTACAAGATGGCTACAGACTGGTAGAGCAGCGTGTGAAATTAAAGAGATAGAAGAAAATTACAGAGATTCTGAGATGTAATATGGCCAACCAGTAACTCAGACATAAAATAAGACAGAAAACAGAAACTAGATGAAATCGTTACAGCAGAGTGAGATTTACAGAAAAAAGGGAGTGACTTAGAAGTGGCAGCCAGAAAGAAAATGACAGTGCCAGGAGAAGGTGAATAGCTATTCTTTGAGGTGCACTGATCATGTGGAGAGGTCATTATGACCAAAGGAGATAGACAGACACACAGGCAGGAGAATAGACAGGCAGAAAAACCGATTGGTCCCTCTCATCGTTGTCTCTGTTTCCCTTATCTCGATGTGTGTGTCTGTGCGCGTGTGTATGTATGTGTGTCTTCATCTGCACTCCACTCTGAACAAGGTTTTCAGGGACACTTGGCAGGTTGCAGGGCATGGTGCTGAATTTCAATCAGGATCATTTTAGTTAATACACAAGAACAGTGGGTAAAAATCGAGCAAATCATCCAACCAGAATTCAATTTCTACTGCTCACGCCTTGTTTGTTCACATTTACAGTTCTGAAGAGGGGGGGAAAGGAGAGAAGGTTTAAGCAACAGATGAGCGAGGTGAAGAGAGTAGAAGTTGTTATAGCAGAGACAGAGAGCGGACTGAGATGGGGAGAAGGATGGAGAGAAGAAAATGATGAAAAAAGATGGAGGAATGATTTGTCAAAGTAGTGGGTTTGAGAAGATGAAAGAGCGGTAAGAGAAGGAGAAGCCACAGAAGAATCGGGAGGAGGGGGTGAAATGCAGAGAGAGGCGTGTATACCATCACACACAGGCAAACTTCCCTTTAAAACAGCTGCCATCAAAGAACAATCTGATGAGGAAAGTGTTTTGCTCTTTCCCATTCCTCGCTGGCTGTGTCCCTGTCATCGCGTCTTCCTCTTCATCAACCTCACACCATCTCGATGCCTGTTTGCTTCTTCCTCTCCTCATCCTGTGTCTGTTTTGGTCTGTCTGTCTTCATCATTTTCCTTCAGCCTGTCTCACCCCCTCTCCCAATGGAGCATTTGTTTGTTTGCATCGCAAATATTCTAAATGAAAGAGTGTTGCTTTACTCGGCAGGTCGAGATTGCTCGTGGGCACGCTGAGCGTCTGCACTGTGCGCGCCTTCCACGTGTGTCTGTATGTGCACGCGTGCGCGCGAGCTACAGCGGTGCATTGTAAGGCGGTAATGAATTCCTCAGCGAAGCAGCGACACACAACAGCTTGAAGATCAATTTTTAATAAGAACTCTGCAGTTCACAAGCAGTGCAAAAAAACTCTGTTTGTGTGTGTGTGTTTGTGTGTGTGTTTGATAAGAGCTCTGCAGTTGGCTTGTAGAGCAATAAACATATTGTAATCAGTGGCTTCTGACCAAAAAAACCTAATCCCTGTGTCTGAATCTGTGCGCGTGTGTGCCTGCCTGTGTGTGTGTGTGCATGTGTATTTACTAAGATAGGGGGATCCGCTTGCTGCTTCATGTTTTTGTGATATATGAGTCTAATTTTTGAAAACAGAAACTGTTCATTACCCAAAAGTAAGTGAAGTCATCGGTTTGAGAGTGAAGAAAAGTTTCTGAAAGTGAGCCAACTCTGAGCTCCTGAAACACAACTAAAAACACAGCAACAAAGAAAAACAACCACAGACGGTATAATAAATGGACGTAGTTACAGCTGACATCATCCGAAGTACCTAAAGCCTCTTACAGCCTTGAGAATTTCCTTTTCCATCTTGGTTTGGAAAAAAAGAAAACTGTGGTATGAAACTTTATTCTCACTGGCCAATGGCTGTGACATTTCATACCACAACATCATATATGCAACACCTACAAAAAAAGACTTGATTTCTTATTCAATATAAAATGAAAAACGATTGTCTGAGACCATAAACTCAGCAGGAAAGTGTTTGGATAGGTCAAGTCAGAAAGCCGTTTTCCTGTAGAGTTCAATGAGTCCACAACTACAGCCATCGCCATCTGGTGGCCTTCTGGGACGATTGTGGCTCAAGAGTTGGGAGTTCGCCTTGTAATCGGAAGGTTGCCGGTTCGAGTCCCGGCTCGGACAGTCTCGGTCGTTGTGTCCTTGGGCAAGACCCTTCACCCGTTGCCTACTGGTGGTAGTCAGAGGGCCCGGTGGCGCCTATTATAGCGGCAACCTTTGGTCCTTCTTTGCCGCTTCTGCAGAACGTAAAGTTTCTGACTCGTGCTTTTGTTAAGTCTCTTGGATGCCTTCCGGTAGCAAAAAACGAGGCGAAGGAAAAAAGGGGCAAAACATTTATTTTCCTTACAAATCGAAAGGTACAAAACAAATGCCTCTGGTGGGAGCTCCGTTTATATTCCCTTTGTGTTACAACAAAAAATGACATTAAAACGGCGACGGTCAGAAAACTGTTGCTCCACGTCCTGCTTGCTTACCTAACCTTTTACCCACACCCCTCCGCATGCGGGCCAAATACACACCCCCTTTACGACATCTACCAACACTTTACAACAACAACAGACTAACAAAGCAGGATTAATTTATGGAGCACAGCATATTACATTATAACATAAAATGATCAAGATTATAATAAAAACTTAAAGATCATGACAAATACTTAAATATGGCATGATGTAACTGAGTAAAATATTGGCCTGGACTTGGCTCCAACATCCTGGCCCCTAATTGTTCTTGTGAGCCACAAAACAATTACTCTTATACATACACTAATATATTGTTCAGAACAACAAATCAAACCTTCCAGATAACGAACAGGCAAATATACAAAGTACTTGAACTGCTCATATGGCACATTAATGTCCTTATTCCAACAGAAACTTCGTTTGTCTTGTTACAGCAGGAACTCTTCTTAAGCTGGAACATGTCTTCGCGGATGCGTGTATGTGTGTATGTTGGGGAGATTAGGGAATGGAGTCAGAGGTTCAAGCACATGACTCACCGTAGGAGACCAGCCTTTACCGCTGTCTCTTGAGTAATATGTAGAAGGGGCGCTACATATCACACTCTAGCAGCACACAAAGCTTCGCCACAGGTCGTAGGAGAATGTTTTTGCTGGTCTTCACCTTGGCTTGACGAACCCGACCTTTGGCATCCTCAAACGTCTGAATCACTCGACCCATTAGCCATGAATTTCTTGGAGCGGAATCATCCACGATGAGGACAATATCACCTTGACTGATATTTCTTTGTGGCTGGGCCCACTTTTGTCGCCTTTGCAAGTCTGGCAGATACTCCTTGATCCACCGTGTCCAAAACAAATCTGCCAAGTACTGGACTTGACGCCATCTACGCCTCGAGTACAAGTCGCTCCTGCTGAATACTCCAGGAGGTAGCGGAGTTTTGGCTTTCATCAAAAGCAAATGGTTTGGCGTCAAGGCCTCCAGGTCGTTCGGATCGGTAGAGACTCTTGAGATAGGACGGCTATTGATAATCGCCTCTACCTCACACAGCAGTGTGTGCAGACCCTCCTCATCAAGGATCTGCTGCTCCACAACGGAGCTGAGCACTTTGCGTATGGACCGTATCTGCCGCTCCCAAACTCCTCCAAAATGCGAGGCAGCTGGGGGGTTGAATATCCATGTGATGCCTTTAACCAACAAGGCTTCTTGAATCTTTGCATTATCCAAAGCACGCACTGCTTCCCGCAGCTCCCTCTCTGCACTTACAAAGTTTGTTCCATTATCAGAACGCATCAACTGAACCTGTCCCCTCCTAGCAATGAACCTCCGCAAGGCATGAATACAAGAGTCCGTGTCCAACGAATTTGCCAGCTCAATATGCACAGCCCTCACTGTCAAGCAGGTAAAAACCACGCCATACCTTGTGATCATGGTCCTACCCCTTTTGATTTCGAAGGGACCAAAGTAGTCCACACCGACACTTGTGAACGGTGGCTCATCGGGCGTGAGCCTTTCAGTAGGAAGATCTGCCAAAAAAAAAAAAAAAAAAAAAAAAAAAAAACATCGCTTTACACGGCAGTAAAAGTAAAAGACAAAAACAATCAAAGTGTCTCTTGAAACAGTTTCACATTTACATTTTGACTTTTTTAGTTTGAGTGCATAAGAGTTGTCTGATCTTTAAGGATATTGATATCAAAAGTTAGCCACAGTTAATACACAGCAGGAAACAGAATCATGTGATTCTACTGTTTGAATAAGAACAGAACATGCTATTAAAATGGGAATGGTTCCTAAAGTACATTAGAAGGACCAGAGCAAGCATGAAGGGACTGTGCTCCCATCACAATACACATTTTAAAGAAAAAAAACCAAACACCATCCCTACAGCCTGAGCTCTGCCCTAATCCCACCTTTATCCCATGTGCTGCAGGTAAGCCTGACCCAGGGTTATCTCCCGGGCTAAAAAATGTGGGGATTCCTCCTTTGTTGTTCCAGGTTTAAATGGAGTGAAAGCTTGAGCTCATGGAAAACCCATACATTTTGTTAAATATATATATGTACATTATGTTAAAGATATGTGCTGATTCTTACATTTTAATAATTTCAAAGTTTTGAACACTAGAGAGGAATTCAAATACTGAAACTCTGGGTCTTGTGTTCCAGTGTTTTTAACTACAGTTTCACAACTTGAAGGCATTTGGAAAGGAATTGGTCACTCATGCTCATGACATTAAAATCATTTATATAGATCATTTACTTTTCTTTTTTTTTTACTCTTTTTGGAATATACATACTGAGCCATTTGGTTGCCTGCGAACTCTGCATGAAGAAGAAAGCAGCAATTAGCTAACTGATGATGATGAATGGAAGTGGCGATGCAGGAGAAAGAGCTTAGTACAGACAGTAAGTTCAGGTGAGTGTGGTTGAGGGGGGCTTGAGGGAGCTATGGACGTAGAGCTCAGCAGAGGGAGCCCTTTCTTCTGCGTGCCTGTCTCTGAACATCCATTCATGTCACGCTACAGAAAGTGCACAGTTAAAGGTGTGCTTCTAGAACAACAACACCTACAGGCAATCAGTCAGTGAGCTTTTTAAAGTGTATATATATTTTTTAAAACCCCAAATGCAATATTTAGTCTCCAAACTGGTTAAAAAAGAAACCGCAAAGGCCTCCCTTCACAGAGATCACAGGGGGGCACAAAAAAAGAGAAATTACAGCCTTCAAGAGTCTCAGCTTCAAAAAAGCATGGTTCCCTGTTCAGAAACCACAGACACAGTGATGCTTGAGAGGAAAAACAGCTCTCCCAGACTTTACAAAGAAGAAACAGTGAGGCAGCTCTGAGCTTAATATGTAAAACATACACACTCATCATAAGTCTCTGACACTGTAAATACCAGTGGCCAGATTAATCAAAAATAATGGACTTGCTGTGTTTGCTGATCCACTAAGTGAATATTTTTCACTCAAAATCCCTCTTCATTCCAATATTGCCGTCTGGAGCACTGCCAGTGTCAAGAAACCTGATGTTAGAGTTTGTATTGTTGATTGTTATTTATGCTTAGAAATATTTAACCATAGATGCTTAGAGGTGTATAATCAATTGTGTAGTGATAAGTTGTGTGATCTTTAACAGGCTACAGAGGCTTGGTGTGCATTCCACACTAGAATGCACACCTACATCCTGGGAGCACGGGAAGAGGTCGCATCTTGTTTTAATTGTTTTATGGTAGGATTAACGTAGCTACGTCTGTTCTAGTCTAAGTGCTTTTCTGTTTAGATGAACTGCTGGACTTCCTCACCGGGGGGGGTCTAGTCTACCCTCTTCCTGACCAAGGATGTTTGACCCTTTGATCAGCAACACACACACACACACACACACACACACACACACACACACACACACACACACACACAGGCAAGGTACTCTTTGTTTGTATGTAGACGTCGTATGTTAATGAACCTATGCATATTCATGTAACCTCAATAAAAGGACAGTGTTACGGGAGGACGGACGAGAGCTACTGGGGTCAAGCGAAGGAACGGCGTTTGTCTGGTTCTCTCCCGTGCACGAGTACCATGAAGAAGTTTGCCTACTTGCGTCTTGCTTGCAGTGTAATTATATTGTCTTAACGTTCCAGCGAATAGGTTTATGCTACAAACCTATCACCTGATCCACACCCTCATATTTCTGCGTCCGCCATTAATGACCCGTTGTCAAGAGTTCAGACAGGAAAAGGTCTCAGAATATCACACTTAATGCCACACGCTCCTTTTCATACACATATACAGATGGTCATGTGGGCCACATGCACTGGGGAAATAGAAAAATCACACAGTATCAGAAGATTTTCCCATACACAACAACACACGCACTTACCTGTCACATGTAAAGTGCTATAGAAATTCTATTTGTCTGTCCACACAGTAGGAGGGGTTGCCTGGAGGTGATGAGGAGAGAGTTTCTGTGGAGACAGTAATAAGCGAATGAGGTTGAGTGCAAGGACCCGGGGCTGCGATGTGCTTTGTGCCTCTCTTTGTTCCCATAACAGTAGAAATTACAGGACGCAGGAATAACAGGATTGAGTACACATGACCTAATGAGGGTCCAGGCCTCTGGGAAGAGAGAGCTGGGTGGGGCGGGAGGTTTTAGAGTATCAGGGGAATGTTGGTGGAGGAGAGCCTCAAGGAGAGGCACACAAAGAAAGAGGTGGGATTATAGGTGTCACATTGGTGTTTGTTTTAACTTTGGAGGACAGTTTCGTATAGTGTGATGTCCCCTACATCGCTGATGTCATGTCTGAAGTATTCTTCTGAAGCTCTCTATCCATCTACATCCTTTTTCTCTGCCTATTTATTTCTTCTCTCTTTCTTTCTCCTCTGACTGACCTGACGCAAAGTGACAGCAGTTCTCATTAAATACAAAACCCCGGTCACATGTGATATTGACCCCGCAAGTGTTCTGGCTCACCCTGCCCACCACTGGGCTTGACTCTCATCAGCCTCTCTGGCAGGGAGTGACCGAAGCCCCAGAGGTGTCAGGTATGAAGAGGGTTGGAGGTTGGAAGAGATTTTTATTTTTAATCAGCCAATTTGGTAGATTTAATGTGGATTTGCCTGTGATCACCAGTTTATCCTTTCTTTCTTCCTAAATATCTTCTTTAATACACTTGAAGAAGAGCAGCAGGGAAGAAGAGCATTGTTTTCCTTATCACGATACATCACTCGTTTTCCAAAGATTTTCTTAAAGGCGCTCTATAGAGTTTATGAACTTTAGAAGTGTTTTTAGGCAACATTTCATTACGGGTTTCTCATTTTGTTTTTTCAAGCTGCATAGCATCTTTAACTATACATGCAACAGGTTGAGAAAAGGATCTAAACTAATGAGAATTAAAATCCACTGAAAACTCCAGGAGGCTAGGTGATTGTGTGCAGGGGTTACTTATTACTGGACAATACTCTAGGAGAAGTAGTGATTTCGGTAACGGACGCACCACTACTGCATAAAGTCCTTCGACTGAATGAGGTAAAAAAAAAAAAAAAAACTAGGTGTAAATTTCCTATCTAAATTATTATCTAATTTATTTCATCTTCATCTTCTTATCATTGTGGCTGCTATACCAGGTGTAAATATAAAGAAAGAAAAAGAAAAAAAAAGAAAAAAAAAAAAAAAAAAAAAAGGAAGATCTGCCTGTAACGGTGGACCCAAGAAATACCAGCCGGAGCGACTTTGACAATGCAGAACTTTTTATTAAACTCGGGGTTGTACGTGGACACATATGCTCCCGCGCTCTCTTTCTCTGCTGTCACCTCCGTCTCCGTCTGTCACTGCCAACATATAAAGAGACATAATCACTGTCAGATCCCAGCACACCTGTTCACCCCGCCCCTGCGCCGCCCCGGGAGCTCACTGCGTCACTCCTCCTCTGCAGCTGGCCAAGGACCACACCCACGCCACACATCCCCACCGCCCGACTGAGGCCGGGGCCCATCCGGCCGAACCTACTCCCCCCCCCCGCGAGCGAGAGAGGAAATCGGCCACGACCATCTGCGCGCCCGGCCTATGGATCACCTTGAACTTAAAGGGCTGCATGGCCAGATACCACCGAGTGATCCGGGCGTTTCCCCAGCCGAGGGGCCCGGTCGCAGCCACCTCGCGGCCGCATCCTCCAGCTGCCGAGCCCAGGCAAACGGCCGCTCCCCCCCCGACATCCTGCTGGCCCGGAACTGACGGCGGTAATCCTCTGGGGAGAGCCCCAAACGATCCAGCACCGCCCGGCACACATCCTCGAACACCCCCCGCGAGCCGGGGGGCAGGCTCAGCGCCGCCGTCTGGGCCCGACAGAAGCGGCAGCAGCCGGGCGGCCCACTCCTCCTCCGGCCACCGACAGGCCACCGCCGTGGCCTGGAAAGCCTCGATGAAAACCAGCGGGTCCTCCCCATCCCGCATCCGGTGCAACGTCACCGACAGCGGAGGGGCGGGAGCCGGCGCGGCCGCATTCCCCAGCAGCTGCCCCAGAGCCGCGGTCTGCTGCTCCGATTGCAGGCGAAGCAACGCCAACTGTTGGTCCTGCGTGGCAGCCTGACGAGCCGCCATCGCCGCCATGTCCACCATCATCTGGCCCAAGATCTGCAGCGGCTGGGCGGGCGGCGGGGCGGGCGGCAGCGCCGCCGGGGGAGCAGGGGGAGCCGGCAGGGGACCGGACATCACGCCTGGGTTTCGGCACCAGTGTAACGGTGGACCCAAGAAATACCAGCCGGAGCGACTTTGACAATGCAGAACTTTTTATTAAACTCGGGGTTGTACGTGGACACATATGCTCCCGCGCTCTCTTTCTCTGCTGTCACCTCCGTCTCCGTCTGTCACTGCCAACATATAAAGAGACACAATCACTGTCAGATCCCAGCACACCTGTTCACCCCGCCCCTGCGCCGCCCCGGGAGCTCACTGCGTCACTCCTCCTCTGCAGCTGGCCAAGGACCACACCCACGCCACACTGCCATGATCTGACTTGCCGCTTTCCCATGATGCCGTCTGCAGGCGACGCACCGGGACAAAATCTTCCGGACAGCAGCATGAGATCTTAGTATCCTGTACTTCTGCCGTACCTTTGATAGGACATGATTCCTGCCACAATGCCCAAGATCCTCGTGAGTAGATCTGAGAATGAGAGTGGCTATATGCTGATCCTTAGCCAAGATTGCAGGGTGTTCTAACTCCTCTTGCATGCTAGATCTGCTCAATCTGCCACCCACTCTCAGAATGCCATCCTGTACAACTGGCGACAACTGACAAAGAGGGCTATCCTTTGACACTGTCTTTCCTTGTTGCAGCTTGGCAATCTCTTCGCCAAACCGCTGCCCTTGACTGAAGCGCACGATCTCCACTTCTGCCTCAGCCATGTCACTCACAGAAAGTGGCAAGATGGGAAGGTTAGCCTTGAAATGTGTCATTTGCTTCTCCTGCTCCAACCTTCCATCATAGAGATTCGCTTTTAAATCCTTCCTCTTTTGAGCAAGAAGCTTCAGCACACCTTTTAATCTCAAGACCCATGCAACGGCTCTTTTAACCCGACGCCAGCTTGAGTAATGATGAATGAGCTGAGAGGTGGCGTCTGCAGCTTCTTCAACCACAAGAGCATATACCGATGCTTCTTTGACTTCTGGGTCGTTACAGATTGGCTGGCATACACTGTCTGGCATTTCTGGCCACTCCATTTCTGGTTTCAAAATGAAATCTGGACCCGTGATCCATGTCTTTGCCTTGAGAAAGGCACCAACACTGAGCCCTCTGGAAGCAAAGTCTGCAGGATTGGCCGAGGTGTTCACATATCTCCACTGAGAGACAGCTGATCTATCCTTGATGGCAGCAACTCGATTGGCAACAAACGTACGAAACCTCGCTGTTTCATTCTTGAGGTACTTAATCACCGACGTGCTGTCCGTCCAAAAGACAGACTCCTCCAACTCCAACTCCAGTTCGGCTCTTACCATCCTGTCCATCTTTGCTGCCACCACTGCAGCAGTAAGCTCGAGCCGTGGTATGGTCACTGGCTTCAATGGTGTAACCCTGGCTTTACCAATAATGAAAGCACTATGGGGCTGGTTCAGATTGTTTTTTGAAACCAGGTATGTGGCTATGCCATACCCCCTTTCACTTGCGTCGGCAAAGTGATGAAGTCGAGCTGAAGAGATCTTGCCAAGGTTGACTGGTCTCACACATCTGTCTACTTCAAACCTAGCTAAGTGGTGCAAACTGCCGACCCATTGTTGCCACTGCATAGACAGAGCTTCTGGCATGAAATCATCCCATGCATGCTTTGTTCTGCTTAGCTCTTGCAGGATGTGCTTCACTGGCAAGATCAGAGGGGATAAAATTCCAAGTGGGTCATATATAGTGCTTACCATTGAAAGCAGTCCTCTCCTTGTGAGTGGTTTGCTCTCAACCAGAACTCTGAATCTCAGCGTGTCAGACTCCACGCACCACTGAACCCCTAAAGCTCTTTCAATAGGGAGGCAGTCCATTTCAAGATCGAGCTCCTTGACTTCTTTAGCCCTGTCATCCTCAGGTATAGATGCAAGCACCGCTCTGCTGTTGGAAATCCACTTAGTGAGCTTGAAACCTCCTGCAGTGCACAAAGTCCTGAGGTCCCGAATCAGTGAGATTGCCTGCTCTTCAGTGCTGACAGACTTCAGGCAATCATCCACATAAAAGTTCCTCAGAACAGTGTTCGCTGCAATATGGTTGAACCTCGCCTGATTGTCCTCAGCACACCTTTGCAGCGCGTAGCATGCACAGCTTGGTGAAGAAGTTGCGCCGAACAAGTGAACTACCATTCTGTATTCCTTGAGGCCTTTATCAAGATCTCCCTGTGGCCACCACAAGAATCTCAACAGATCAGCATCTTCAGCGGGAACCCTGACTTGATGAAACATGCCTTCAATATCAGACATGAAGGCAACTGGTTCCTGCCTGAACCTCATCAAAACACCTATGAGGGAATTGGTTAAGTCTGGCCCCTGCAACAGCTGTGAGTTCAGTGACATGCCTTGATACGTGGATGCACAGTCAAATACCACTCTCAACTTGTGCTTGGTTGGGTGGTAGACCCCATGATGTGGGAGATACCATATTCTGCTACCACTTTTACAAGTTTCTGCCACAGGAACTTCTTCGGCATAGCCCCTTTCCAGTGTCTCTGTCATAAACTTTGTGTACTCTTGATGAAACTCACTGTCTCTTAACAGCCTCCGTTTCAGGCCTTCTGCTCTTTGTACCGCCACAACACGGTTGTTTGGAAATGCAGCCCCCTTGTTCTTTAAAGGAAGGCCAATGTTGTAGTGACCATGAACCTGCTTCACTGACAGTGACACAGACTCCATAAATTGTCTGTCTCTGGCCGACATTTCCATTTTCTCAGATAACTCATGCTCAGGGAAATCATACCTCATTTGCTGCTGTGAGAGCTCCTCTAGCTTTGTCACCGATATCCTGTTCACCATCACCGGTGGCCACTCAACAGCTCCTTGAGCAATACCCTCTTCTCTTAGCAGAGGTCCATTAATCGTCCAGCCTAGTGCAGTTTTTACAGCATATGGGCCGTTGCCCTCACTGTTGATAACCTTCCAGGGCTCAAGCGCCTTTGGTACATTCGTGCCTATTAACATACCAATATTTCCATCAATCTGCTTGAGCTGAACCTCCTTCAAATAAGGCCATCTGTCCACATCGCTTTGTTGTGGAATGTTCTCCTTTGTTACTGGAATCTCTGCCTGTGTGAAAACCTGGGGAATCTTCAAAAAGTTATCCTCATCCAAACCACTGACCTCGAGACCCTTAACGACATGAGTACTGATTGTCGCTTCCTTTCCCATGGTGCGGAGCAGAATGTTGGACCTTTTTCCTGTGACCTGTAAATCCCTCATCAGCTCATCTGTACAAAAGGTTCCAGTGCTTCCTGGGTCTAAGAACGCGTATGATTCAACTGTTGTGTTGCTCCTTGAACATCTGACCTTCACAGGCACAATTGAAAGTGCACAGACTGCTTCGCCAGCCCCAGTACAACCGCATGTTTCACTGCCTGCTGATGGAGAAAAACTTGCTGCTGGTTCTCTGATACTTTTACTGTCACTATCAGGAGAAGAGTACTGCTCCTTATGCAGAATCGTGGGATGTTTCTGAGAACAAGTCTCACACGTGTGTCTTTGCTGACAGCCTTTGCTCAGATGCCCCTGTGACAGGCAACCAAAACACAAGCTCTTTGATTTGAGGAAATCAAGCCTTTCTCTGTGAGGCTTTTGCTTGAGGAGTCTGCAGGTACTGAGGTTATGTCCTCCCTTATGACAGAAAAGACACTGTCTTCCACCTGTAGAGCCTACATTTTCCCTTTCCCTCTTTGTCTGCTCTGGACTGTTTGACACAGGTGCCGTATTAGTAGCAAAGATGCTTTCCCTCTCCTTGAATTTCAGAGCATTCTCTTTGCACACCTTTGCTTTGCCCTTGTCTCTAGACAAAGTGGTGTCCTGAATGTTACCAAACAATGGGTGAGAAGCGATCTTTGCCTGCTTCTCTACAAAACTGACCAGATCAGCGAATCTAGCTCTCATTGCTGTACGTTCTTGAATGTCACAGGCAAAACCCCTCCACCTTTCCCTTAATTTAAAAGGAAGCTTGGAGATAACTGTTCTCATATTAGTAGGGCTATCCATCTCCTCAATGTACTCCATGCTGTCTACTGTGTTACAGCAACTAGTGAGGAACATAGCAAACTCCATCAGTGCATCACCATCCTCTGGCTTAATTACAGGCCATTTTAGAGCTCTTTCAATGTAGGCTGAGGCAATAGTATATTCATCCCCGAAATGCTTGCGCAGAAGCCTCTTAGCTTCAGCGTAGCCCCTGTCAGGATACATGTGCGAACAGCTACGAACAAGAACCTTGGGTCTCCCTTGGGTGAACTGCTCCAGGAAGCGCAACCTATCTCTATTGCTGTCTGTCCTTTTCTCAATCCCATGCTCGAACGCTTTCATAAAAAACCCAAACTCCAGTGGATCCCCACTGAATACTGGAACATCCAAAGGAGGGAGAGTGGATGCTTTCTGTTGTTTTACTAGGAGCTCTGTAATCTCGTTTTGTCGCTTCATGACATTCAACAAGTCTTTAACATCAGTCATCCTGCCTTGACTAGTAATAGACTGGCTATTATCCTTCTTATTCAATGGACGAGGAAGCCTGCTACTCCTTTCTGAGCCCTGCATTACCTCTGACTCACATCTTCGACCGACATCTTCATGTTCTGGCTGAACCAAACCAAAACTGGCCCCAATACTTTGGCCCGGAGCTCTTTGGCAGGTAGCCATTTTGTTGACCAAGTCAGCAGAAGTGTTATGGGCTGGCTCCTTCACAGTCAGCACCTCAAGCTTTGCGTTAGCTGCAGCAATAGCTGTTTGCAACTCCCATTCCTCCCTTTTTGCCTTAAGAACAGCTTCTTGTCTGTCAATCTCCATCTTTTGCTTTAATGCCTCAGCACGCGCTACCAGAGCAGCCCTCTCTGCCTCAATCTTTAGCCTGGCAGAATATGTGGTCGAAGACACAACAGAAGAGGTTCGACTGCTTCGATGTGCTTTACTGCGTCTGGACGATATTGCTGAAGCACTGTCTGCAGGCTCAACTTCAGCATCAACCATTCTTGCTTCAACTGCTTGCATTTCCACTCCTTTTAACCATCTCTCGACTTCCTCCACAAAACTTCTCAAATAGCTAGCCTTTGGCTCATACCACTGTGTCTGATCATGAAGAAGTTCCGACTCAGTCAAGTGATTTTTAACTGCATCGTTGTTTTCACAAAACTCAATATATATTTTTGAGAAGTCAGTGGCTAATTTAACAGACACTTCCTCAAAATTGCCGTCATCTTCCATAAGCTCCTCAATCTCTTTTATCTTTCTAGTAAGATAACCCAACTTGGTTTTCCTTGTCACTTTAAGATGCTGAAGCTTTTCCTCTTGTGCTTTAAAGGTTGGCTTGGAAACTCTTTTTTCCTGCTGCTCCATATTAATTGCGCTGCCATAAACCTTTCAATGCAATTAATCCTTTACACAGGCCATGTACCATTTAACCATACAGGAATTTTCACAAACCGTAAAGCAGGCACAGCCTCTTACTTTTCAGATGCGGGGTTTTCTTACTGCCGAAAGGATCCGGAAACACGGGAAGACTGAAGCGCATCCTCTTTCACGTCCCGTTTTCCAGTTTTCCCTTGCCGCGCCGCGGGCCGATTAACTCTGTGCGCCGGTGACGCGTGCGTAATCCTCTCACTTTCGGAGCAGTTTTCTGACTATTATAGCGGCAACCTTCGGTCCTTCTTTGCCGCTTCTGCAGAACGTAAAGTTTCTGACTCGTGCTCTTGTTAAGTCTCTTGGATGCCTTCCGGTAGCAAAAAACGAGGCGAAGGAAAAAAGGGGCAAAACATTTATTTTCCTTACAAATCGAAAGGTACAAAACAAATGCCTCTGGTGGGAGCTCCGTTTATATTCCCTTTGTGTTACAACAAAAAATGACATTAAAACGGCGACGGTCAGAAAACTGTTGCTCCACGTCCTGCTTGCTTACCTAACCTTTTACCCACACCCCTCCGCATGCGGGCCAAATACACACCCCCTTTACGACATCTACCAACACTTTACAACAACAACAGACTAACAAAGCAGGATTAATTTATGGAGCACAGCATATTACATTATAATATAAAATGATCAAGATTATAATAAAAACTTAAAGATCATGACAAATGACTGCTACATGACTACTACACCAACTGCTGCACCTCCACCCACCAGTCTGTCAAGCTAATCAAGTTTGCAGATGACACCACCGTTATTGGGCTCATCGCTGACGGGGATGAGTCTGCCTACAGGAGGGAGGTTGAACGTCTGGTGTCCTGGTGCAGCCACAACAACCTGGTGCTGAATGCCCAGAAGACAGTGGAGATTATTGTGGACTTCAGGAAGCACACAGCCCCACTCCCCCCCCATCATCCTGAGTGACACCCCCATCACCTCTGTGGACTCATTCCGCTTCCTGGGTACCACCATCACCCAGGACCTGAAGTGGGAGCCCACCATCACCTCCGTCATCAAGAAAGCCCAGCAGAGGATGTACTTCCTGAGGCAGCTGAAGAAATTCAACCTGCCAACACGGACGATGATGCAGTTCTACACTGCAATCATCGAGTCCATCCTCACCTCCTCCATCACCGTGTGGTACGCTGGAGCCACTATCAGGGACAAACAGAGACTGCAGCGTGTTGTGCGCTCTGCTGAGAAGGTGATTGGCTGCAGACTCCCATCTCTGCAGGACCTGTACACCTCCAGGACATTGCGGCGTGCAGCTCGGATCTCAGCTGACCCTTCTCACCCTGGACACAGTCTGTTTGACCTGCTCCCCTCAGGCAGGAGGCTCCGGTCCATTCGCACCAGAACCTCTCGCCATAAGAACAGTTTCTTCCCCTCTGCTGTTGGACACATGAACAATAACCATATGACTGTTCCCACCACTAACACATGACCCTACGCTGTGTCACTGCATCATTTCATGTTTGGCACTGATCACCACCTGCACTCATGTATATATCTTTCTACGTAGCACTCTTAATTCTTATTCTCATGTATATATCTCATGTATAGCTCATGCACATATCTTTCTACGTAGCACTTTTAATTCTTATCCCTACTTTTATTTTTTCATGTCTATTTAAGTGCTATTTATGACACTATTTAAGTGCTATTTATGACACTATGTTTGCACTGAAGCACCGCAGCAATTTCCTAATGTTGTAAACCTGCTCAACATTTGGCAATAAACCCCTTTCTGATTCTGATTCTGATTCTGAAATACTTAAATATGGCATGATGTAACTGAGTAAAATATTGGCCTGGACTTGGCTCCAACAGCGCCAGTGTCCGGCAGCCTCGCCTCTGTCAGTGTGCCCCAGGGTGGCTGTGGCTACAATGTAGCTTGCCATCACCAGTGTGTGTGAATGGGTGGATGACTGGATATGTAAAGCGCTTTGGAGTCCTTAGGGACTAGTAAAGCGCTATATAAATACAGGCCATTTACCTTCGTATAACATGCAGTTTTAAGGCAGTTCCACACTCATTTAATTTTTCTGACCTGGAAGCTGCATCCATGTTTTATGTACCGAATTTCTGAGTTTTAAAGACAGAAGACAAGTTTGATATTGTAAACCATTATTTTTTAACCAGAACCACTGGACAAAAATATAAAAAAAAAACCATTCACAACCTGCTCTGCTTCAGCAGTTCAATGCAGGATATGCTCTGATATATTAAAATATCAGTTGCAAGTGCCATTTTTTCTCCAGAACACTTAACAGCACCTAGGAGTAGTCTTCCACAGCAAGTCACCTATAATAAGTTATCAGAATAGGTGTAATGACCTCCTACTAGAAAGAGAGAGTTAACATTCAAAGCACCTCCCTGAGGTGTAAGTATGAGCACTGATCTAACCAGGTGACTGCAGGGGAGGCCATTCATATTCAAGTCTTACACAGAACCTTTGCTTCTATCCATAATTCATGAGAGAGTTCCTCCTGCATGCCTCATCCTGGCCTCCTGGTCTAACCTTCTCCGCCTCCTACACTGTATCATACCCAAACTAGCAGTAAAAGCAGTTATTCAGTGAACATTATACTGTAGGGAATGGATGTGGGCTAATGTGATAGGGGAGGGAAGAAGGGAAAGGCGTTCAAGGTTATTAAATATGGAGCCCCATTTTGAGGTGTTCAACTCATGAATCACCCCGAGCAAAGAGAGCAAGAGAGGGATGACCCTGATTTATTTGTCTGATTTCCTCTCCTTCTCGTTTTTTCTCTCTCCCTCTTTCTAGAAACAGATGAAAACTATCATTTCGTTCAGTTTACACACAATTCATCTCTATTAGACTTTTAACACATCTTGTCTCGTTGTGTTTTATTCTCACAAAGACTGAGAAATGTTGACCTTGGCTACAAACAGCATGACAGTCTGCTGGGAGTCTTTTGACCTTATCATCTTCATGTTCCATTTTGAGGGCATGACATGAGTGCAAATGGACACTTGTCCTTGAAAAAGGCATTTTCCAAAGGTGTTTAACGCCTTGGGGGGGAAAAAACCTAGCACACATCATAAGTATTACGCTTTGTATCATCCAGAGGTGGGACCAAGTCATTGTTTTGCAAGTCTCAAGTAAGTCTCAAGTCTTTATCCTCAAGTCTCAAGTCAAGTCTCAAGTAATGTCAGGCAAGTCAGAGTCGAGTCTCAAGTCACTGGTGTAAAAGTCCGAGTCAAGTCACAAGTCTGAAACTTTGAATTTCAAGTCCTTTCGAGTCTTTAAAAAAAAAAAACGAAAAAATAATGTTGCAGTTATGCTAAATGTAAATATTAGACCATGTAATTTTTTAATCTGTGTTTTTCTCAACACATGACAAAATAGTGAACTTAGAAAATATACACAAATTGTGAAATTGCACCTCTTTAAAATGCAGCTCAATTAAACTTAGCTCCAAGAATAATTTTCACCGACAGTTCTGAGATAAGCTGCATGTTATTCTTGGATGCGGTTGTAGGACCGGCTTTAAAATCGCATGACAAAAATATCATACATATTAAAAAAAACTGCATCACCAACGTAGCCTGGAAAACATTTGCTAGTTAGATGAAGTCAGCTATCTCATCGTAGCATATTTATATGCATATTTATAATTATACGGTTCTTGGAGTGAGTGCACACACTCATGAAGTTTAGTAACTTCCGGTCACTGCAACAAGCCCAGGTACAGTTTACCGACGGATGGGTACAGGACCTTGAAATGCACCGTGTAGAACGAAAGACCATCGTACGTATCATAAGTTTACCAGTCTCACAAATCGTCGTCATAAATACACATTCGTTAACCGTTTATTAATAGGACCTTTGAGCTCAACGGTAATTAATTAGTAGTGGAAATAATTTCTGGTACGCGTTACAGAAATGTAGCAGTGACAATAATACTGTATGCTGTAATCGTACTGGACAATTAGTGATACAAAACAACTGTTTTATCCTGTGAATAAAAGTATATGTTTTTGTCAATGTACCATAATAACAGAAGCGAAACGCAATATTGTGTCAGGACAATTCACTATTTATGCACAATAAATAAAGGAGCATAGCGCGACAATTTCTGTTCAGTGCCAGACTTGCTTGTAACCTATATCACCAGTTATGTTATGAAAATGACGTATTAACTACTAAAAAACACTGACCTTCGTGTAAATGCTTGGAGCAGACTAACCTGTGAGCTGGAGTGTTCTGGGACGTTATATTTGATCTTTGAATGGCTGCAATCCAGGCCATCCGTCGCCTCTTTGTTACTTTGGAAACATGGCTCGAACAATTTCTCTTCAACGACGTAATCCGATAACAACTGATCTCTTTACCCGTCGGCTTCCCGTGGCTGTCATGCGACCGGCTATTGCAGTTAATAATACAACAGCTTCTTGACATTTTTGTTTTTCTTTTTATCGCTGTGTGACTGATTTCAATTGAAAGCCTGCGTGCGCTAGTACCGCTTGCCACGAGTTCCCAGAATCCTTTACGGTTCTACCCGTGAATGACGTCACATTTTCAATCTCTATATAATATGCATGTTAAATTTTATATTTGGGGTAAAATATCAAGTCTTTTCAAGTAAACCGGTTCAAGTCCAATTCAAGTCCCAAGTCATTGGTGTAAAAGTCCAAGTCAAGTCACAAGTCTTAGAACATTTTTTCAAGTCAAGTCTAAAGTCATAAAATTAATGACTCGAGTCTGACTCGAGTCCAAGTCATGTGACTCGAGTCCACACCTCTGGTATCATCTACATCAGAAGACTCATTACTTTGTTTGCATGTGTATCAGCTTTTAGGCGTGAACACTGCAACTACAAACACTTCATCAAGTAGGCAGAAAAATACACCAAGGCTCCTTCATCAAGTCCCAACGGATAACGAAGAACACCGATGGTCACTTTATGCAGAAACAGTTCAGTATTAAGCTATCAAAAAAGCACATCACACAAATAAATGCAGGGAGGGCACTCTGATGCACAGCTAATCACGTAGAGCAACAAGGATAATTAGCCAGCATTGATTGTGCTTATCTGGCTCGCCATATACTCAGCTACAAAATGTAATGTGTGTGTGTTTATTACTTGGGAGGACATGTTTGCACAGTTTATACTCAAACTTAATTACGCTTTCTCTTGCCTCTACTTTTAGTTTGAAGATATGGTTTGTTGCTGTAGGGCGAAGGAATGAACGCAAGTAGTATGAGGACAAAAATGATCTAGACAGTACTTGACAGAGGTGCATGTGAAAATCATGCTGGTCTGTCTTTTATTTGCCAGGTCTCTATGAGAAAGCTGATGCCACATCCAGCTGAGAACTCCGGGCAGGTGAATTCACCTGGCATAGTAAGAAAGAGTTAATTTCTGTTTGTTATATGTTATATTGTCTTATTAGAGAGACTATGCACATTCAATTGTCTGAAAAAAAGACCGATTCCAAGCAAACATTTGAAACATTACAAATGGTCTTGAGAAGTTCCTTTTAAGTGCTTTGAAACCTGCTTTTTAGGATTTTTTTGTCCAATCAACTGGACATGCCTATTTTTCTCAACTCAAAAGCATCATCAAGCTCTAAAATTGTCACCAGCTGACAATGAATGCCCCGCCAGCCAATTATATCCTAAGACTAGCCAAGTAAAAGGTGTATTTTCTGCACGTTGCCACCTCCACTGTTTAATTTCTTTTTTGTTCTTTTTCATGAAATAAAGACTTGCAGTGCATTACTGTAAACAACTGCTCATTTTCTGCAGGGGTTTGGCTTAGCTGTACACTAAAAAAACACAACTGTATAAACACAGTAACTTTGGGGTTTTCATTTATGAATCCAAACAAATGGCAAGGGACATTTTTCAGATGCAGTTTAGAGGGTTGTTGCTAAGGATGGGAGTCAAGGGTGAAGTGAATTTGCAAAAACTTAATGGATGTAAGCAAAAGAGCTGTGCAATGTCATGACTTAAACATGAACTAAGAGTGTGAAAACAGTGTGTGTGCATTTTGCTGTACAAGAAGCTATTTCAGCGCTTTTCATTTTGAGCTGAGAAAGAAAGCCGTTACCCATTACAGCAAACTTTTCCCCTAAGAGATCTATCTCCATATCTCACTTCCTAACTGGGTCAGTAGTAGTAGAGTAGTTGGAGCCTCTATTGCTGGTTTCAAATGTAAACACAGAAGAAACACACGTCTCTCTTGGCCAAAACAACCAGCGTCATTCTCTCTAATTCAGTGGTAACAGCAGGAAAATGCATCAAGGCTGTGAGTTAACTCTACACTAATCTAACAGGGAACGGTCTGCATTTCACTGTAAAAAAAAGAAAAAGAAAAAGAAATGTGTAATTATCTTAAGCTGTGGATAAGAGGAAGCACCTCTCTAACTACTGTGTGCTTTCCTGCCCCTGCACAAGGAGGAGCTTAACAAGGTGAATGGTATAGCTTCACCATTATGACATAACTGTGCTGCTAAATATATCTTAAGTACCTAAAGACATCAGGTTAAGAACCTCCAGTGGGACTATTATATGTAGACTGAGGTAGCTAAAGTATAGACCATGATTATATTACACAAAATAAATAATTAATAGCAAGTATAGTTGGGGTGTGATTCTTAGTTTAACCCTGTAATGCCTCTCTAGAATAAAAATAGTGTGAAACCTGGAAAAACACAGCTCTTCACTTCAAGGAGGGATCTGATAAAGAGAGAGAGCCAGAGTTAGAAATAACAAAGAGTATCAAAATAAAATGACAGGAACAAACAAATGCGCCTACATGTCACACTGATGAGAGGAGAGAGGCCGGTTACTGAAAGAGGGCAGGATGGACAGACAAGATGGTAGCGGAGGGAGGGCAGCCAGGTGAGTGGATAAGCCAGGTGTATGAAAAGTGCAGGGGTGAAGTTCTTCTGGAAAGTCAAATACAATTCCACGAATCAGGAGAGAGCAGGGTGACTGAAATATCACAGGAAAAAACAAGGTTAGAACTAGAAACAGAGGCGTTAGAGCAAAGACTAGAGTGATCTAATGTTACCAGGAAGGGTGATACCAAGAATGATTTGGCGAAACTGTATATAGACCACATGAAAACAACAGTTGCTTTAAGGCGCTTTGCATTGTAAGGTACACACCCTACAATAATACAAAGAAAACAGAGAAAACTCCAACAATCATATGAGCAAGCGCTTTGGCGACAGTGGGAAGGAAAAACTTCTTTTTAACAGGAAGAAACTACCGGCAGAACCAGGCTCAGGAAGGGGCCGCCATCTGCCGCAACCCATTCTACTTTGAAATACTCTAGGATAATAAAGAATAACAGTAGCCCAGCCTAAAAGCAATAAACACATGAACTAGTTTTTCAGAATCACTGTGAGAGAGAATGTTTCTAAATTCAAAGATATTGGACTAATGGAAGAAAGCAGTCCGACATATTTGTTCAGTACATGTATTGAAGAACACATCCTGGTCAAAAATGACTCCATGATTCCTCACAATGTTTCTTGGGATCAGGGTAAAGCCATCCAGAGTAAGCATCTGTCGAGATACTGCATTTCTGTTTCTAAAAGCACAGCACTTTCATGAGGGAGATCAGGCACAGCTGAGTGAAACACCTCAGCTGGGCAGCTCGGCCCAAGCACACCTGCTCACAGACAAAAAGAAAAGGGAAAAAACAACAGAACCAGCTCCAGTCCGTCCTGACCCTCACACTCTCTATGAATGCCAATCCTTTTTCACTCATCTTCAGTCCAGTCCTTGCACCTGACCATTTTTGGCTAAATGTTTGGTAAGCCCACTTCACACTGACCTATGAATCATTCAAGGACAAAAGAGATGCCTAACGCAAGCGATGAACCGATGTTCCGTCTACAATTTTAAATTGTATCTTCAGCACTTTGTTACTAAGACTGTCTCAAAAACAGATCATTTGTTTTCATTTTTTTAGTTGAATCTATGAAAAATGCCAAAGATAACAGTTTAACAGGCATAAAATTGTGTTTTTGCACCAACAAGGTGATTCCCAAAAAGCTATTAGCCGACAACTTGTCATTGAATTTCTGTGCGTGTCCTTAAAAATTCAAAGAAACTTGACAAAGACATGGAAACAAAAAACTATCTACAGCAGATGAACAAGATTTTGAAATTAATTTTCTTAAGAAACAGGCAGGCAGAAAGTTAGTAAAGATCTGACACAGGAGCTGAGAGATGCATCTGGCTCTTTAGAATAGAATAGAATAGAATAGAATAGAATAGAATAGAATAGAATAGCTCTTTATTGTCACTGTTACAAGAACAATGAAAGGCAGTTTGGCATCTCTCCATGTGTGTGAAGTACACAATAGCATAAGTATTTACACAATAGCATATACACATTTACATTTACACAAGAAAGAAATTACTTCCATTCATAGCGTTTTCTGTAGAAGAACTTTGAATATCCTTCAACAAGTCTGGCACTGTTTTTGCCTCATTTACTTCCATGCATGTTTGCACATGTTTCGATTAATCACTGCATCTATTTCCCATTTCCCAGAAAATTATGAAGAAGTAAAGGTTGGCTCAAGTCTTTTGCACAGTACTGTATGTATGAAGATATCTTTTTACTCTGCAGGCTGTGTTGTTACATCTTCTCTTTTTATGATGTCCTCATTTGAAGAAATATTTACACTATCCTGCACACACAAACAGACACTAATAGTCATCTGCCACCAGAAGTCAGTCACCATGAGCACCATGGGAATTCGTTGCACAGCTGGCTCAAAGGGCAACATGCATCTATATGCCTCTAAAAATGCTACACTGTACACATTGCTATCCTTCTAGCCTCTCTTTTCAAGACACATACAGCGCATGAATCTTTCCAACCAAGTGAACACATGAAGTGAGGATCTAATTTTCTATGTGGGGAGCCATTTGCAAAACCCTTCATCCTGCATGTGCATTTCTAATGCAGTCACATTGCAAGCTGAAAAACTTAGCAGGGCTACTGTCTCCGCTGCCTTCATCTTGGCACAATTATCATCTAATGTGACAGGTGACATTTTCTACCACGCTGGGCCAGGCTCTTGTTGAGGATTCAAATGCATGATAATAGATTGTAACTGAAAAAGACCATTTATTTCTGTCTCACTCAAAAACACATTATATGTGGACATCTTTTCACCGCCTCCTTGAATGCCATGTATATTTGTATGGAAAATGAGGGAGCAATGGAAGGCACGGTTAAGAAGCAGGAATTATTTTACATGGGTTTGAATGAGGTAATTGAAAAAAGAGAAAAATAAGTTTCTTTAAGAGGACCACCTTCCGTTCATTTGAAAAAAAAAAAAAAGACAACAAAAAATGGAAAACAAAAATAATTTATTTGCTGTAAAGCAAAGTATTATATGCCTATTTTTTCGATACATCACAGATAGGAAGATACCTTAATGTAAATGACTGATCAAAACTTGTCCATTCATGTGTTTCTGTTGTAATAATGTTTTGTCCAACTTTATTCTAAAAAGCTTCTGTACAGCCAGGATTTTTCCATTTTTGCATATTAGTTACACTTAAATGTTTCAGATACTCAAAATTGTAATATTAGGTTAAGATAACCTAAATACAAAATGCAGTTTTCAAAGTATAATCTCATTTATTCAAGGAAAAAAACAAAGGTTATGCAAACCTACCTAACCCTGTGTTAAAAAAGTAAATGTAATAACTGGTTGTGCCACTCTTGGAACCAACCACTGCAACCGAGCATTTCAAGCATCACTCTGGAGGAATTTTGGCCCACTCGTCTTTGCAGAATTGTTTTAATTCAGTCACAATAGAGGGGTTTTGAATGTGAACAGCCTGTTTAAGGTCATGCCTCCAAAACCTTTTTTTTTTTCAAATACTCAGAGGTGGGCTTGCTGGTATTTTTCAGATCGTTGTCCTGCTGCTTAACCCAAATGTGCTTGAGCTTTAGGACACAAACTGATGGCCAGAGATTCTCCATCCATCCATCCATCTTTATCCGCTTTGTCCGGGGCCAGGTCGCGGGGGCAGCAGCCTAAGCAAAGAGGCCCAGACCTCCCTCTCCCCAGCCACCTCCTCCAGCTTATCCGGGGGAATACCAAGGCGTTCCCAGGCCAGCCGAGAGATATAATCTCTCCAGCGTGTCCTGGGTCTGCCCCGGGGCCTCCTCCCGGTGGGACATGCCTGGAACACCTCACCCAGGAGGCGCCCAGGGGGCATCCTTGTCAGATGCCCGAACCACCTCAGCTGGCTCCTTTCGATGTGGAGCAGCAGCTGCTCTACTCTGAGCCCCTCCCGGATGGCCGAACTTCTCACCCTATCTCTAAGGGAGAGGCCAGCCACCCTTCGGAGGAAGCTCATTTCTGCCGCTTGTATCCGCGATCTCGTTCTTTCGGTCACTACCCACAGCTCGTGGCCATAGGTGAGGGTAGGGACGTAGATCGACCGGTAAATTGAGAGTTTCGCTTTTACACTCAGCTCCCTCTTCACCACGACGGACCGGTGCAGCGTCCGCATTACTGCAGCTGCAGCCCCAATCCGTCTGTCGATCTCCGGCTCCCTTCTCCCATCACTCGAGAACAAGACCCCGAGATACTTGAACTCCTCCACTTGGGGCAGGAACTCATCCCCGACCCGGAGTGGGCACTCCACCCTTTTCCGGCTGAGAACCATGGCCTCAGATTTGGAGGTGCTGATCCTCATTCCCGCTGCTTCACACTCGGCTGCGAACCGTTCCAGTGCGAGCTGGAGGCCCTCACCCAATGAAGCCAACAGAACCACATCATCTGCAAAAATCAGAGATGAGATTCTGAGGCCACCAAAGCGAAAGCCCTCCGCCACTTGGCTGCGCCTAGAAATCCTGTCCATAAAAATTATGAACAGAACTGGAGACAAAGGGCAGCCCTGGCGGAGCCCATCACCCACCGGGAATGAGTCCGACTTATTGCTGGCAATGCGAACCAAGCTCTTGCAACGGTTATATAGGGATCGAATGGCCTGTAGCAATGGGCCAGAGATTCTCCTTCAGGATTTTCTGGTACTGAGCAGAATTCATGTCTACATCAGTAACAGCGACCATCACCACACTACCATCAAATGTCAGTTTGATGTTCTTTCCTGAAATGCTGCATTAGTTTTTAGCATTAGCTTCCAAAATGTTCAACTTTTGTCTCGTCAGTCCACAGGAGATTTTCCCCAAAGTCTTGGAGATCATCAAGATGTTTTTTTGATGAGCTTTTGTGTTCTTTTTGATCAGCATTGGTTTCCAACTTGGTACTCTCCCATGGATACCATTTTATCCCAATCTTATTGTTGGACAAAGAGCACTGGTACTGTAGTCCAGGCACTCTTGAGAAGCTTCACCATTGTTCCAGGTTTTCTTCACCTATGGATTATGTCTCTTACTGGAGTCCCAGTTAACTTTGTAACCCTTTAAAGACTGATAGATGTCAATTACTTAGTTTCTCAGCTGCTTCTTTAGATTGTGACATGATGTGTTGTTTAGCCTAAATCAAGTGATTTCTTGATTCAACAAGTCTGGTCAGACTGGCAAGAGAAAAAGTGTGACAAATATCCAAAAAAGTAGAAAATCAGGAAGATGGCCAATACTTGTGTATTGTAAACAGTGTTGGTCAAGTTACTTGAAAAAGTAATCAGTAACTAATTACTGATTACTTCCCTAAAAAAGTAATCCTGTTACTTTACTGATTACTTATTTTCAAAAGTAATTAATTACTTAGTTACTTTTTAAAAACACGATTTACAACCTGAATAGGTGATAAAGCGATAGATCTTTCAGCTCAATTCTACTTTTTCTACATAATCCATCATACAAAATGTAATCAAATGGAAAAGTCTCTTTTTAAAACTTGTTTTATCAGTTTTAATCTTTTAACTTCATGCATCAAGCAAAAATTTAATTATATGCAACATTCACTGACTGGAAGAAATTTGTTTAACATTTAAACTTATTTTCTGCACATTCCAGCACATAAAATATTTTTTGTGTGTGTTTACACTCACTCTTTCAAATAGATGCAAGTAAAACACAGCAGAAAATAAATAACATCAAAGACTAGCGGTCCTGTTGCTCTATTTTCACCTGTAAAGCAGGAGTGGTGTAGGCGGAGGTTTACCCTGGTGCAGGTGTGCCACAGCGGTCAGTGGAAGAATCCAGGAGTTTCTAAAAGAGTTTCCGTCGTTGCGCACTCGGTGCTTGCTTGGAAGTTTAGGGTTTTTTTCGCTTTAAAAACAAGTTTTCTTCCCACGCACAACGGACACTAATGTTTTTGTCACTTTTTATGGAATCAAACTCAAAGTAAGGTCAGTACTTCCACGCTTTAAACGCTGCACGCTCATACTCTCTCCCGCACTCGACATATTATCCATTGTTGATCTGCACACAGCTGTTGTCACGAACGTCGCACTCGCTTACATCACTGCCATGAGACATTCTCGCAAAAAAATCACGGTTTTAGTAACGCAGTAACGCAGCGTTCCTACGGGAAAGTAACGGTAATCTAATTATTGTTTTTGCAATACTAATCCCTTACTTTACTCGTTACCTGAAAAAAGTAATCAGATTACAGTAACGCGTTACAAGTAACGCGTTACTGCCCATCTCTGGTTACTGCCCATCACACTATATACACAAGTATACACATATAAACAGAGAGTCATCTCTAATAAAAATTGTAATAGGCTAATTTCTTGCCGTCCCTCGCATACTCAGTCATGTAAAAATCCACAATGACTTAAAAATACATTTGAGCACAAACCAGTTGAAACCAGGCCTTGAGGTCTCTCTGTTCACATTAACAGGTCACCTCTGGCCCACACACACAACCACGTACACTTGTAATTAATGAAACAGGAGGAAGGCAGATGGAGAGGACAGAATGAGAGAGTGACGACATGCGAGAGAGAGAGAGAGAGAGCAAAAGAAGCAGGGTTAGGAAGGCCTTGCTCTACAAACAAGACACCCTCATTACCACATAATCCCTGACACAAAGTGAAAACAGAGAGAGACAGCTAAGAGACGAGAGTTTTGGGAAGATTTGGTTTGCGCTGACGAAGGGTAAGCGGTGCTCGAGGCTAGTGTTTGAGTCTGCATGTGCGGTTGGGCAGCGGAGAAATGGGAGAAGGGAAGAAGTAACAGAAGGATGAGGCACGAGATTAGAGGTGGAAAGGGGCAGAGAAGGAAGCGACAGACAAGAGTAGAGAGAAAAAGGGCAAAAGGTCTGAAAAACAGTGGTCATTAGCAGGCAGAACAGTAGCCCCGAGAAAGGCACACATGTACACACACAGGGGCTTCTCAGTAGGCCAAGCACATAGTCTTGATAGTGCATCATAATTAATATTTCATAGGCTGTCTCCTGCAGGTGAAAGAAAAAGAAGACTCGATGGAGAGATGAAAATAAGAAAAGAAAAAGAAGAGACAAACAAATTCAAATTGTGTAAATATGTAAATTTCTATGTGCTAACATGCACTACATGTGATTATGTGTACATATCAGAGTGCTTGTGAATAATCTGCAGGATTCACTTCAAGTATTGCTTCTTTTGCTTTTTTAAATAAAGATGGCGTTTCCCAAAACTGCTGAAATTAGTCATATAAAGGATTAAATGCATTGTTTGTTGGGTGAAATCTTCTTGAAGTATGAAATCAAATGCTGACTGACATTATCCAGCAGGACAGCAACACAGTCACTATTTTTTTTACCTCTATTATTATGCAACGTCTTTAGTGCAGGCATTTTGTAGCATTCATTCAGTCAAGTGGAAAACAGCGGTGTAAATAAGCATATAATGAAAAACAAGTTGGCCATGCAGCCCCTTAAGGGTCGGGCCTTTCCTTCTGCTGAGTTTTAAGCCTTTGTTTTAAGCGTATTGTCTGCTGCAGTTCCCCAGCAGCCACTTTCCTCCACCTCCACCTCCATGAAAGACTGACACGGTAGAAACTGCCTGAGTTGCACAAAATCTCTGGGGTTGCTGAGATCAGTGGGTTCCTTTGAGCTTTCCTCCATTTCGAGAAGCACAACAACCAGACAGGGAGGGGATCCCAGATTACCATAGCATTAATAAAACAAACTGTAATCTGAAACAAGAGCAAAAACAAAAGGCTGTATCCTTGTTTTCCCCCAGGAAGACTCTCTGCGACTGTGTGTGCGCCGTTTGTCATGTACACACAAGCTTACCCAACGACACGCGTTTGCAGACGCACATACACATGCATAGTGGGATGCACCCATGCTTGTAATGGCATTGTTCCTCAGAAAGGTTAATTCATCACAGTTCAGCATGCTGTGATGGAGAGAGGGAGGAAAAGAGGTGAAGGAAAGGGCAGAAAAAATGCCCCAAGGAAGTACAGGAATATATACGTTGGGAAGGAAATATATACAGTGCACTATTTGGAAATAAGGTGAAAATAAGGGATAAAGAACACGGAAAGGCAAAACAATACATATAATACAATATATATCACTGGATCACTGCTACACGCCATACAAGCAGGGGTACAAAGCTGCCTCACTCCCGGCTTTTGGGAAGTCTGACCACAATGCCATCTTCCTCATCCCCCAGTATAAACAAAGCATACGGAGGGAAGACGTGACCACGAGAGAGGTAAAACGGTGGACTGCCCAATCAGAAGCTACGCTACAGGACGCACTCAACAACGTCGACTGGGACATGTTCAGAGCATGCACAGCGACATCAACGAGTTTACGGAAGTAGCAGTATGCTTCGTCAATATGCTAGCGGAGGAGATTATCCCCACTGCGAGAGTCACCACATTCCCAAACCAGAAACCGTGGATGGACAGATCGATCCGCACTGCAGTAAACGCCAGGACCGCCTCCTACAACGCGGGTCTCGCCACTGGCGATATGAGCGCCTATAAAGCGGCATCATACGGCGTGCGGCGCGCGGTGAGAGATGCCAAACGCCGGTACCGGGAACGTGTGGAGTCCCACTTCCACCAGGGCGACACACGGAGTATGTGGCACGGACTACGCACCATTACGGACTACAAAGCCAGGGACACTGCGCTGATCAACGCTGACTCTGCATTCACCAACGAGCTGAATCAGTTCTACGCCCGTCTCGAGGTTAGCCAGGCGGCTAATGCTATCTACTGCCTGACTACCGAGGACAGTGACGTCATCAGCGAGAGACCGGTGACCAGCATCGCAGAGCATGACGTCCGAGCGGCACTGAGGAGAGTGAACACAAGGAAAGCGGCGGGGCCAGACGGCATCACCGGCTGTCTGCTGCGCTGCGTAGCTGACCAGCTACCAGGTGTGTTCACTTACATCTTCAACGAGTCCCTGGCGAAGTCTGTGGTCCCCACATGCTTCAAAAGATCCACCATCATCCCTGTGCCCAAGAACAGCAAACCCTCATCCCTGAACGATTACCGGCCAGTTGCACTGGCCTCGGTAGTAATGAAGGTGTTTGAGAGGCTGCTGAAGAACATCTCCTCCTCCATCCCAGACACCACAGATCCGCTGCAGTTCGCCTACAGATCCAACAGATCCACAGAGGATGCCATCGCCCACGTCCTACACACCACTCTCAGCCACATGGACAAGAAACAGGGTAACTATGTGCGAATGCTGTTTGTTGATTACAGTTCAGCGTTTAACACAATAGTGCCCTGCAGACTGTTCACAAAGTTCAGGGATCTGGGACTTAACAGCCGTCTGTGTGCATGGGTGTTGGACTTCCTCACTGGCAGAACTCAGGTGGTGAGGGTGGGCAGGTGCTTCTGCAACAGCATCACCATCAACACAGGAGCACCTCAGGGATGTGTCCTCTCGCCACTGCTCTACTCCCTCTACACTTCAGACTGTGTGGCCACCCATGGCGCCAACACCATTGTGAAGTTTGCTGACGACACAGTGGTGTTGGGTGCAATCTCCAACAACGATGAGGCGGCCTACATGGATGAAGTGAAGAATCTGGCATCGTGGAGCCAGGACAACCACCTCCAGCTGAACGTCGGCAAGACCAAGGAGCTGGTGGTGGACTTCAGAAGGAGTCAGCACAGAGACTACAAGCCCATTATCATCAATGGAGCTCCAGTGGAGAGGGTGCAGTCCTTCAAGTATCTTGGTGTTCACATCTCCTCAGACCTGACATGGGCTGCCCACATTCAGGTCCAGACCAAAAAGGCTAGGCAGCGCCTGTATCACCTACGACAACTGAGGAAGTTCAGGGTCTCTCCAAAGATCCTCAGGATTTTCTATACAGGCGCTGTGGAGAGCATCCTCACACATAACATGACATCGTGGTTTGGGAACAGCTGTGTGAAGGACCAACAAGCTCTCCAGAGAGTGATCCGTACAGCAGAACGCTGCTGCAGGATTGCTCTCCCCCCGCTTCAGGACACCTACACCAGGAGATGCCGGACTAGAGCAGCGCAGATACTGAAGGACGCGTCCCATCCTGGCAACAAACTGTTCCAACTTCTGCAATCTGGTAGAAGGTTCCGCATCTTCCGGGCAAGGACAGAGAGACTCAAGAGGAGCTTCTATCCCCAAGCCATCCGTGCCCTAAGCACACACACCCGCCCTCTCACATCATCTATAATTGACTGAGTCAGGACTCTTCCAGACACTAAACCAAGGCACAATGTACATTTTGTAACCCCTATAGACATGGTTACTAGTATTTTCTTGTTTTTACCTGGTAATATTATTTCCGACACCCCTTGAACACACTTTGATTTTCCGTAGTTCAGTGAATGCAACAAAAGCACGTTGCTGCATTAAGCTAGGCAAAACGGAGCAAGACACCCGAGAGCAATTAACAAGCTACACAGTGAGTCTTTCGGTATAAAATAAGTGTTATAAAGTATTTTCAACAGTCTCTAACTTAAAGTTATGTACTTTTCAGAGGCCTTTATGTGTTTTACTCTCGACCAAAACCAGGCAGAGCGTGTATTTGTTTCTTGGGAATTCCGGTGAGTTACTAGAGATGATAAGTTAGCAGGAAAACTTATGCTAATTGTACATGTGGTAAACACTGCAACAGTGCGAATTCTGTATTGTCTAAAAAAAGCTAAAACCAGTCGGAGTACTTGAATTGTGTGTGAAATGGAATGTCGTATTTTATTTTATTGTCTATTTGATTGGGCATCTTCACAAATGCGCAAAACTAATGCAGGATGCACTTTTCTTTTAGCCATAAATGTTGTGCAGTGCCTTTCCTGCACTTTGTAATTTCAGTTATAGGTTAATACATGTAAATAAGTTATTTAAAACTAGTTACGTTACAAACATTTCATGATGTGATTACATATGCCTTAAAAAGGGGTATATAAATACAATTGATTGTAATGCTGTAAAGCAATACAAATGGAATTCATAGAGACAGAACAATGTTAAAACAACAGTGTACTTGATTTTGAAAACTTTATGAGATCTCATTTTATTTAGAAAAACTGTTAAGAACTATTTTGTTTATTGCTCTGTACTGTATGTGCAGACTGTTTTTTTGTGATCCTGGATCTGAAGTGGTTCTGGATATGGATGGCGAGCCAGACCCTGTGAAAACTCTTGGCGAATCCAAAAGCAGTGTGGCCAGCTGTTCTGGATGCAGGAGTAGAGTTACAGTCTGAATTACTTCGAATCGCAGGATTTCAGATAAGCAAGAACAAAAACTGCTTACTTGATACGGATTGTTTCTCTGGGAAACAGTTGAACTCCCAATATCCTGCTCATCAGGAGTCAGGTCTAAAGAGACTACTTATTTTATTTTATTTTGTTGTTATTTTCAAAAGAGCGCTCTTCTCTGTTGATTTTCTGTTAATTTTCTATGCTGTTTACATTGGGTTATTGCACCACTGTAACATTGTAATAAATCTGCCGGCTGTTCAACACTCAATTCTCTCAAATTTATTTTACTCCTCTCGAATCTAGTCTATAAGTTTAATCCTACTATACTAAGCAGGTGTTACAATTTCAATTCCTTTAATTTTAAATATGTTTATATTGTCTATCCTGTAAAATAGTCAGATGTCTATTCATATTAATGTACAGAATTCACCTGCTTGCTGCTATATATATATATATATATATATATATATATATATATATATATATATATATATATATATACATATATATATACATATATATATACATATACATATCATGTTCTTCCTCTACACCCCCCCCCATTTTTTTGCACATTTCGAGGAGCGTGTCAGGCTACATTTCACTGTGTGTTATACTTGTATAACTATGCATGTGACAAATAAAGAACCTTGAACCTATAGAATGGGATTAGACACATTTTTTATATTCAAGACAACAAAGAACAGAGCACACAAGATGTGATCAGAATCAAGTTATGTTTTCTGGTACTCAAATATCCATTATTAAGAATAGATATAGGAATGCATTGCCATGGTGAAACAGCACTGTTTGAGTGAAGACTTTCTGAAGAACTGAAGAGTCGCCCACCTCCACCCCCACGCCAGCGTACCTTGTACAATCACAGATCTGCAAGTGCACCCACTAAAAAAAAAAAATCTCATTTTTAAGTTTTAGTCCATTTTTCCCTTCCAGATAATCTCTTTGGGCACTTCTGCAATGGTTCCAGCAAAGCTGCTATTTTTAGATCGCTCCCTGGATGTCTCATTCGGACCACTTGTGCTTTTGCGACTGTGACGCCTCCTGGATTTCATACAGAGTCGAAACAGTGACCTTTTAAAGGTCGCTGAGAGAGAAATCTGGTGAGCAGGGCAGAGTGGGGCTGATGAGAGAAAACTGTGTTGGTGTGTCTAAAAAAACATGTGCAATGTGGCCACCACCACGGGGTTAGGTGGTGCGTGCCACCTCTTCACCAGTGATGATCCTTGACGTACACTCAACAAAAATATAAACGCAACACCTTTGTTACTGCTCCCATTCCCCATGGGATGGACGTAGAGACCTAAAATTCATTCCAGATACACAATATAACCATCCCTCCCAAACAGTGGTCACAAATCAGTCCAAATGTGTGGTAGTGGGCACATCTGCTATATTGAGATAATCCATCCCACCTCACAGGTGTGCCACATCAGGATGCTGATCTGACATCATGAGTAGTGCACAGGTGTACCTCAGACTGCCCACAACAAAAGGCCACCCTGGAATGTGCAGTTTTGTCTCACAGCAAAATGCCACAGATGCCACAAGCAATGAGGGAGCGTGCAATTGGCATGCTGACAGCAGGAATGTCAACCAGATCTGTCGCCCGTGCATTGAATGTTCATTTCCCAACCATAAGCCGTCTCCACAGGCGTTTCAGAGAATATGGCAGCACATCCAACCGGCCTCACAACCGCAGACCTCTTGTAACCACACCAGCCCAGGACCTCCACATCCAGCAGGTTCACCTCCAAGATCGTCTGAGACCAGCCACCCAGACAGCTGCTGGAACAATTGGTTTGCACAACCAAACAATTTCTGCACAAACTGTCAGAAACCGTCTCAGGGACGCTCAACTGCATGCCCGTCGTCCTCATCGGGGTCTTGACCTGACTCCAGCTCGTCGCCGTAACAGACTTGTGTGGGCAAATGCTCACATTCGATGGCGTCTGGCACGTTGGAGAGGTGTGCGCTTCACGGATGAATCATGGTTCACATTGTTCAGGGCAGATGGCAGCTGAGAATGTCCCAGTTCTTGCATGGCCAGCATACTCACCGGACATGTCACCCATTGAGCATGTTCGGGATGTGCTTGACCGGCATATACGACAGCGTGTACCAGTTCCCACGAATATCCAACAACCTCGCACAGCCATTGAAGTGGAGTGGACCAACATTCCACAGGCCACAATTGACAATCTGATAGACTCCATGCGACGATGTGTTGCACTGCATGAGGCAAATGGTGGTCACACCAGATACTGACCGGTTCTGGGTCCCCAGACCCCCAATAGCGCAAAAAACTGCACATTCCAGGGTGGCCTTTTGTTGTGGGCAGTCTGAGGTACACCTGTGCACTACTCATGATGTCAGATCAGCATCCTGATGTGGCACACCTGTGAGGTGGGATGGATTATCTCAATATAGCAGATGTGCCCACTACCACACATTTGGACTGATTTGTGACCACTGTTTGGGAGGGATGGTTATATTGTGTATCTGGAATGAATTTTAGGTCTCTACGTCCATCCCATGGGGAATTGGAGCAGTAACAAAGGTGTTGCGTTTATATTTTTGTTGAGTGTATAATAAGGTCACTATGATGCAGTGAAATCGGAGATGACTATGCACTAAGAGGACTTCCAAGGAGTAATCCAAAAAATAGTGTGGGGGGGGCTGGAAGAGGTCAAGAGGGAAATTATCCATATTTGCATCATTAGGAAAGGTTTTTGGTTTTCTATGGGCTGTGTAACAGAACATTATTATCCTACTTTGTGCCTGCCTTCTTTTGAATCATATCATAGTAGGTGGCTTTTTTGTAAGCAGTGCATAATGACTCGAAATATAGTGATTTGCAAAAATCGCTTGCGTCATTCTTGGCTGGTTTTAATAAGGTTTATTATCTCTCACAAAATCTGACAACAATAGTTTGAATTAATTTGGTTTCGTAATAAAATTCCTCTCACGTTATACGATCCCACACTTCAGCGATACCTTCCATAAACAAATCGACATATTCATTAAAACATTACTCAAGTTCGTGGCACAACACGTAACATAATTGCACTTGATCAGCCTTGTTGACCTCCTTGCTGATCAGCACAAGCCCTGATCTACCTTGACAATGACACTGCAGAGGGACTCTCCGCAAACAGCTTCTTCCAATTTGCTGTTCAACAGTGAGTCACTAAAATATGAAAAGAGCACAAATAAAGGCATGTATTGCCTTGCCTCAGGAAAATACTTACTTTTCTGTCATAAAGCTGCATCTTAAGCTACACGCCAGAACGCAAAGTGCCTACGGAGACAGAAGGCAACAAATCTTGTGTGGTCCTGTGCATCCTATGTGAGCAGAAGGCAAATGAGTGCGTCTTCATTGTGATTCAGGGCTGTTGTTGTTTTGTGTAGTTTTCTGGGTTCTTCGCTGTGACTGAAGCATATGTCCCAGCTTAACCAAGCTAACAATTTACCTCTGCCCTTCTCGGTAAACATCACAGATAGAGGCCTCCCATACATCAACATACTAGACAATACAACCGTATTAATAATCGCCCATCCATTCTAAACACAGAAGCAGAGGGTCGGTGGCATTTATTTAACAAACTTGGCAGATATTTACTTCGATCACATAGGGGACTGGTGGAAGGCGAGACAGATGGCGTGTCTAATTGTCTGAGCTGGATTCCTTTTCTTAGTTGACTGTGACTTAATTTTATTTAAGATTTGCATGTGTAACAGTCATAAGTGGGTTTTCCAGAGGAACAGGCATGTGACAGAAATGAAAAAATATTCCAAAGAGACCCTGAAAACATGTAAATTACAGAAGCTCAAACCACTGCGTAGCCACCATCTAAGTCTTTGTCTTCCGCTTTAAAATGGAAATGATGTGCAAATGGGTTTCTGCAAAGTGAATACAACCAATTGGTTTCCAAACAATTGCAGCCTCCTTTCCATTTTTTCTCTCAATTTCTGCTTTTTCTTTTTCTCTTTCTTTCCCTTCTCCGTTTGTCTTTGTGGGTGAGGCGTATGTCCAGCAGACGTTAGATACTCAATGTAGACACATCTCAGTAAGGCATAGCAACCTCTTAGGAGGTATAAATGAATAAAACGGCGTGGAAAACTGGCTTTTCCTTGCGTTGTAAGACACAGAGGAAAAGGGAGAACAAAAAAAAAAGAAAGTGGATGAGCGCAAATGCCAGAAAAATGCGTTGGTCAGGGTGGTGATGGCAGACGGAGAGAGATTTGAGCAGGGGGGATGAGCGCTTGGAAAGGAGGGGGAAATTAATTTAGTCAGGAGTGGGCTGTCAGAAGTGGTAATAATAGCAGGAGGTGAGATGATGATAGCCTGGATGTGGGAGTGCTCACTGTGGCCTGCTCCCATGCACACACACTCCCTGGGACACACACACACGCCCACATATACACGTAGACGAGGTATCTTTGGCTTGAAATATTATAGAACTTACCCAGACAGACTCACACAAGCACACAAATGCACACCTTCAAACGCATTCGCTATATCAGTCCTCACAGATAAGTGAGCCCTGCTGTGATGTCTTTTAGAAAATAGGCTTTTCCACCATTTTACCCATTTCCCAGATGTTATATCTAGTGGCAGATCTAGCAGGCAGCCAGTTTACTTCCAGATGCAGAGGAGCTCACAAAGCCACCGTGGAAGGCTACCTGTGTGTGATGTGCTATGATTAGGAAAGAAGGAGAAGACTGTTACATATGGGTTTTTGCAAAAATACACCTGAAAGGCTGAAGACAATATGGGTTTTCTTTATTTTCTTCTATTTTCATATGCACTTTACACACGTTTAAACACACAAATAAAGACATAAACCCAAGACTTATGTCGAAGGCACATCTCTCTCTCTCTTCTGCCTACAGTTTTCCACTTCTTTCTTTTTTTTGGTTCAAAAGGATTCGGTGAGTGAAGGATGGCAAGTGAAGATATGGTATCTAGTTTTCCACATCATTAGCACCAGGCATGGTGTGGTGTAATGTTGCGTCTCTAATGCCCACAGCCAGTCGTGTTCACTAATGATGTTGAATCACCACCTCGGGGTGCCTGCTACTCACCCTGGTGATGGCAGTGTCAGTGGTCTGTCATGATGTTTGTCATGGGCACATTTAAGGAGAAACACTTAGGTGGTAATTATTGCACTGTCATTGAAGAGTTATACCATCCATGGACAACACAACTGTCACCAGGCACTCTGTGAACATTTCTCTCTCATTCAGCTATTTAGTTTCATTTTTTTCTATATATTTTTTACTTTTAGGGCTAGTGGATGTTTTCTTTTCTGCTGTATATGTTTTTTGTCAGCCTTTGCAACTCTTGCACTTCTTTTTGTCGTGTCTGTTCTGTTCACCGAAGCTTAACAAGTTTGCTATTATCTTATCTGCCTCTCTCTATGTCTCATTTGACCTCACTCCATTTTCTTTGATGCCTGATGTCTGTATGTTTCTCTGTGTTGTCTGTTTCCTCTATGACTCAGTGCTCTTTAAGAGTTCAGGTGCCTTAAAGCTCTCTGACTAATTCCATTAATTCCTCTATCTATCCTGTCCTGCACTTCAGGTTTCAGGCCATCACCATCCCTGGTTCCAGTCTCATATCACTCTATTTTTATTCCTCTTTTACGAGTAACCATTTCTAAGGCTTGTGAGCACAAGAGGCTTTGAAGTGACAATGGTCCGGGTACTGAGAGTAATCTATATTCCAAAACGCCGCTGTTCAAAGTTGGACTTTCATGCTAGCTGAATAGAGGGCACCTTTTAACTCAGAGCCAGTAAAAGTGTCATAAGTTTTTTTACTTAAATCTCTCATTCCCTTTTTAGCACTCTGAAAAAGTGGATATTAAGCTTTGAAGAAACAGCCTTTTAACAACCTGAGACCTTTCAAGGGTTAACTTTTACAAAATGCAGCAACCTCTGCTATTAATAAGAACATTGCACATTACAACGTACAGGAGGAAGACTTTATATGATTGAAATATTTAAGAGCTAAAGGTGAGGGGACAGAGAAAGAAATAAAAAAGCTGCAGTTTTCACTTTGATTTCCTTTAAGAGCCATTCCCCAATAACTTGTCCCATGTTTTTATGGAGAAACATACATTTATTGTTTGGGGTTATTGTTTCCTGTAAAATGGGTTTGCTTCCTTTCAGCCTCACAGAATCTTTATTAGTTTTTAAAAGTGGCAATTACCCTTTAAAGGTCAAACAACCAATCAGGCCACTTCCTTTCACTGGCACTTTTTAATGACCTTGCTGTGGCACACATTAATGCCCCAGGAATCTGTAGAACCCCTGTGAGAGATACTTAATGCTGCATTTACATTCAACCTTTGTACTTCCACGTGAACTACACCCTGCACATTTCTTCTTCCATTTCTTTAGTAACAAATCACATATGCGCAGGTGTGGCATAGCTGGTCTACAACATACTACCTGAGACAACATTACTCGACAGTACTTTTAGAACAAAAGATTGACTTCCTCCTCTTTCCCCTTCTCTTGCTGAGCACCACCTCACACTCACACTGCAATCATAATCAGAGTAAGGGATAGTTGCACACATATACCCATCACAGGTGCCCACACAGATGGGTGAAGGCACATGCATAGACTGAGGAAAGTGTGCTCGCACAAAGGGCATTACACACGGGTAGATGCAAGGCACACGAGTGAGCACACACGCCCACACTCATTCCAATCAGCAAGCTTGTCAGGAATGACAGCTCTGTAATCAGCAGGTAATGATGGGACGCCCATGGTGAGGAGAGGAGAGGAGAGGAGAGGAGAGGAGAGGAGAGGAGAGGAGAGGAGAGGAGAGGAGAGGAGAGGAGAGGAGAGGAGAGGAAATGAGCTGTCACAAGGCCCTTCAAAGCTGCATCAGGGGCTGAACCTGAATCGGATCGCAGAGTCTCAATAGAGCCTGTCAGCACCAGGTGCTTGCTGAATGCCACCCCCACTCCACCTCATACACACTCACGGACGCACGCACAGTTTTGACTCATCTCCCTTAGCACTCACTCACACCACCTGGCCCATGCCATCTAAAGACTGTGGGGTCTCTCCCTCTTCATTTCTCTCTTCCTGAGGATGAGGCAGATTTACAGTTCATCAGGCTCTTTTTCACTTGCATGTGTTCAAGATCTGTCTACAGTGAAATCTCACACTGATTGGAGCGAGGGCCCACGCTGAGCGCACTCGCAGACCAATATAGATATGCAAACACATAGTCTACAATTATGGGCAGGAAACACGAAATGTGGTAATCATAAAATCAGAGGGCCGATGCTGCAGCTGCCTCACTGTACTCTCACGAACTCAGATGAACAAACACTAGAATCAAATGCTAACTGTGGTGCTGGATCGTAACTGCGTATCTAATCCCATTTCTAACTTTCATGCATACTTGTAAGGTATACTTTTAAGTATTCAAATAGTCAGATTACAGATTTGCTAAAATGACACTGATACGTAAAATAAATTTAAAGTCTTTGAGACTGACCTGCCAAAGTATGACATATTTTTCCTGATCGCCATAAAACTTTGGACACATTTTCAGTTCCACACTACATACTTGGACTACCAAAATTCTTTAAATGCATAAGAGTTGATTTTTTTGCTTTGGGACATCTTCACTTAAAGATCTGTTTTCTCATGCACTGTGGGACCTTCAGAAATATCACACATTAGTCATCGATAGGAGCCGTACCTGAAAAGTAACTACTTGACAAAAACTTTTTTTTTATCAAACTAGATCAAACAACAGCATTAATGCCGCCATGTCAGCATTAAATGATTCACTATGAACAAAGTTAATAATTTGATTCCTAGCAGCTCATCCCTACAGGTGTAATTCACATTATATCCTGATACTCTAATGGAAATGCTTCAGAAATACATTCATAGAATTGGGTGACAGTAGTTTTAATGCTGTTGCACTGATAGAATATGTCCACAGAGAGACATTTAAACACCTGCTCTTTTTGGTAGTTTGTGCTCTAGCAGGTCTTACCAGGACCAGATTCTGCCATGACACACCCACAGAGACATTCACATATAAGATTTAAACAATCAGCCTCGCTGTTATATCTGGTAATATTGTTATCTGATAGCACTGATCAAATCAGGCCATTTTGTTACATCTTAACAGTGTTTTGTTCCGGTGTTTTATATACTCGTATAAAAATCAAATTTGTCCTTAAAACTGTTTCATTAAAACTGCTCTCTATTTATGTGTGTGTGTGTGTGTGTGTGTGTGTGTGCGTGCGTGCGTGCGTGCGTGCGTGCATGCGTGCGTGCGTGTGTGTGTGTGTGTGTATCTTCGAGTGTGCACACGCGCTTGGGATTGTGAAATTGATTGTGGCTAGATAGGAGGCAGGCAGGCAGGCGTGTGGTAGTGCCCAAGGGGCAGGACAGTGCTGAGTGAGCAATACTTTACCTGCACTAGACACGCACACAGACACACACAGACAAAACATCTAAACTTTGTCACATATACCAGACCACTGATCTGAGGTAGGACAGTGAGATAGAGAAAGACAGACAGCCTGAGAGACAATTAGAAAAGCAGAGACAGAAAGGTGTTGACATAAAGTCTAACCTTGAAGAAAGAGTTCAAATGGGAGACAGCGAGGTTGAAGTCACCTCAGGGTTTATATTTCCTGCTCAGAAACTGCTCAGAAAATGTCCAGTGTAGGTGATAAGGAATTCTTTCATTCAGAACCCTGATGGTCTACTTTAGCCTATGCTAAATGAGATAAGACATGAAGCACTTAAGTCTCCTTCCTTACCATTTAGAGAATTAAACAGCTCTGATACGGTTAGATACAGTTCATTTCACTTACTAAGAAACATTTCTTGGGAAAATAGTCTACAACTGTAACTACCGTGTGGGGGACTCAGAGTGTAACTGCTACTATGACTCACGAAGGCGCAGAAAGAGGAACACAGCCATGTAAAGTACAAAGTACTGTAAATGTATTGTAAAGAATTCTCTCTCTATCTGTTGTGACAACACATGAAACAAGAGCTCATCAAATGGAAAGAGGCTTCTGTAAATGATATTGCTGTTTGAATGGTAAAGAGCTGCATAAACACACTACACTAGTTTAGAAGTTGCTTGCTTCAGAGATAAAAAGCTTTTTTTTTCTTGTGGTTTTGGATGTGCTTTATCCAAATGTGAAGAAAATTAAGCTGATTGGCTCCATTTCCATAATAAAAGACACCTATATGGTGAGTATTAATAGATTGCAAGCTTATGGCTTCTCAGCTGTATACTGTATACGGTCACCTCTCCTTTGTGACCATATACAGCTTTTCTTCTTTATGCACTTGAAACTGGAGAACTACAGAAGGCTTACTATGACAGAATACTGTATATAAGGAAGCATAGCAGGTTCTTCCACCACACTTCATAACAAAAGACCCGTGATGAATTTAGAGCCCCTTCTGCCAGGTCAGGATGTCTAGGTGGGATGTTGTGACATGGAGAAATATCCGTTTCAACAATTACCCAGGATATCATGGCATGTAGATATATTGGTTTCATCACTTTGGGTTTTTCCACAGCCAAACATATTTAAGTATTTAACAATGTAGACACAGGAAATGCAGTTGTTCATATCACTAGTGGAAGTTCCGTGAGTTCGAGCATGTTCAATGGCACGCTGTGAAAGAAAATGTAAAATCTTAACTGTGGCGTATTTTAACATGTTTAAAAACTGTCATTTGTAGCATTAAAGGTCAAATCCAATGTCAGATTAGAGGTCAAGGGGTCAAATAGAAATAAGACTAACTAACTGCAAAATTAGTGCCTGTCCCCATCTGGGCATTTTTGACAAAATTCAGGGTTTAAATTTTGTATTTTGAGCTTCGAGTAACAACCTTTGGTCTTCATTCATGAAAACTAGAGCCAACCAACAATTTAAAGCATCAGTTTCAGTCCCACTGACTGCATTTATTCCAGAAGCATTCTGGCTGTAGATCAGTGCCAGTTAAATCTTCAGCCAAAGGTGTGGGTTTTTTCTTCTTGTTCGGTGATTACAAAAATAAGCCTTCCACCTCCACTTTCTGCTTTTCCTCCTACCTGTGCAATGTTCTCTGCACCAAAACAGCAGACAGATGAGCAAAGCGAATGCCAAGATTAGGGAAGGACCACTGCTTGTGCAGATTGTTGAGGTGACATGAAAACAGCATGACTTTGTTTTCCCGAATTGAACAAGTAGGGGATGTGAGCCCGCATTTTCAGACAAGCTTTTCTTGACACAAAAGTAGTTTCATGTGTAGAAAGAAAAAACCCTACGCATCTAGTCAATCACTGCATGAAGTGTGCACGTCAGGTTTTTCTTTCCTGAAAGCTGAAAAAATGAAAAATCGTCATCTGACACAGTGTGGGGTGCAGTTCTGCTGTCAGGAAGGTGTAGCGGGAGGAGGTATCAGCTGCTGTTAGACAATCAAACATGCACCGCAACCCTTTCATTTAGGAAGAGTTTTAATATTCTGCAGTCTTTTGGTTAGTTTGAATAGTTACCAAGCTGGCCAAATCAGAAATCAGATATATTTGGAATCAATAACATACAGATAACATAGTGTTAATGAGTTTAATAAATTTAAAGACCAAATATACACAAAAGCAACTTGTAGTACCCGAAGCATTATTAGCACTTTTATGGTACTAAGAGCTCTTGGTCAAGGTTAGAGAAAGGCTGTGGTTTAATTCAGAAAAACTCCACAGTGTCTGGAGTGATTGAACCCACAAACAGAAATGTGATGCCTGTGCAGCACTGCTATCCACCACCACCATACTGTTTTGACTCTGATGCAGTTCAAAAATACAACGCCTCACTCATTTAAATAAAATTTCAAACACCTTTGAGCATAATCCTACCAGGGATTATGCTGCACCCGTGTGTCTGGGAAAATAATTTGGATGTGTAGAAACATGACTTCCGGGAGACAGGGTTGCCCAGCACTATTGCAATGTCACACTGAATCGTATCTAAAGATGCATGTCCTTCACGTAAAATGTACAAGGAGGAGGAAAATATGTTTCTATCCCTTTATGTGAATTAAATATGCATTTTCATATTAGGACTTTGCACTTTTTTTTCCATCTCAGGAGACAAGGCTGTAAAACAGAGTGACAGATTGCCCCTTTTTGCCTCGTAGATGGGTTTTGGCAAAAGGAGCCCTCTAACAGAAAAGCTCATAGTAATAATAATAACCACAATGAAGAGAAGTATTGATAGTTATTTATGGGACAGCTGTCGCATTAAACACTCTCATAGATTAGGTGTAAATGTATCAGGCCTAAATGGTGTAATACTGCATTTCCGCTGTATTGCCTTTTCACAGACTCACTTCGGCCTATAAGGGACAGTAACTCACAGGGAGGGAGGGCTTGTGGGTACAGCTCCTTGTTAAGTAGTTGAGCTCTTTATAAATGTCATATGCATCCTCTTTTAATGAACAACAGGGGTTAAATCCAGTGCACGTGCAACAAACAGTGTGATCCATCGATATTCTATACTGTTACAATAAATATGCATAGAAATAGAGCACCGTGCCGCTTTATGTAACTCTGTGTTGGTAATTTCAGTGAGGAAGAGACTCAACAAGTGTTCTATTGTTGCTCTTGTTTGTTCCCGGAAGGCTTAACAAGAGAGTCTAATACTCGCTTATTGTTCTCTCCAAACGCCACACAGCATGATGAACTTCAAAGCACTTAGCTCCTGACAGTTATGTACACAGTCACACTGCAGCCCACACAGCCACACGCACACACTCACAGTGCCTGACGCAGCCACAAAGGGAACTGCCAACATGTTTAAATCTACTGGTAAAAAAAAGGGGGACAGACTTTGTGTGTAAAAATCCAACTAATGAATCAATATTCTAAGTGAACAGTGGTTCTCCAATACAGCTCAAGGAGAGACTTTTAATGTGATGCTGCCGGGGCATATTTAAAATAAAGTAATATGTTCCTCTCACAAACACACGTTACGGGGGCAGAATGAGGAACTGAGTTAATTATGAAGATGAAAGCTTCTGAGGCCTCTGTCACACCTTGTGAATATTGACTGATCCGCAATAACAGTCTCACAAAGGACGCGGGGGGGGGGGGGGGGGGGGGGGGGGGAGAACACAAGAAGAAGGCAGGGGAAGAGCGAGAAAGGGAAAAATGATGAAATTAGGTAATAAAGAAGAAAATCCGAGGTTTCACGATGCCAACGAACCTGAGAGAGGAGTCAAAAGAAACGAACGGATGCAGATGAGATGCAGAGAAGCATGACATCAGAGAAGGCGATGCAATGGGGAGACAAAGGCATCAAAGGATGAATAATGCTAAATTTATTCCCATCCTTCATCTAGTCCATCTTACCTCTACCCATTCTGCCAGAGTGCAAACAGCACTCCATCAACATGAGATAAGGTATTTGCATTTTCCCCAGGTCACTTAAAACAGATATACTGTTATAGCTTTGTCAATAGAAAAAAGGTGTTTAGATCAAACAAAGCCAAGGCTTGAGTGAGCTTACTCTACCTGAAACTCTCACTAGCTGCTTTATACAAGAACTCATGCATCTGTCTTTCTTCCTTCAATCCTTAATACCAGAGTATCCTTGTTCAGCTCGTAGTGATTGACAAAGATAGGAGTTATTTATTTTACACAAGCCCAAGCCTCCCAGTTAGTCTAACCAGAATAACAACAATAAAGCCATCCATTCTCCCAGCCCTCCCATACAGATGTAAGGATACAATACAGCAGCTTTATGTGCCTAATGATAATGTGACACAACAGTCTTTTCTGTTCCTTGCCATTACATATCCATTCCTATTGCATAGATCCTGATGCATACTTTTTTTCATCCCATATCCAGACATCACAGTCAAAACTATTGTAAATCTTTGTGCATGAAAGAGTTTTGCACTACTCTGAGCTCAAGCCCGATCCTTCTCATTAACGATGACGCATGGGTTTTGCGTCACAGGGGTGTGGTGGCGGTCAGACCAGCTCACACTTTGCAAATGAAACTATTACAATGAAATAAGAGCTCGGTTTGGGGGGAAAAAAAGCTTGAATTGAAATTCCGCCTCTTTCTGCCTCTGCTTTAGACTGTACCAATCATTCTTCTAGTTGAATAACGTTTTGAAAGAAAGAAGACAATGTTCCCGTCTTTTTCCAGAAGAAGATCTGCACATGGAAGAATGGAAGAAAATGTACAAAAGAAAGAACAGGGCTAAATAGCGGGAACAACAAGTAACCTACAAGATGAAATGAGCGCGGCACAAAGAAACTTTGAGGAGATGAAGGTAACAAAGAGAAAAAAATAATAGTTCACAGGAAGATCTATCCATATGGTGAAGTATTGGTTTTTTGGATGCCATGTAAGTAAATGTTATTAAAAAAATGAACATAATGGAAAATCCCAAAAATGGTGACATGAATGAACAGAGCAAAGCCATGCATGCAGCAATGCAACATGTTTATTAAATCTGCGCTGCGTTCATGTGATGATTTTTTTCTCTACTTTTTTGTAGGGAGAATAGCTTCTTCACAGTTGATTCTAGCATAGTGAATTCACAGAGTATTTACAGCGTGTATACACTGCATATACAGAGATAGACTAACATAAACGGAGGGGGGTAGTAAGTGAGAGAGAAGAAGCGAGAGTACCATGCTTCTACAGTAAATCAAGACTGATGGAGTGACCTTTGATAGCCCTAGGCAGAAAAGGTTACATGAGCGGAGGAGAAAATGGGTCTATCTGTCACTTACCTGCTACAGTAGCCGTAAATGATTGTGTATCTCTGGGTGTGTCTGGGTGAATGTGTGTGAAAATCAGGTGGTATGTTTCTTTATTTCTTTCATATTAACAAACGGTTCTTAGCAACAAAAGAAAGGCAGAAAAAGAAGAATTTATTATACCTTTTTAATGCTTTTTGGGTTGGTGCCCATTAGAATAGCTAGCTCTATTACAAAGCTTGTTACCGTATATATTAAAACATTTTTATGCCAGGAGCCCTGGGAGTGGGCGAGGTAATATCTTAGGAACACCTGGAGGGGATTTCTGTAGCATTGGTTTAAATGTTCACTTAGACTCAACGATGAACTGATTTCAATGGTCAAAGTTCAAGGTCGCTGTGACCTCACATCCATTGAAATTCTTGTGAAGAAGCTATAACAGGAATACCTCGAGTGGCTTAAATTACATTAAAAGTTGATAGTGTAACAGAAACAATATTTCACGCATCTATTTAAAAGGATACAACAATAAATGTGACATTTTGAATCAGGGTCTTTATCTCAGAGTATAAAGCACATTGAGTCGACTTGTTGTGATTTGGCGCTGTACAGATAAAACTGAACTGAATTGAGCTAAAGGTCTAAAGATCAAGGCTGCATTAGGCACAGATTTAAGCTGGGGCTTGCAAAACTGTAGTTTTGCGATGTTAAATTGACATATGATCTGCTTTGGAATCTGTCAGACTGCGTCATTAAATAAACAAATGAATCGCACTGCTACCCAGACTTCCCTACACCACACATGAACTACGCAAAAGCAGGATTCATTGTGCCAAAATTAGCCTCTCGCCCTTTGACAGCTGGGATAGGCGCGAGCCACCCCACCCACCTCCACCGCCCCGGGGCCTTGAATTTGATAAGCTGCTGCGAAAATGGATGGCTGGATGGCAATTATAGAGCATTGCTCACTGGACACAGCATGCATTATGGAGGTGTAACTTTTGGTAAACAAGACAGTGTTGCAGCAAGTGAGCCAACTTATAAGAAGCATCAGTGCCCTGGAGATATAAATAAATAAAATATAAATAAATATATATAATTAATCACGTCTGTTTGGATGCTTCAGAATAAAATCAGAGTAAAAAACATTATTCGGAGCTGTATTTGTTGTGCCTAGCCTTGTATTACATGTATTACATTTAAAAAATTCATTGTATAACATTTCGGCCACATGTGCCAAAAACTGTGTGCAAAAAACATACATTGCATTGTGTAAGCATGTTATATGCTAATTAAATGGCAAGATATAGTGCACTGTATGTTACTTACAAATATATAACCACCTACCTTGCCTTTGTGCCTCTCTAAAACATCACTCTGAAAAGAACTACAACCTTTAACCAAATCATCAAAGCCTCTGCAGCATTTTCTGTTTAAACATCCAGTGTCAGGTAGGTCCTTTCCTGAGAGCAGTATACCGAGAAGGTGAATAATTCAACACATTAGCAACGGCAGCAACAGCTGTTTGTTTAGAATAAAAGACTACCATCTGCACAAAGTCTGCTCCCTTAATAGAATAAGTAAGCAAAAAAACTAAAAAAATGTCAGCATTGGTGAGTCTTTTTGATTGCAGTGTGACCTCTGGGAGGTTCAGCACGACCACAGTAGCCACTGACAAGAATTAAAAATAACACAGATCAGCAGCTTTTAAAGCAGTAACAAAAATATGTAGCATTCACAGGGTGGTTCGAGTCGTGGTTACACAATTATATTCACAGTCATCAGCACCTCTCAGGCAGTTTAAAAAGTAAATGCTTATCTGAAGGACAGGATGGCTATGGTCAACTAATTTACATCCCAAGCTATGCCAGTTATTCATGGCCCCGATACTTCCTTAAGTCCCCTATGCCCCTCTAGTGCCAAATGTGCTAAATTAAGCTTACTGTATTTTACAAACCTCAGCGACCCATGCTATCTAATAAACTACTAATGGAGGGAAACATAGGCATCTCATTAGCTGGCTGCCAAAAGGCATGCATGCACACACACACACACAACTTGAGGTAACTTTCCTCTGGCACAGAGCCGGACATTAATGATGTTCCAGCTGGTTTTAACAACTATTTATTTATTGAGGGAGTAATTTTGCAGTGTAGGGAACCTAATGAAGGTGTTTGGGGAATTCTTATGTATTAATCAACCTGCAGTGTTTGTCTTTTTCCAGAGAAAGTGAGAGAGAGAAGATGAGGGGAGAGTCTGGGAAAGCAGAGGAGATCACAGCACGGGAGGGAAAGGGGAGTACTATTCACTTTTGTATGCATGCATGCATGTGCGGACACCTCGCACATTTAGTTGAGTAAATAGAGGAGAAAAGGGCTATTTAAATGGTGACTTGGTGACAATATACTGTGACTGACAGAAGAAGGAGGGAGTAGATGGGAGGATGCTGTCAGCGCCTGATAACAGCTGTCTGCTCCACTTACAGGAGGGTAGACAGAAAGTGAGAGACAGAGAGAGGGAGAGCAGGAGAGACCCATACACACATAAACAGATGCACAGTAATGCACTCTTGCATATATTTCCAATTAAAGTTGTTGGTAGCGTCATTCATAAGTTACGTAATGCATATGGGAAAAAGCAGATTACAGAGTCCAACATGTAAATTTCCATGGGCACAAACAATCCACTGGCACTCTAGATGTCAACTGAGATGCAAAGTCACAAATCCACAACTCATACACACACACAGACACACACTCTTATTAAACATTCACTGGAGTGGGGTAATGAATGGGAGTCAACAATGAATTATGGATCATATTCTAATGGTTGACTTACCCTTCTCATTACTGGCATGCTAATGTGATTGGGAAACAAATGATTATCAGCTTTATTAGAATGGGGAAAAGAGCAGAAGCGCAGGAACTCCCAATACAACCCCGAGTCTTTCACCTGGAGAAAGGTGATGAGGAGGAAAACTGAGAAAACAAGAGAGCAGTGATCATTTCAGTTTGGAAACTGTCCAATGTCCTGGAATAATTCTTTTAATTATCATTTGCATCATTAACATTATTCTCACATCATTAAATCCAGCTAGGACACAAGGACAACAACACATCAGTTAACAATATCACTCCTAATTACCATATTTTAATCATTTCTTCGTGGATTGAGTTCGCTTTAAAGGAAGACGTGTCTTTCTTTGTTGAAACAAAAATTATCGCATAATGAATTCCTCTCTGTACAGAGCCTAAACTTCCAAATGTGATACATTGAAGTGCATGCGTATGCACCTTCGGGCATTTATCATAGCGCTGGTCAAGGTGGAGACATCGCCTACAATTCATCTCTCGGCGTATTGGCACCAAAATACCTGCTTTTATGCTTTGCCCAGAGATTTATGAGCAACTAAAGGCATGAGTGGGTGCGTGTGAGTGTGTTAGGGTATGAATGCATACATTAGCAGTATATGCACACCTCACAGTCTGAAAGGGATCACGCTGATGTGCTTATTGACACATCACCTCCCGCTCACTTTTTCCTGTCCGCATGTCCCTTCTCCCCTCCCTCCATCCATCTATCCCTCAATCCATCACCTTCCTTTAAAAGCCTGTTAGGAAACCCAATACCTTTCATTAGCACAAAAAGATTAGCTTTTTAGCAGGAGGTGTGTGTGTGATTGTGTAGGTGGGGGTGTGTGTGAGCAGAGGAACAGTTGGTGGGAGAATAAATAAAGATAATCAAGGGATGCCTGTGCCAGACAGCCACTTAGTTTAACCTAGGCTGGGATGGTGCAAGTTCAAACACAAGCACATAGTTATAGGCACAGATACAAGACATTAAAAACTTCACAACAGTGATATTGAAAGAATTGGAGCTATCTGAAAAGTTTCATAAAGAAGCTGAGAGAATACAGACTACTCCGAAAGAGAAGCACTTTATGCAATATAATTAAAGTTATGACTCACTGTAATCTGTTTGCGAGTCATTTTAATGATACAATCATTTGAAATGTTAACTGATGAAGCTTAAATAGTATGAAATTGTGACAGAGCAGCATGTAAAAGATTTTTAAAGCCAGTGGTTTAGAAAGAAATCATGTTGCAACCTCTCCCCCCCCCAATGTTCAGGTGGAAATCACCTGAACATTGTATCTAAACAAAGGCAAGACCTCAAATGCTGAAACTTTTTCATACATATGCTAATCTGAAATTTCTAAATTTTCACATTTCAAAACAACAATAAAAAAAAACACCTCGTGGAACATTTCACAGCTAATAAGTGGCAACTTCACAATGACAGAAATGGTTTTGTAAAGAGCCTTTTATAAATAAAAATAGGAAGTGTTTACTGGGCCATGACAACTGGGCCATGACAACTACATCCTTTCATCCATCCTTTAATTTTTTTAAACACTTTTTAAATTCAGGCTCATGGGGGGAACTTGGACTTATCTCAGCTGTCATAGGGTCAGAAGTGAGCTATACTCTGGACAGGTCTCCAGTCCATCACATGGCTAACACAGAGAGATAGACAAACATTCACACTCATATTCAGACCTACAGCCAGTTTAGGATAAGTAATTAACCTAACATGAGTTGGCATGTTGTCAGTGAATGCCTTGGTTGTTTTACAGTGGGCTACAAGCAGCCTGCCTGTACATCAGGAGATCTTGCTTTTTGCTGAATTACTGGTTGTTTAAAGTAAAATTTAATGCATTGTTTTTCCATTTTGTTGTAAGATGCTCATCAAAGTTATCTGAGTAATCAAAGCTGGCTTTTTGTATGTACAAAAACAGCATATACAGTATGTCAGTATATAATATGTCTGATTCAGTTTGTGTACAAAATGTTTAAAAGGCCACTGTAAGAAATTCAATTCTGCTGGAGGCACACTTTTTTTTTTCATGCATAATAAAGTACTAAGCACACAAGAACAAATGCTGTATACACAGATATCCTCTCATTAGGAAGATTTTGAATAATCTTAGGGTCCTTGCAATCAGTAAAAAATGTCCATGTATTTCCCATAGGATAATATAACAGTCCTATTATTCTATAAGACAAACACACACACAGGCAGAAAAAAATCAGTTATTTAGCCAACTGTTCCCTGGAGAGAGGGTCTTTAACAGTAACAAAGCAGCATCCAATCACTTACATGCTTTTCCCTCGTGCCTCCTTTTTCCATACAACACAATCTGAAGAACAAGATTACACACGAGTGAACGTACACACACAAACCTTCAGCTAATACCCATCAGCTTTTGGGACAGGAGAAAATCTATATTTCATCTGAGGAGCTGAAGTGTTTGTGCACACGCTGAGTTTGTTTGTCATTAGGCCTAACCCCTGCAGGTCACCTAATCAGGCTGATGTGTATGTGTGTTTAATTCTGTAAGGGTTGAGAAAAGCAAGAATACAACTGTGTGTCTGCGTGCATGCAAATAGTCATGCTACAGTGAGAGATGTGGGAGACAGAATCATGCAAACACACACTTGAGGCTGAATTAAAGTTATCGATTGGACGTGGCATGCTCTCACACAGAGATCAAAGCTTAACCCTGATCAATGCCTAATCTATTTGCTTGTTTGTGTGCGCACATGTTTTCATGCATCATCTCAATTTCTATCTTTCTGGAAAGACACATTCAACACTGTGAGACTTTCAGTGTTTTGTAACCAGGCTTCATCATCCCCACTGATGTAAGGCTAAGTCCACTAGAATGGTAATGGAATAATTTAAACATTATGTGGCTGGTAGAACTGTCAGATTTTTCCCATAAACCAGAATAATGGACCTTTTTTACTTGGCACTGTAGAAAAAGTGAAGAAATCACCCAAATTAAGTTCAGGACACTCATTTATATACCGAAAAACACTGAAAATATCAGAATCAGAATCAGAATCAGAATCAGAAAGGGTTTTATTGCCAAATGTTGAGCAGGTTTACAACATTAGGAAATTGCTGCGGTGCTTCAGTGCAAACATACTGTCATAAATTGCGCTTAAATAGACATGAAAAAATAAAAGTAAGAATAAGAATTAAAAGTGCTACGTAGAAAGATATATACATGAGTGCAGGTGGTGATCAGTGCCAAAACATGGAATGATGCAGTGAACACAGCGTAGGGTCATGTGTTAGTGGTGGGAACAGTCGTACATTTATATCAGATAATACTCAACATATTATTTCACTGCAAGTCTTCTCACACTTACCAAGCTGCTGGACTGTATAGCCGACCCCCCCAGTTTCCAGTTCCCCACTCCGAATAAAAGTGAGATACCCGGAAAGGTCTCTTGAGTGGAGAAAGAAACTTCCACTCAGAAGGGATGTTACAAAATCCATCATGCAGATTTGTCCTTGAGTAAAATTTGCTTTATTGTCAAACGAGTCCCTCTCAGGTAGTTCAACACAAAAAAATCTTTTTAAAAATGTAATCGAGCAGCAAACCAAACACACCGCAAGCTAGCTGCTGAAGCCTTGGTCTTCTGGCTCTAAGAATAAATCAGTTTCCCGAAGCATTTCAGCACAATGACATCCACTTTGCATACGATAACACTGGAAGAACAAGGTCTGTTTGATAATAATGACAATGGATACCACCACAGTTAACTTACATGCAACATTAAACTGGCCACTGTAACAATTATGAATGAATGGCACCAAAATGACAGACAATCAGACTTGATGGCCCACGATTTTATTCATCAGAGTGAGACCTCACTCTATCATTTCCTCTCCATCTACCGTCATTAGTACATCTACACATGCAACAGCCAAGTACTGTGGCAGCCAATCACACAAAGTAGTATAGTCATTTGGAAGGAGGATAGCTGCAGTTAGTGCATCAGTATGTTCAACTCCCTGCTTTGTCCTCAGATATATTTTAATGGAACCATGGAAACGCTCTTCTCCTTTCACCTCATTTGGCTAAACCACTGAGCATGAAAAAGATATAGGCTACATTATGCCATTACTCTTTATTTAATCGCACAGCAGGACAGTTTTTTAAATAAAGCACATGTCTTAACGTAGAACAACTGCGCTTAAAAGCTTTACTATTGTCATCCTGGTAAACATTAAAGTAACTGTAAGAAATAGAAATTTTACTTCTCCTTCTTTCATCATCTTTCCAGAATTTGTACTCTTAAATGTAATTCTACTGCAGTCTGGAGTCTTGTCATTTGTATTTGCCGAGAGGTTACCCAGGTGTATTTCATTCTTCTTTTATTGTTTTATGGTCTTAATATCTCTGAGGTGAGCAGATGATGATAAATCAATACAAACAATACTTTTTCTCCAAGGCAAATACCAAGGGAACGGTCAGTGTGTGTGTCATAGCTCGAATCTGTGCTGGATATAGGCATGCAGTGCACTTGCCAAATGTAAATCAGCTATTGATATGAAGCATAGGATTATATGCTTCGTATCAATAGCATTATATGAGTAGCCACAAGCAACAAGAAGATAAGACATGGTGGATATTTAGCTTAGACAATCCCGGGGAATTTCTGCCGCACCTCATAGGGAAACAGCCCCATCTGCAGGATTTTAGCATGCGTGGAACCCAACGCCATCCCCTCCCACTTGGCGAAGTTACCATAACTTTAAATTCAAGTGCATCTCTTTGTTTCAGCAAAGCTTAATGAGTCTCCTGAGAGTACCCCCAGGTGAAATCGCTCTAAAATAAAACTCCCCTTCTCTAACACAGAACAATGCTGTTTGGGTTTTGCTGTTTTGTTTTTTTAAATACAGAAAATACTGTATGTGCAGATTTTAGATGGGACACTGCAGCACTTTGCCAGCAAAATAAAGGTGTTCTCTTTCACAGTGTTGACTTGGTGAACAATATCCTGGAAGTGGTCAGCATGGACTCAGCGTTTCTGGACACAAGGTGCTGGGTTCCCCCAGAACTAAAAGCAAAAAAAACACGAGCATCTGCACATGCTCACACTTGATATACTCAGAGGAGCGCAAGCTCAGGGCTTAAATACACACACACACACACACACACACAATGGGAGATTGGCCATGCTCTCTAACCCCTTTCTGTGTACACGGACCTGCCTCTCAAATATCACTGAGTCCAGACAGAGGAGAAAGACCTTTGCAGAACAAAGAAAGGTTCTGATAAGGAAGCGCTTGCTGGTGACACTCTGCCTTTTCTTCTAACTACAAAGAGACCATCTGCCCCTGCTGGCTCGTCCGAATTGTCCTCTTCTCTTGACTCATTTCAGATATGACGAAAACACCAAAGACATTTGGAAAAAAAAACACAGGCGCGAAAGAGGGGGCAGTTTTTGAAGTGGGTTGCATTGGAGTGATGAAAGGGACAATATTGAAGTTGCAGAGTTGAGCGAGCTTGTAACATAGGGTTAGGCTGAAGAGCTCAGAAGGAGTAAGCAAAGTAACCTTGACAAGAGCAGCTACATTTCACCCAGACTTACTCTCTTTTTAGGGTCCCTGAGGTGTCAAAAGGCTGCTTAAATTAATAAAAGAAAAGGAAAAACAAAACTCTACAGTATAACAGTATACATCATTATAGAGTTTGCTGATTCTCGTAAGTAGTGCTTTTGTGTGTCTTCGCTTGTGCGTGCATGTGTGTGTGTCGAAAAGAGCTGGAAGCCATGCAGAGGTATGAGACAGATGTGTGTGCCGGTCATTACTGTAATAGCTCCATTTACTTCATCTACCCTGGGAGGGACATCTGGTCAGCACCATCTGGACACACACAAACCATACATGGCAACCGCCATCCGTGATGGGGTTTCATGGGTAGCCAGCCAGCAACAGGAGGAAAGCTTCAAAATGGTCATTACATATGTGTGTATGTCTGACAGTGCACGCATTAGCCATCTCTGTCACTCTCTCAGTTTCTCTCCCAGTGACTTCCTTCTCACTGAGTTCACGTCTTCCTTTTTTCTCATCTCGAGCCTCCTCTTTCATACATTTCTCAGCCTCCCCTGAGTCCGACTGCTTCTGAAATGAATCCGTCGATTTTGCCCAGAGACTAAAATGCAAAATGAAAAAAGCCACGGTGAGTAGTACCAAAGTGCAATTGTCTGAGACTCCTACAGTGCCGAGGAGATGATGGTCATCATTTTCTAAGTGCGTGTGTGTGTGTGTGTGTGTGTGTGTGTGTGTGTGTGTGTGTGTGTGTGTGTGTGTGTGTGTGTGTGTGTGTGTGTGTGTGTGTGTGTGTGTGTGTGTGCGTGTATGCGCGTGACTGAAAGATACACAAACCTCGAGCTCATCTACATGTAATTTCCTCCTGGGTGAGGACAGGGAAAAGCGTGATGAGGACAGGAGTAGAAGGAGCGGTTGAGAAGCGAGGCAGAGAGTGAGCCCAGCTGAAGCTCAAGAACGGCAGCCTGATTGTCAAGCAACACGTAGCCATGGCAACGACAAATGGGGAGAGCAATGAAAAGAGGTACAGAAACAGTGGAGGGGAAAAAAGAAATGGGGGAGATGCTTCAGGTTAAAACTACATTGCTCAGAGATTTAAAAAGAAAAGAATTTAGCTGCTTTCTTACGCTACACTGGAGACTAATGTTACATCCACTCACAGGTGATATTTCAGTTACAGTCAAGAGCACGGAGATTAAATATTGCCTGGGGATACTTCTTCCATGTGGTCTCACCCTTCCAGTTTAGATTGCTCAGCAGTGTTCAGTAGTACACTTTAATATTTATCCCTAAGTGCGTATCTCTTTTCTGCTGTTGTGCTCTTCTACTTCTTCATCACTCCATTCTCGCTTTCATTTGTATTCTGTGTGCATACTGCCTCTCCTCATTCTCCAGCCCGCCATACACCCTTTTTTCCTCCTTTGTCTCTCCGTTGGTTCCCTCTCCCTTATTGCCCAAAGATCTCTTTTTCTGGCCTCCATCCCCTCCAACCCTGCAGAGAAGAGCTGACATTGGGCATGAGGTCAGAGAGATGGGCAGTCATGCTCCTGCTGTCAGCCAGCTCAAATGGGCTTAGATACAGTGTGTGGAGAGACCTAAGGGACACCCTCACTAGCCTTCGGCGCTGGCTTGGCATATACAGACACACACACACACACACACAAAACCCCTACACATTCAATCACACATACATACGTTAAAACCAACAAAAATGTCACCTTCACTTGTAACAAGGACATTCATTCAAGCTGCACATATAAAATGAGCGTGTGAAAGCCCATACATGAAAGCACACACATGGTTTTACTCACACAAACACAGTGAGACGTGGAATAACAGATTACAGAAAGGACAAATTCCTTTGGAGAGCAGTGGATTATTGGCTGTTAAAAACAGACTTTTGAAAAATAGAGATATAAACCTCCATGTGTCATATGCATGGACTGGATATATGGAATAGGCATATACCAGGAAAAAAATAAAGTAATTAAAGTAAAATATTAATTAAACTTCATTAGATCTTTTCAACTAGCCTTCTGTTCAAAGAACGCTTGTGTCATCTATTGGTGGATATTACATTGCCATAAGTAACTATAAGGTTAGCACCGCACTGAAATGTCAGACTCTCCAGTCAGCTCATTTGAAATTGGGATATGATTACATCTTTGTATTAATGTTAAACTCAGAAATTGCAGGATCTTTAAAAGGGTAATCATTGCTGTGGTATTTTAAGTAACACAGTTAGAGAAATGTCCCATTTTTCCACATTTTTACACAAATGGCATAACATATATAATAGGATGTCATGGCTAGGGTCACTTTGGATTACAGAAAGAAGGATGCTGCCAGCACTGTACCAAACTGCCCCCAGGTGGCAATGATACACATTGCAAAGGTTAGATAAAGAGGACGTAAACAAAGCTGTGTACTTTGATAAATTAGTCGAATGGATATTTTTTCTCTGTATTTTGCTTTATTATTAGAATAAGAAACTCTTTAGGGAAACCTGTACAGTATGTTTTGTTTCCCTAAGACACACCTATAATATAAATTACATCATTTGAGTTTCTTAATAATATTAAGCTCATCACACATCAATATATATGCATATTTAAGGTGAAACATTACCTGCACTGGAGTAGTTGTTGCAGTTGGGCCTCCTCTGAAGGCTCAGGTTACAGGATAGGATTGCAGGGCACACAGGCTACATAAATGGCCACCTCCATTCAGGGTAATGAAGGCAGTCCGTAGTGCTTCGTCACCTGCCCATCAAGAAGTGTATCACTTTTCATACCTGGAGAAGAGAGAAGGAAAAGTTTGTTGAGTAGAAAGAGCTCATCCATGTTATGTGCTGGGAAATACCAGTTTATAGCTTCATAGGTTGTTATAGATATTTGACAAGAAGGACTGGTAAGTACATACCTGTTAGCTCACTGTTGGTGATACTCTTTTCTTATTTCACATTCCTCTACACATTGTTGTGTCCTTCCTGCCCGCTAAGAGCTTCATGGCTGAAGCCACCAGCATGAGAAGCAGCAGTGGAGGTTTAGGCAGCGGAGGGGCTGGGGGAGTGCGTGCCTCCCAGGAGCCCACTCTCAAAGCCGGGGTGGTTTTGTCAGATGAGAGAGTGGACTTCCTCCGGGAGCAGGCCTTCTATGTGCTGAGAGTGAAGACAGATAAGTGGAACCGCTTCATTGGTGCTGATGAGAACCAGAAGATTATACTGGATTTTCTGGACCACATCTGGACTAACAGGCTGCTGCTTTTCACTGGACCTGGAGGGACACTGCATGCAGGGGATGCTCAAGTAAGATAAATGCACAGAAGGACAATGATAAATGTATATGTATACAGATAAAAGTGATGAAAAATTCAGGCAACTGCTTTTATAAATGTTGTTTTCATCTCCCCACCCAGTCTTGAATAAATATTTAATAGAGCATAAACTGTTTATACTAACATCTCTGAGGTAAACATAAGAGGAACAGTTATGATACACATATTTTCACAATCTTTAGTGAATTTAGTTCCTATAAGTGACAAAAGCTGGCATACAGGTACACAGGTGTTTAACAGAAACTCCTGGGTTTGTAATCTGCACTCCATCTAATATACACATTTTTCTGAAATAAGTCGCTACTTATTTCTAGTGCTTTCAATGTTCTTGAAAGCATTCCCACTGTTTTTTCATCTGTGAAGACATCCCCGCCATGGAAGACCAAGCTGCTGTGTGTCCTAAAGAAGGGCGTGAAGAGAATTTCCCGAGAAGGATTCAGACACCAGTTCAGGCTGGGAGAAGTACCTGGATACCCAATGGAGCACCTGCCTGTTGTCATATCTGAGGTTGGGTAGTGTGTTCAGGTGTAGGATGTCTACAAGTGCACATTTTCATATATGTTGACTGTGGATGCAAAATTTTCTGGTTTACAGTTTTTCTGGTAAGTTCTGTGTACGTGTCCTTGTGTAATTTGTGTGCGTGTATAGCTACCTTATGAACACCTCTTCATACAGGTGCTGGTGTGTGTGCTATCCAACGGTCTCAACCACGAGTCCTGGCCGAGGGTGGTGTCTGATGACATCCACAGGCACCTGGAGAAGCTGAGGAGCAAGGTGGTCACTCTGAGAGGCCGAGCCGAGGGGCGAACACTGCTGCCCCTACCCCTGTACGTGGAGAGGGCACGACCTCAGGACATTGTGCTAAGGTCGGTGGTGTCACAATACACAGACAGCCAAATTATAGCTGAGAATGTTGGGAATTTTTAAAGTGTTGCGATGGCTTTGAATGGTGTCTCCGAATTAATCGGTTATTTTTAATTATAATTTATAATTGTAAAAGTTTCATTTGCCGCCCTTTTTTCAGGATGGAAAGGGGCAGGGCATGGGGAGCATTTACCTGGTAAACAGGCTGTTTTCTGGTCAAGTTCGTCAATGAAAATGTTCCGTTTGTCAGACATATTACAAGAAAAGTGGGCGTCCTTGTGTTTTACAAGAAACAAGACAAAAGACGGGATTCAGAAAGTGAAAAAGCAGGGTCAGCTGTCATATTTGTTTTCTCCTTGAGTCAAGTTTAGACAAATTGCTGCACAGTGGCGGAATGTTTTTCTTTCATGTTAGCTAAAGTTTACCTTGAGACCTTGAGGAACTTGGAAAACGCCTTCAACACAGCATCGTCAGTTAAACAGCTAAGTCTGACAAAGTTTAAGCAGTGGAGTTAAGTCATTAGCGCAAAAGTCCTACAGTAACTCGTTTTATTTCTGATATTAGCTTAATAGTGAAGAGTGAGGGTTTACATACTTGGCTATTGTCAGACTTTTGAAGAATGTATGGAGTAAGAGGTAATTGAATAATGTAACAAGAAGTTACATTAGTACTACGCACTAGTTCTTAAAGAACTAGTGCGTAAAGGCACTGGTAAACGCTGGTTGGCATTAACAATGTCCTAGAGAAATAATATACAGTACCTCATTTGTAGCGTTCGTATTGTACGTATAGCTTCAGTAGCTCACTTCTATTTTTATCCAGACTGATTGCTCTCACTCTGTCCCTCTCAGCCACACTGGATGGCCACTGGACCGTGGCTTGTTATACTCTATAGAAACTCTGATTGTGCAGTGGTCCGGACAGATATGGAGTGTGCTGAAGAAAGACTCTGGTATGATGCTGCTTCAGGGAAACCACCCAGGCCCCAGCGTGGAGCTTCAGTTCTGGGCAGCTCAAAGGGAAAACCTGCTGGGCATCCAGTCACAAGTATGACGTTATAAAATAAGTATAAGACTCGTGTTATTCATTAGTTTAAAAAGAACAAAAAAAATGTATGTAATGTATGTTAAATGTATGTTAAATGTTTATTAAATGCGTCCAAAGTTAAATAACAGTAGAGGTATATAAAAGTCGTCCCCGTGAGCCAAAGCTCAGCCTCCAGATTGCTCTGAATAGTGAGTTTCCACTTGTTATTTTCTATTGCTGCAAGGAGCTGACATCAGCTCCTCCTGGATTTCTTTATATAGTCATCTGCTACAGGTACAGCCACCTTTAAAGTACTGACAGCACAGCTCACAAGCAATGGCAGACTTCTGGAGAATGATCATCCAGAAGGGACGTTTAAAGGGAAGGTTAAAGAGTCAGCTTGTTTCAGTCCATTTAAAGAGCTGTGAATGCTGGGGTGCTCTAGTGGAATCACAATATACAGGAAGGAAACCTGACAACTAATGAAATTTTACTTTATATTCATTGTATGCGATGCTTAATGTTGAGATGTGTCCCTGTGTCAAATGGTAAATGGCCTGTATTTATATAGCGCTTTACTAGTCCCTAAGGACCCCAAAGCGCTTTACATATCCAGTCATCCACCCATTCACACACACATTCACACACTGGTGATGGCAAGCTACATTGTAGCCACAGCCACCCTGGGGCGCACTGACACCAATACAGATGAACAGAGAGGGCAGCAATGACGAAAGTTGTCAGTGTAGTACAAAACCTGTACATTTATTATACTCTTGAAATAATAAGTCAGTGCATGTTAATATGAGATCCTTGGTTCCAGATCCGCAGCTCCAAAGTGGAGCAGATCGTGGAGATCCTGAGAAGAGTCAAGAGCAGTTACTACTCTGCCTTCAAGGACGTCTGCGTCAAAGTCAATGAGGGTAGATCAGCATTACTTCTCATTCATCAAGGCTTTAATTTGTTTTGTCATCATGACATGAGTATGACAGCTCCAGCTCCCATTTAGTTTAATTTAAGAAACAGATCAAGCATAAATTTTTCTTTATGCTTACTGAACCCAGAATTTTACAGCATTGTTACCCTAACAGAACCTTTTTTTTCTATACTTTGCCTTTTCATTGCATTTTCTGTGTCATCATGCTCACTTAACAATCATGGGAAGTGCAGATATCATGTTTACACTGGTGCTAAATAAATGTAATCAGAGATCACACCTTTTAGAGCACCATAAATGCCCCATTATGTTCACGTTATCGACTGATACTTGTGGATGTAATTATCACAGCCGTGCTGGAAGCAGAAGACATAGATCTGTATCTACGCCCTCTAAGGAGACTGATTACAAACTTGGAGGAGAAGAGTTTTCCACAGGTGGATGCGCTATTACCTCCTCTTTTTCACACGCTCTGCCTCATCTGGAGTCATTCCCAGTATTACTGCACTCCTCAGCGAATGGTGGTGCTTCTGCAGGAGTTCTGCAACCTGATCATTGAAAAGGTACAGGTGATGCATGTCTGTGCACATGTGATGAAAAGGAGACGAAGGAAGAGGAATTAAAAATTTATCTCTGTAACGACTTTGTGTCTGAATACAGGCCTTTGCCTATTTAATCCCTGAAGAGTTGTTTAAGATGGAGCTTGAGGAAGGGATGGAGAGAGTACAGATAAGCATCTCAGTTCTGCGCACCTTCAAGAAATTGTTTCACACTTACCGCGAGCAGATCCCGAAGTATTACAAACACTCACAGAGCATCAAGCTCTGGGACTTTCCAGTGAAACTTGTGTTTCAACGCTCAGATTGCATCATGGAAAGGCTTCTTATGATCGAGGTCTGTATCTTGGTTTTCCAGGAAAATTGAAAAATCAACATCTCTCACTCCTATAAAGGAGGGAGTATTTTTTTAATCAAGTAAATCTGCATGAAAATGCATATTTTTGAACTTCAGCTCCACGATATTATGCTGATCCATCACTGTCTTTTCTCATTTCACTCGTAGGAACTTTTTGCAACAGCACTGGACTTTCTGAAGCTGGAGAAAATTGAATTAGGTGGATCCAGAGGGAAAATCTTAAGTGAGATGGTCTTCAGCATGAGTGAGGAGTTTCATGACCGCTGGCGGACCCTTAGAGAGAGCAAATATGACCCCTTGGACTGCACTAATGACGTGAGAGCTACTGAGAGAGTTGCCGTTGTTTTTAATATCACGCTGCTCTTTAATTGTGGCATTGGCTGGCACAGGCAAATAATAAAAAATAACAATTATATTTTATTTTTCTGCCCAGCAGTACAATAATTGAAAGGTAGAAAAGCAGAGTAGTTGCTAAGCAACACACAAGAACAAGTGGCAGGAGTCATTATTAGTCAGCGCATCAATATTTAATTTACTGGATATTTTACAATAGTTTTCAGCGTGGCTCAGAACAGGAACTCGATCAGAAATTGATCTGTGTTATAATATATTTCTCTCAAGTATGTGTTAATCCAGTCAATACTGATTAAATGAGCTAAGGAGGAATTTTATGGAATGAAATTGTCTAATAATTTAAATTGAATCAAAGCTTTTTAATCACAAAGGCTTCTCAAAACACCCATCATTTCCCCTCTAATGCCTTCTCAGGATTTTGTGAACCACTATAGGTGTTTCTTGGAGCAGAACAAAGATTTTGACCAAAGGCTGGGAACTGTCCTCAATTTGGCCTTTCAGCACTCCAAAAACCTGAAGTCAGCCTTTAAGGTAGGCCGGTTACTCCTTTAAAAATCATTTAGTAGTTTACTTAAAGTAGCAAGTGTACGACATTTAGCAAGTTAACATAATAGCATCATTTGGTTGTTTTGGGGGATTTCAACTAGTGGTGTGTACATGTTTTGTGCCTTGAGTGTACAAAATGTCACAAAGCTGCTGTTGTTCCATCTAGCTGTTGAAGATTTTTGGCACCCTGCTTGAGAGACCCAGAATCCACCAGCTGTTTTCACCTAATTACAGTGTGCTGTTGGACATGTTTAGCCAGGAAGTAGGCCACTGCCAGTTTATACTTGATCAACACAAAGATGGGGTGAGACAGATTGAAATTATGTTCCTAATTACTCGCACACATTTGCTTCACAATACGCCACGATTCAGCTGCCGTATTTTACGCGTGTGTCTGTGTGTGTTGTGAGTGTTTTATGTGTGTATTAATTAACGGTTTGATCAAGTTTAGCAATTTAAAACACTTCATTTTTGTCTTAGCAGTGTGTTTTATAATGTCTCTGGGTACCTGGGTTTTTCCTGCATACATAATTTGATTTTCAGTTGCCCCAAAGAGATTTTAGACTGAATTTTTTTTTAAAAAATTACAAGGGTTGTAATTAAGATTACAATGCTTGGCTATTATTTTTAATTACTGAAGCACATTAGGCATTTTTTTAATCAAATAACCAGACATCTTTGTTTAAGCACATGTGCACTTATTACATGTTTTCATTTACAGTTATTGTATGTTTATATGTTTACAATGTAGGTTGTCTGACACACAGGAAAAACAAAATGATGAGATTTCATTTGGGATTGTTCTGTGTCTTCAGTTTTTGGACCCAGCACAGTGCTGTGACACACAGGACACTGTGAGAGACATAAAGTTAACACCAGCTGGTATTCACAAAATAAATGGCACTGCTAAGAAATACATTGTGTGTGAGTGTGAGAGTGAATGAATAGTGGCATTGTAAAGCGCTTTGGGTGCCTTGAAAAGCGCTATATAAATCCAATCCATTATTATTATTATTTCCTGTATACTGGGAGCTTAATTTAAATAATATGAATATTATTAAAAATATGTAAACAGAGCCTTTGCCAGAGGTGGGACCAAGTCATTGTTTTGCAAGTCTCAAGTAAGTCTCAAGTCTTTATCCTCAAGTCTCAAGTCAAGTCTCAAGTAATGTCAGGCAAGTCAGAGTCGAGTCTCAAGTCACTGGTGTAAAAGTCCGAGTCAAGTCACAAGTCTGAAACTTTGAATTTCAAGTCCTTTCGAGTCTTTAAAAAAAAAAACGAAAAAATAATGTTGCAGTTATATGCTAAATGTAAATATTAGACCATGTAATTTTAAAATCTGTGTTTTTCTCAACACATGACAAAATAGTGAACTTAGAAAATATACACAAATTGTGAAATTGCACCTCTTTAAAATGCAGCTCAATTAAACCTAGCTCCAAGAATAATTTTCACAGACAGTTCTGAGATAAGCTGCATGTTATTCTTGGATGCGGTTGTAGGACCGGCTTTAAAATCGCATGACAAAAATATCATACACATTAAAAAAAACTGCATCACCAACGTAGCCTGGACAACATTTGCTAGTTAGATGAAGTCAGCTATCTCATTGTAGCATATTTATATGCATATTTATAATCATACGGTTCTTGGAGTGAGTGCATACACTCATGAAGTTTAGTAACTTCAGGTCACTGCAACAAGCCCAGGTACAGTTTACCGACGGATGGGTGCAGGACCTTGAAATGCACCGTGTAGAACGAAAGACCATCGTACGTATCATAAGTTTACCAGTCTCACAAATTGTCGTCATAAATACACATTCCTTAACTGTTTATTAATAGGACCTTTGAGCTCAAGGGTAATTAATTAGTAGTGGAAATAATTTCTGGTAGCATCACAGAAATGTAGCAGTGACAATAATACTGTATGCTGTAATCGTACTGGGCAATTAGTGATACAAAAAACCTGTTTTATCCTGTGAATAAAAGTATATGTTTTTGTCAATGTACCATAATAACAGAAGCGAAACGCAATATTGTGTCAGGACAATTCACTATTTATGCACAATAAATAAAGGAGCATAGCGCGACAATTTCTGTTCAGCGCCAGACTTGCTTGTAACCTATATCACCAATTATGTAATGAAAATGACGTATTAACTACTAAAAAACACTGACCTTCGTGTAAATGCTTGGAGCAGACTAACCTGTGAGCTGGAGTGTTCTGGGACGTTATATTTGATCTTTGAATGGCTGCAATCCAGTCGCGTCTTTGTTACTTCGGAAACATGGCTCGAACAATTTCTCTTCAACGACGTAATCCGATAACAACCGATCTCTTTACCCGTCGGCTTCCCGTGGCTGTCATGCGACCGGCTATTGCAGTTAATAATACAACGGCTTCTTGACATTTTTGTGTTTCTTTTTATCGCTGTATAACTGATTTTAATTGAAAGCCTGCGTGCGCTAGTACCGCTTGCCACGAGTTCCCAGAATCCTTTGCGGTTCTACCCGTGAATGACGTCACATTTTCAATCTCTATATAATATGCATGTTAAATTTTATATTTGGGGTAAAATATCAAGTCTTTTCAAGTAAACCGGTTCAAGTCCAATTCAAGTCCCAAGTCATTGGTGTAAAAGTCCAAGTCAAGTCACAAGTCTTAGAACATTTTTTCAAGTCAAGTCTAAAGTCATAAAATTAATGACTCGAGTCTGACTCGAGTCCAAGTCATGTGACTCGAGTCCACACCTCTGGCCTTTGCACACTTGCATAGAAATGTAAACATCCACAGCTCACTGCTCTTACACCCAGCGAGAACAGTGTCGTTAATTACAGCGGAAACATAGTGCTGTAACAGCTGCTTCATAAATAGTTTGCATGCATTACATGTTAATTGTAGCCACAGCAGAAGATTTGAGATGACACAAATGGCACTGAGGTCCACATACTTCCGCGTGAGAGTGTTAACTCAAAGTGATTTGAAAGATTAAGCTGTCAGCCAAATGGCATGAAACCTTGTGTTTCAGCTGCAGTCAGGTTTTGCGATCCTGGGAAAGAATATGCCTCAAGTGGCCGGTAACCTCAAATGGTCGCAGGAGCTCCGAAGCCGGATTCTGACTCACAGGAGTAACCTCTGCCAGCTGCCCCACATGTAAGAACCTACCTAATAAACACAATAAGGATGATTTTAGAGTATTTTTTGGTGCAAAGCACTTGGTTATTAATCACTAAGGGTATTAAATCAATAAAATGTTACCTTCCTCAGTTGACATACATGGGTTTTGAAACCCAGCAGATCCATTGATGTTATTATTATAATTTGCAGTAACCGAAAAAAGTTTAAAAAATATATATCTTGTGTCCATTGATTATTTAAAGATTTAAAAAGAACATCAAACATTCAAGGCTTTAAGCAGTCAGCTGTAACTAATATTTCAGATTCATGTACCCTGTATTTAATCATCTGACCAACAATGTGCACCTAAAATGTGTATTTTGGTTATAAACACTTTTTCTTTTTGCATTTAGCATATTCATTACAAGAATTTATTTATTTTACTGTTTCTGCCAAATGTTTACAGTATACACATGACTTATACTTCACTTGCTATATAATTCTTTTCCTGCATTATCTCTTTCTTTCTCCGTCTCTCTTTCAGGCCCCTGGATTGTGCAGAGGCACAAGATGTCCTCCAGAGGTGTGAACGCGTTCTTGAGGTTTTGGACCAGCATGATGAGGAGATGTTCTTAGAGTGGACCGAGGGGCTTGAAGAAATCTGTGAAACACACCTCAAGGAGCCACTGTTGGCACTGGATAGTGAAACTGGCTTCTTCCAGGTCAACTTCAGTCCTGGTGTAAGCCCAAAGACGATTGATTTTTGAACAGACTTTAAAAACAGATAAAAGATATTCCATAGAGGCAAGTAAAGGTGAAAATCTAAAAGTCACAGTCATTTTGACTGTATGAGTTCAGAAGTGAAATGACTTGTCAGACTGCTTCTTTAAGCTCTGCAGGAGAGAGATCGAGAGAAATTCAAGGTTTTGTGAAGAAAACCTGCTAGTATCAAATTGAGCTCATAGAGTGTTTTTCTCTGCTAAGTCATTATTCAAACTAGTGCCTCTGTCTGCATTTCTTTCAACTCAAGGTTAATAAAGCCACATTTTTGTCCACTAAACTCACTTTGTGAAACATTCCCCAGAAGTAGCAACAGCAGTTTGATACACAGATGAAGCATATTTTACTAGTATAATTAATCACCATGGGAGGAAACAATGGATACACATAAATATAAAATATGAGAAGGTGTTTGGTAACTGATATCTATTCCAAAATCATGTACTATAATCTATGGAAATCAGATTGTACTTTCTTTTGTTGTTACTCTCCACAGTTAGCATCTGTGCTAAGAGAAGTGAAATATCTGGGCATGCTGAAGACCCAAAACATTCCCCAAGCAGCTCTTCATCTCTATTCTAAACGAGAGAGACTACACATGGTAGGTCATTAACCCTCAAGCAGTTTTCTGGACTTGACAGCTTTCTTTAGAAAGCGTGTTTTTTAGAAATATGTTGGGGGTTTTAATGCTGCATTTTATTATGCAGTACACACAAACACTGACTTTGGTGACCCAGTGGTACAACCAGCTCCACAGCACCATCCTAGCTGTAGAGCTGGGACTGGTCAAAGATGAGATGGATGGGATGAGACGACAGCTGAATCCGGCCCTCCGGGAAGTGACATGGGCTCAGGATGACCTATGGGACTACATTCAGAGTACACGAGACCTGGCACAGGTACTGTAAATATGCAGGAAATGTTGTACTGAACTTAAAGCAAACAAAAAGATGCAAGGCAGTGCCTGCATTAATGGGTGAGTTTCCTGTACATGTGTTGGTTGACACTATTTTGCAGCATATTTAAATGATTTTGCTTTTTTAAGTAGAATAAACACTGTCTCTATCAACATTTGGGCTGATTTATTTTAAAAAAGCCAGCGGTCGCCTGTCTGCATGAAACCCCAGAATCCTCTGTGTGTGGGCCAAGCTAGTTTTCTTAATTATAGCCCTATCTCAGAGCGCTTCAACTCTACAGCAAGCACTTGAAAAACAAAAAGCAACATGATGCCGGAAACATAATTATTGCCTGTAATTGTTGCTCCTTTTTTTTTTTTGCCATCGCCAGAGCATTTCTAGTCGTGTCCAGAAGAGCAAAGCTAATGTGGAAGCAATCCAGGCCTTGATGGGTAAATTCAGCAGCCGGGCTTTCATTACCAGAAAGAGTCGTGATTCTACTCTCCTCGTTTTCGCTGACATTGAAGAGAGTGTTTCCAAACAGCATGCTCTCATTACTAGTACAGGGGAGCAGATACACAAACTACTGCAGGTATATTCATCGTATAATCTCCATGCTGGAGAGATGCTGTGCACACATTGCAAATGTTAACACAACCGATATTCATGTGTATGTTTATTTGGTGTTTAAACTTTTCATTCAACACATAATTTTCAGGAGAACCAGTCTCTCCTCAGTGTGACGGATCTTGACAGCAGTGAGTGGCATGCCTATACTGAGTATGTTGACAGGATGATCCTGGCAGGCTTCACCAGCGCAGTACGCTGCTCTCTGCAGTACCTCATGGACAATACAGATGCAGCTCAGCGTATTACACCTCTGTTTGAAGTCCAGTTGGTTCTCAACAGCAATGAGATGACCTTTGACCCTTCATTAGACTTGAGCCACACTGGTAACTTCTATGATATTGTGGATAAGATGGTGGGCAACATTACAAGCATGGCTTCCCTCATTCCTAGAGTGGCAAGTCACAAACAGCTGAGTAACTACCAGGTACCACACAGATTAGATTATAAATGCATATACATATACATACATATATTTCCATGTAAACAGACCCTTATCATAAGCAATCTTGATTTTCCATCTTGCAGGGTGACATTAATGAAATGGAGGATTTGTCAGACATGTGCCACATAATCCGCTCACGGGCACGTGCATCTGTCGCTAAGGTTAGTGACATTTTTTTATGGTCACATGTGGAAGATTATTTTATGAAGTTTACAGGCGAATAGTTGTGAAAGTGTTTATTTACAGGTCAGGGAGTACCAGGCATCATTTTCTAGCTACCGCTACCTCTGGACTGATGACAGGTCAGCTGTGTGTGGCTGTTTCTGATTTGTTTTGATTGTTAGCAAGTACAGAAATAATTTGTCTCATATGTTCACAGGTCTGAATTTATGAGACAGTTCCTACTTTATGGACATGCATTAAGTACAGAGGAAGCTGAGCTGTATGCCGACTACGAACTAAAGAAGAACCCACCCACCCTGGACAACTTTAAAGAACAAGTGTGTTCAACATTTGTGATCCATTTATGCTGTAACCTTGGTTTATTTCACTCACATTTGGAAAGCAATGCAACAATAATAACTGAATTATTCATTATTTCAGATCAATCTGTTTGAGTCACTGTATGTGCGAGTGAGCAAAATGGAGGACCGAAGGGTGTTTTGTGGTTGGCTACAGCTAGATATCAGACCCTTCAAGCACACACTGATGAATGTCATTAAAAAGTGGAGCTGGATGTTCAAAGAGCACCTTCTTAACCACGTGAACCAGAGGTCAGACACATAAAAGTCAAAATAAATAAAACTTTTTTATCATTTAAAAGACATTTTTTAAAGCCAGTCCTCTGAAACCTCACTTCATCTCCCTTCTTCTCTATTTAACAGTGTGAGGGAATTGTCCCAGTTTGTCCAGGACACAGCATGTGGCCTTTCCACCAAGGTGTCAGATGGCGATTATGCAGGCCTTGTGAAAATCATGGGGCACCTCATGGCCATACGAGACAGACAGATCAGCGACGAACAGCACTTCAAACCGCTCAAGTCTACCGCTGAACTTCTAAAGACCTACGGACAGCAGCTTCCAGAGAGTGTCTGCACACAGCTAGAAGTGTGAACCAATTCAAAAACACACATTTTTTCATTTATCATAGGCGATATGTACAGTTATCAGTGCTTCTTTCCCACACAACACAGGAGCTGCCGGAAAAGTGGAAAAGTGTCCGAAAAATTGCCTTCACGGTCAAACATGAGGTGGCACCACTACAGTCAAATGAGGTTTCAGTTATCCGCAGGAAATGTGTTCGGTTTGAGGTGAGGCTTTGTGTGATTGGGGTAGGATGTCAGTCTGGCAAAGAGCTCAATATCTGACACATAAAACCTCTTTCCTGCATTATATATATGAAACCCACACAGTGTCTGCAAAATGATAGACAGAAAGGTAGAGGCAGATATGCATTAATCCTTAATTTGCTATGATTTCATACTTTAGGTCAAACAGCATGAGTTCAGAGAACAATTTCGTTCAGAGTCAATCTTTAAAATCAGTGTGGAGGAGCCATATAAGCTTATTGATAAGGTGAGCAGGGGGCACATTTCTTTTAGTGTCTGTTAAAAGAGAAATCTTAACAGTACTTCTTTCAAATGTAGTACACAGTGTGTGATTAAAGAAAATTTAAATAACATATCAAAATTGCCTGCAGTGTAATCGAGGCGTAGCTACGATGGAGATGGAAATGAAGAAGTTGCAGGACACAGCTGATCTGTTTGAGGTCAGCTTCCCAGAATACAAGCAGCTGCGGCAGTGTCGCTCTGACATCATACTTGTCAAAGCAGTATGGGATATGGTCGTCTTTGTAAAGGTACGGTTGAACTCCAGAAAGTTGGGATGGTGTGTAATATGTAAATAAAAACAGGCAGTGATTTACAAATTTACAAATATCATTTTATTCTCTGTTGGACACAGAAAACATTTCATGTCATGAACTGAGGTGTGTGGCAGGCAGAGAGTGGACAGCTTTCTTAAATATCACAGCTTTTATTGTGCTGGCAAAAAAACAGAAATCAAAAGCTAAATAATGTGGACAGTGATGGGGCTGTAACAAACTAACTAAAGAGACTGACAGAGACTACACACACCATGAGGGTAGACACGACAAAGAACAGAGAGAGATGCAGAGAGTATATAGACAGAAGGGAATTAAGGCAGATTGAACACACCTGTGAACACAGCTGAACAGAATCTAAATAAAGAGACACAAGAAGCAAAACTGAGACAGAGACAGGAGCTCGATGCAGGGACCAGCGCTAAACATACATGGAAACATAACTGACTGGGGAGACAAAAGGATAAAACAGAAGATTATGGGCAGAGGAAAGCATAAACATGAGGAATAGGAAGGAAGACATATTAACTTGGAACGGAGATTGGGAAACCAGGTAGAACCCAGGAAGACCAGAGAGACATGACCAGGGAGACAGAAAGCGTTGAAAACACTGAGATACTGATGACACGACATGTAGATGAGACTAGGGCAGACCAGGCACAGAAAAGGGTACTCACGTAATCAAGAACCACGAAGTAGAAATATAAATAATGACAACTCATAGGCACTAGGAAATACTGAAGTCAGGACTAATACAGAACTAAAACCCTGAAAATCTTTTAATTCAAAAAGAATGAATCGCAAAACAAAACTCAAAATAGATCACAGCAGCATTTCTGGATCATGCTCACATGTGGCCTCTTCTTTGCATGACAGAGCTTTAACCTGTGTTGGTAGATGGCACAGTGAACTACACTCACAGAAAGGGATTTCCGTGTAATAAACATTATTTCAAGTTGAGGAACATTATTCTGAAAGTGTTGCATAATTTCTAAACACTTTATTTACATTTTACACACCATCCTGCCTTTTTGGAATTGGGGCTGTAAATACAAATATGCTATTTTTTTTAATACAAGGCAGGGTCTCCATAGTGAGTCACTGCATGCAAAATAATCAAATGATGCACTTAATCTCCTGCAAATCCTAGACCAGTATAGAGGATTGGACAAAGACTCCATGGAAAGAGATCAACGTTGAGCAGATGGACATGGAACTCCGGCGGTTTGCTAAAGTACAGTACAGCACTCTTCTCTGGATAGATACTTGAACTTTGATTCAGTTTAACTGTTTCATGTTTGAAACAAGAGTACCTTTTCAATAACTGTGAGTATGTCTGTTGTCTGTTGAAGGAGATGAAAATGCTGGATAAGGAGGTGCGTGTGTGGGATGTCTATATGGGTCTGGAATCAACAGTGAAAAACCTATTGACCTCTCTGAGAGCTGTCAACGAGCTGCAAAACTCAGCTGTCAGGGAGAGACACTGGCAACAGCTTATGAACACCACTGGGGTAGGGTATCTGTGCTGCTGCTGCTGCTGCTACACAGTCTCTCATACCATCTGCTGTGCCATTTTTCATTTTGTTTGTTTGTCTGTGTGTCAATGAGATTATCCAAAAGTTACAAGTCCAAATTTCATTAAACTTGGTGGCGGAGTGGAGAATGTGTATGAGAACAGCCCATTAAATTTTGGTCCTCATACAGTTTTTTTCTTTAAATTTGTTAGCGCTTTGGTCTTGGCAGAGGACTGCCCCAAGTGCTCTTCTTGTTCAGTAACTTTTCATCAGTTTTACTCGTGGTATATTATACTTGCCACTCTGTGGGGGTTAATCCATTCGTTTGGCTGTAGTTTTCATGCAGTGTGCTCTCATTGTTCTGCAGACACTTCTCTGGATTTGATGAACCCAGTTATCTGAAATTTGATCACACCCATAGTCTGCTTTTGTTTTTAAATCTTCAGGTTAGGTTTGTGATGGGTGAGGGCACCACCTTGGGGGACCTGCTGGAATTGCAACTTCATCGTGTGGAGGATGAGGTTAAAAACATAGTAGACAAGGCCGTGAAAGAAATGGCCATTGAGAAGGTAAGACACCAGACCAACCAGTTACTGTGTGATATATCTTGTAGTAGTGGATTATTGATGGATGGAATATTTAATTACTTAAGCACTCACTAGACTTTCATCATATTCTTAGAACAGATATTTATGAGCAGATTCAGAAAGCTGAACTCACAAATAATGACACACAAATAGGAATGAGCCAATGTTAACGAACGCGTTAGCTTGTTTTTTGGTTGTCTTTAAATGACAGGCGTCTTTGTGAAGTATCTGTCTTTGGGTTTTTTAGGTTTTGGCAGAGATAACCCAGACATGGAGCATTATGTCGCTGTCCTATGAGACTCATGCCAGCACAGGAACCCCTCTGCTCAAAGCAGATGAGAATCTGATAGAGACGCTGGAGGACAACCAGGTGTGCCTGCCTGCTGCAGAATGTGATATGCAGTTTGCTTTATTCTTTCAAATTGCAATATTAACACCCCAGCGATCCATAATATAGTTTTAGTATGAACGGCTCGGGTTTATTACTGACTCCTCAAAGACTAGTTATATAAATGCATAGGCAATGGGGAATTTAAAAAATGTTCATGCAATTTCAAGAGCAGCTCATCAGGGCTTCTTTGTACAAATTGCCATTTAAAGTTACTGCTTCATTTCTTTTCAGGTGCAGCTGCAGAATATCCTGATGAGTAAGTACATAGAGTATTTCCAGGCAGAAGTAAGTGGATGGCAGAGGAAGCTGATGGTGGCAGACCTTGTCATCTCATCTTGGATGTCTGTCCAGAGGACCTGGGCCCATCTTAACAGCATCTTCACCAACAGCCATGACATCCGCTGCCAGCTGGCCAATGATGCTGAACGCTTTCAGGGAATACACACTGACTTTCAGGTAAATCATACCTCTGCCTACATATAGTGCCATGCTTGGCTACATATTTTTAGCATGTCTTTTTGCATTTCTCCCTTTATTTCCTTTGATTTGTTTGTTTGTTTTAATCAGAGTTTAATGACTGAGGTGGTCCAGAACAGTAATGTAGTAGATGTGACCAACAAGCCTGGCTTCCTGGAGAGCCTTGAGACCTTACAGCAGAGGCTGTCTCTGTGTGAGAAGGCCCTTGCTGAGTACCTGGAGACCAAGAGACTGACATTCCCCAGATTTTATTTTGTCTCTGCCTCCGATCTACTGGAGATTGTGTCTAAGGGAACACAGCCCAGACAGGTGATAGATTACATTTTAATCATGTTTTTCTAGAAAGAATCTATAAAGAGATTGTTAGCACGTTGTGGTTATCTGTACTTTATATACCAACTATATTTCAGTGTTATGGAGTGGAAAAAGTGAAAATGGAAAAACACAATAATGAAAGGCAAAAGAAATCTTTTTTTCTTTTTGATTTGTTATCAGAGATCAGGGTCTGTTAACGTCAGAGCTTTGTTAACATCATAGCCTATAAAACCAAACTCAAAAATAGTCTGTGTGTCTTTTGAATACACATATATTTTTTTTTCCAGGTGACCCGACACTTGCTGAAGCTGTTTGACAATATAGCAGATCTTCGCTTCAAGGACTCAGACCGGGCCGAAGGACGGGGGGAGGAGGGGGAGGCAGTTGCGATAGGGATGTACAGTCGAGAGGGAGAATATGTTTCGTTCTCTGAGCCCTGTGTCTGCGAAGGACAGGTACTGTGAAAACAAAATGCGGTTTCTGTTTGTGGAAGTACATCAGCACCGTTTTATTTGAAAAATATGATATTGCATGCAATTCATTTTAGAGTTTTTTTCAAACACTTTTATTTTTTTTAATCAGGCAGAGTGTTGGTTAAGTGCTTTAGAAACCACCATGCGCTGTACAGTTCGAAAGGAGATACAGGAAGCTGTAGCTGCCTATGAGGACAAACCCCGAGACCAGTGGCTGTTTGACTACCCAGCCCAGGTCTGTTCATGCAAAGTCTGTAGATTTACAATTTTAACTTTATAAACATGCAAGCTATCTGCTGTACACCTCTGTTTCCCTTCCATCAACAGGTGGGGTTGACTGGTAGTCAGGTGTGGTGGGCGACAGATGTGGGCATTGCTTTTGAGAGGGTGGAGGAAGGATTTGAGACAGCTCTCAAGGACTACAACAAGAAACAGGTACTTCCATAATGTAAGATTTTATTAGGCTGGTAAGTGATCGTAGCATCATTGTATTTGTCAGTGATGTCTGCTGAATTCTGGTTTTCTAGATCACACAGCTCAACTTGCTAATCCACATGCTGCTTGGCGATTTAACCCCTGGAGACAGACAGAAAATTATGACTGTCTGCACTATTGATGTCCATGCTCGAGATGTGGTCGCCAATCTCATTACTCAAAAGGTACTGCGACTATTAGATATTATTTCAAATGAGTTTTGCATTAGTTAGCAGACCATCCTGATGCTGTTGTATGTCTCTAAGGTGACATCAGGACAGGCATTTGCGTGGCTGTCCCAGTTACGGCATCGCTGGGATGAAGAAATGAGACACTGTTACATTAATATCTGTGACGCTCAGTTCCAGTTTAGCTATGAATACCTGGGGAATACAAACAGACTGGTTATCACTCCACTCACTGACAGGTATGTGCACATACATGTTCTCCCGTAAGCCAAACCTTTGCAAAAGTATACAGAATGCATACATTAGTAATGATTTGTATTCTAAAGGGAGAAACTTACAGTAAGGGCACGCATAATTACTAGACTTGCTTTGCAACTAAAAACAAGGCCGCTTTACTTTAGCACTAAACATCTTAATGCTACAGTCAAGCTGTGCAGAACGTGATAGTAGGCACCCATGCAAAATGTAAGTGCAAAGATTGAGATAGTTGTTATTTTAGAATAAAGCACAAATACTAAAATCTTGCATATTTGCTTTTTCTATTCACAATATCCACTATACTCAAATACATTACATTGTTGCTTTAAATCT